>NC_091081.1:68688636-68991666 GCF_032405125.1 Capricornis sumatraensis | reverse complement strand
GGGGGAGGGGAGGTGGGGAGGGGAGCAGAGGTATACAGGAAACTGTTATTTACAGCTTTTTGAGCCCTTTCCCAAGATGTCCTTGGCTGCGGATGGGGAAAGAAGAGATCCTTTCCCCATCTCCATGTAAAATGATGGAGGTGTTGTAAAAAGAGCAAGGCTTTGGAGACACACCAGCCTGAATTCAAATTCCAGGACTTCATTTAGTAGCAATACTTTGAGCAAGTTACTTAACCTCTCTGATAAGAAAGCCATGAGCAGTAGAAGCCAGTGTAGATTCATTAATAACATCTTAGGTCAAACTAACATGATTCTAATATTTTACAAGGTCACTACCATGCATAGACAGAGTGCATTTTAACTTTGGCACACCAGAGGGAAAAATACCTTAAGTTATTCTTGTGATCACAATAAATAAAAGCAAACCAGATAATTATTAAAAGTAAGTCCGGAAATAGTTGAACAATGACATACACAGATGTGTATTAGTGTATCAATTCTCCTAGAAAGAATATCTCTAATCACAGGAAAGTCTCACTCTGTTATGTTCGAGATTTTATCAGCAACTTGAATATAAAATGTATTAAATGCTTGGGTGGTTCAACAGTAGGAGAGACAGTGGATGACAGAATCAAAATTAAAAATGATCTCAATAACCTAAAAAAAAAAAAAGCTTAAAAAAAAAAGGCTATTAAAAGACCTGTGTCAGGTTCAGTATTTAGATTCATAACTGCTTGGGATATGGGTATGGCACAGAATTGGGAAGGGTGTCAGGTCTACATGACCACAGCAAGTCGACTGAGTCCACTGGTTGGCAAGTGTGGAGTCAGGCAGAAGATGACCAACTTGAAGGGGCTCCCACAGACCAAATCTTCAAACAGTCTGAGCAGTGAAATTTTATTTGTTGATTGTATAGATTATAATTTAATTGAATAAAATAAGAATCCATGAGCCTACATTGATAATAAATAAGTAAACAAATTAATATGTAAGGGAGAAAAGTCTGTCTTATAGAAAAAGGCCAACTGAGAAATACAGAAAGAATGATGGATATAGAAAAAAAATCATAGTAATTTTTTCAAACAAAATCAACAGAGGCTAGTACTAGTGGGTGAAAGTATAAAATACTTAGTAATTTTACAGTGGAGAACCTGTCCAATACCATCTTATTGAAATTATAAGACCAGAGAGGCCTTTTTTATTTTTTAAATTTTTATTATTTTTAATTTTTATTATTTTATTAATTTTATATATTTTTAATTCTTATTATTTTAAAATGTATTTATCTTTAATTGGAGGATAATTGCTTTACCATGTTGCATTAGTTTCTGCCATACATCAACATGAATCAGCCATAGGTATATATATGTCCCCTCCATCTGGAACGTCCCTCCCACTTCCCACTCTATCCCACCCCTCTAGGCTGTCACAGAGCACCAATTTGAGTTCCCTGAATCATAACGGCAAATCCCCACTGGCTATCATTTTACATATGGTAATGTATATGTTTCAAGCTACCCCCTCCATTCGTCCCACCCTCTTCTTCCCCCACTGTGTCCACAAGTCTGTTCTGTATGTCTGTGTCTCCATTGCACGCTATGTTGCTTCAGTCATGTCTGACTCTTTGCAACCCATGGACTGTAGCCCGCTAGGCTCCTCTGTCCATGGGATTCTCCAGGCAAGAATACTGGAGTGGGTTACCATGCCCTCCTCCAGGAGATCTTCCCGCCCCAGGGATTGAACCCATGTCTCTTACATCTCCTGCATTGGCAGGCATGTTCTTTACCACTAGCACCACCTGGGAAGCCCCCCCGTGTCTCTATTGCTTCCCTGCAAATAGGTTCATCGGTATCATTTTTCTAGATTCCATAAATACACATTAGTATACCATATTTGTTTTTCTATTTCTGACTTAAGTCACTCTGTATAACAGGCTCTAGGTTCATCCACCTCACTAGAATGGATTCAAATCCATTCCTTTTTTATGGCTGAGTAATATTCCATCACATATATGTACCATAGCTTCTTTTATCCATTCATCTGTTGATGTTCATTGCAGCACTATTTACAATAGCTGGGACACAGAATGGCCTGTCTTGATGAGTGAGAAGGTTGAAGACTTCTGGTTCTAAATTATATCTCAATATGTAAGCATTAGAGCATGACTATAGAAGACAGCCAGTTGAACCGGGAGGAATACAACAGCTATGAACACACGCTGAAGCAGGTGTGTTGAATCAATGACTCAAATGCCACCAGTGCTTTTGCTGTGAGTGAAGTGAGTTTTCCAACATGGAAACAAACTCTTGATGAAATTCTATATAAAACAAAATACAGTGTTCCCTTGATTTACACAGTAGTGGTGTACTTTGAAAATCCACTGCATATGGAAAGCTTGCAAAAACTTTTTATGTTTAATATGAAAAATCGATTTAGTTTGTAGTTTCAGGCAAACGGGCTTTTAACCTACAGGGATACCCTGCTGGACATTCCAAAATCTTGCAGGATGAAGGGTAATTCTTTAATGTTGGGACACCCATACATTGCAGTATGCCCAACATCCCTGCTCTCTCCCTAATGGCAGTAGACTCCAAAAATTATGATGACAAGCCCAAAGTGCCCTACTTTCTTCTAGAATGTCCCCCAGGACCAGCGTTAAGGAGCACTGATTTAGAAATAAGATTACATCTGGCAGGAGTCGTTGGTGGATTATTTCTGCCTTATTGGAAGCTTTGTCTAAGTAAATCCCTTCAAACTCTAATCTTCAATAAGCCCACAATTACATCTCATGAAGCCATTACTTGTTTGCCTTCTGAAATACTATATTTTTTTGCTTCTTTGATATTCAAAAAGACACTCAATTTATATGAATATTAGTTATTTTGGTCAGAACTCTTAGCTTCAAATAACAAGAAACCAACACAAACTTGTGTCCATCCACATACAAAAGAAGACTTTACTGTCTTAACTCAATGGCTCAGTGGGTCAAGAATCTGCCTGTAATGCAGGAGACGCAGGCAACACGGGGTCCATCTCTTGGTTGGGAAGATCCCCTGGAGGAGGAAATGGTGACCCACTCCAGTATTCTTGCCGGGAAAAGTCCACAGACAGAGGAGACTGGCAGACAATAGTCCAGGGGATTGCAAAGAGTCAGACACAACTGAGTGCGTGTACGTACACCCACATACACACACACACAAACTTGGAATCAAGAGTGTGCAACTGGTTCTGAAATAACTGGATTCAGGTAGTGAAATTAGGGACTTCCCTGGTGGCACAGTGGATAAGAATTCACATGCCAGAGCAGGGGACGTGGGTTCGATCCCTGGTTCCGGAAGATTCCACATGTGGCGGATCAACTAAGTCCACTCGCCACAACTACTTAGCCCATGCACTGCAACTACTGAAAGCCCTGGGGCCCTGGAGCCCACGTTCTGCAACAAGAGGAGCCACCACAATGAGAAGCTCACACACCACAACGAAGAGCAGCCCCTGCTCACCACAAATAAAGAAAGCTGGCACAAAGCACTGAAGACCCAGTCCACCCAAAAGCAAATACAATTATTTTTTAAAAAAAATTTTTTTTAAAGAAGTCAAGTGAGGTCATGCCCTTATCTTCCTTCCTCCTTTCCTTCCTCTCTCTGTTTCTCTCTCCCTTTCTATCCTTCCTCCCCTCCTCTGTCCCTCTTTCTTTCCCCTCCCTCTCTCTCTCTCTTTCTTTTCCTCTTTCTTTCTGCAGGCTGAATCCAGGCTGTCTCCCAGTGACGATGCGCAGATGGTTATGGCATCACTCACATTCCATCTGCTCTCTGAAAGGTCTCTGCTTCTCTTCTACTCCGAACTGTGTCCTGTGGTTCAAGAAAGACATTGTGACGATGAAAAAGTTAATGCTGCAAGTAGTTGTTTAACACTTGCGTTCCCTAATAAAATGTAAGCTCTATTGACAGGACTTGGTCTTTCTTATTCATTGCTGTATCTCAGCAGCCAGCATAGCATCGCTCATTCCAGTCACTTAAAAAATACTCACAGAGGACCTCCTTGGTGGCACAATGGTAAAGAATCCACCTGCCAGTGCAGGAGACACGGGTTCGATCCCTGATTCGGGAAGATCCCACAGGGAGCAACTAAGCCTGAGCACCACAGCTACTGAGCTTGTGTTCTAGAGCCTTCGAGAGCTGAATCCTAGAGCATGTGATCCACCACAAGAGAAGCCACCGTAGTGAGGAGCTTGGGCACCGCAACAAGAGAGTAGCCCCCACTCACCCCAGCTAGAGAAAACCCTGTGCAGCAACAAAGACCCAGCACAGCCAAAAACAAAAAAATAAACTTATTTTAAAAATACTTACAGAATGAATGACTTACCCTGTTGAAACTAGAGGTTGCCCAGTTCTCATATTTTGCCACAAGGGTTTCCTAGATATTTGAAAATATGGGCAAAAGGCAGCAGTAGCTGTGTGTTCTATAAGCAGGCAGTGGGCTGACTCATGGTACTGAGATGTAGAAACAAAATAGAGAAATCCAATGGAAGGGATCCTCTTCATCCCAGATTCACCTAGGGGGCTTCTCCATTCAGAATTATCCAAATTCACCCCCATTTCACTTTAGTCTGAGAATTACTCATGCTGCTGCTCCTGCTGCTAAGTCGCTTCAGTCGTGGTCGACTCTGTGCGACCCCATAGAGGGCAGCCCACCAGGCTTCCGCGTCCTTGGGATTCTCCAGGCAAGAACACTGGAGTGGGTTGCCATTTCCTTCTCCAATGTGTGAAAGTGAAGTCACTCAGTCATGTCTGACTCGTAGCGACCCCATGGACTGCAGCCCACCAAGCTCCTCCATCCATGGGATTTTCCAGGCAAGAGGACTGGAGTGGGGTGCCATTGCCTTCTCCAAGAATTACTCATAGGAGACCAAAATCAGCATGAAAGAAATTGACTAACAGATTCAATTAGTATATTGCTGTGGTAATTTCAATTTTTTAGGCCACTGTAAAATTTCATTCTATGTATACTTATCCAAATTGGGAAAGGGGTACGTCAAGGCTGTATATTGTCACCCTGCTTATTTAACTTACATCCAGAGTACATCATGTGAAATGCCGGGCTGGATGAAGCACAAGCTGGAATCAAGATTGTAGGGAGAAATATCAATAACCTCAGACATGCAGATGAAACCACCCTTATGGCAGAAAGAGAAGAACTAAAGAGCCTCTTGATGAGACTGAAAAAGTTGGCTTAAAACTCAAAATTCAAAAAACTAAGATCATGGCATCCAGTCCCACCTCTTCATGGCAAACAGATGGGGAAACAATAGAAACAGGGACAGACTTTATTTGGGGGGGCTCCAAAATCACTGCAGAGGTTGACTGCAGCCATGAAATTAAAAGACGCTTACTCCTTGGAAGAAAAGCTACAACCAACCTAGACAGCATATTAAAAAGCAGAGACATTAGTTTGCCAAAAAAAAGTCTATCTAGTCAAAGCTATGGTTTTTCCAGTAGTCATGTATGGATGTGAGAGTTGGACTATAAAGAAAGCTGAGTGCCAAAGAGTTGATGCTTTTGAATTGTGGTATTGGAGAAGACTCTTGAAAGTTCCTTGGACTACAAGGAAATCAAACCAGTCACTCCTGAGGGAAATCAATCCTGAATATTCATTGAAAGGACTGATATTGAAGCTCCAATACTTTGGCCACCTGATGCTAAAAACTGACTCGTTGGAAAAGACCCTGATGCTTGGAAAGATTGACGGCAAGAGAAGAAGGGGACGATAGAGGATGAGATGGTTGGATGGCATCACCAACTCGATGGACATGAGTTTGAGCAAGCTCCGGGAGTTGGTGATGGACAGGGAAGCCTGGTGTGCTGCAGTCCATGGGGTCGCAAAGAAACGGACATGACTGAGTGACTGAACTGAACTGTATACTTTTCCAGGGCTTCCCAGTGGCTCAGCAGTAAAGAATCTGCCTGCACTGCAGGAGACTTGGGAGACAGAGGTTCCATCCCTAGGTAGAGAAGATCCCCTGGAGGAAGGCATGGCAACCCGTTCTCGCCTAGAGAATACCCATGAGGAGCCTGACGGGCTACAGTCCATAGGGTCACAAAGAGTCAGATTCAAAGAGTCAGACAGGATTGAAGGGACTTAGCATACATGCACATACTTTTCCCTGTTCTTTGTAATGCACTAATAAAATTAGGCATTCCACTGAATCACTATAAAAGAGTTCTCCTGCATAATAATAGACTTCAATGCCAGTCTATAGTGTAAGAAGCACTTTCCCATACTTAAAAGCATTACATTATATATTGTTTTGCATATGTTCCAGTGACAGGCATTTCTTATTTTTCTTATGTGAAATTAAAAAAAATTTGTCAGGTTGCTCTTAAAATTGAAGCTAAACTGGGTGGGTCAGAATTGCTAGTGTTTAAAAAAATGTGAACAACATCCTTAATATAGCTATTTGTGACTAACCCAGTGGGTGTAACACCCAAAGGAAAACAATAAGTTCACTTATAATGAATTTGAAAACTTAGAGTTTAGAATTCTGTGCTATTTTTTAAGATACAAATTATTAAAGGACTTTAGAAGTTTTTTTATAAACAGAATGTTGATTATGGAATATTAACATTTAAAGACTTTTAAATGGAAAAATTAAGTTTAATGAACAAATCAGAAGAATGAAATCTAAGTCCTTCTTTCGAATATTCATGTTTTTTAAAACTGTGTCTTTTGTTGCAGTTTCTATGGCAAATATAATGTATCTCCTACAGCAGAATAATTTCCATGAACAACTTTTACCATTTTAACAAATCTGTTCTCATACTGGATTTTGTAAATGTACCTTACAAAATAGGAACATTTTATAAGAATCACAAAGTATCAGTCAGTCAGTTCAGTCACTCAGTCATGTCTGACTCTTTGTCACCCCATGGACTGCAGTATGCCAGGCTTCCCTGTCCATCACCAACTCCTGGAGCTTACTCAAACTCCTCTCCACTGAGTCACTGATGCCATTCAACCATCTTATCCTCTGTTGTCCCCTTCTCGTCCTGCCTTCAATCTTTCCCAGCATCAGGGTTTTTTCCAGTGAGTCAGTTCTTCACATCAGGTGGCCAAGGTATTGGAGCTTCAGCTTCAGCATCATTCCTTCCAATGAACATTCAGGACTGGTCTCCTCTAGGAGTGACTGGTTTGATCTCCTTGCACTCCAAGGGACCCCCAAGAGTCTTCTCCAACACCACAGTTCAAAAGCATCAATTCTTCATTGCTCAGCTTTCTTTATAGTCCAACTCTCACATCCATACATGACTACGGGGAAAACCATAGCTTTGACTATACAGACCTTTGTCACAAAGTATAGCAATAGATTAATCTCTTGGTCATTCTACATGCCACTACTTTCTAAGCACTTTATCAACATTGACTTAATTCTCACAACAAGCTGTTTGATAGGTACCTTTGTTATCACCCATTTTACTTGTGAGAAATCAAAGTCTTGGAAATGTTAAATAATTAGTCTAAAGTCACACATGCTAAGTTGCTTTAGTCATGTCTGATTCTTTGTGACACCATAGACTGCAGCCTACCAGGTTCCTCTGACTGAGGGATTCTCCAGGCAAGAATACTGGAGTGGGTTGCCATGCCCTCCTCCAGGGGATCTTCTTGACCCAGAGATCAAGCTTGCATCTCCTAAAGTCACACAGCTATTAATAATAAAATGTGGAGATGGGATTAAAACTTGGAATGGCCATGGCCAGGCCCTGCAGCCAGTCCAGGTCCAGTCCAGCCCACCAGCATGCCACAACAGTAGCCACAATCCTGACACAACAAGAAAGTGTGTGTAGCCCATATTCAGGATACCTCTTGAGCTCCTGCTCTTGTGGCTAGGCAGAGTTTTGACTCTGAGCCCCACAGAACATCTCCTTCAAGACCAGGAGAGCTGATTTGCTTCTTATAGAAAAACAAATACAAAAAATTAGGCAAAATAAGGAGACAAAAAGAATATATTCCAATCAAAAGAACAAGACAAAAAACTCAGAAAAAAGAACTAAATGAAACAGGGATAAGCAAACTAACTGATTTTTCTTGCAATGGCAAGGGGCCAGGGATGACAGAGAATGAGATGGTTGGAGGGCATCACCGACTTCATGGACATGATTCTGAGCAAGCTCTGGCAGTTGGTGATGGCCAGGGAAGCCTGGCGTGCTGCAGTCTATGGGGTCGCAAACAGCTGGACACGACTGAATGACTAAACTGAAACTAACTAATAAAGAGTTCAAAGTAGTGGTCATAAAAATGATCAATGAACTCAGGATGGATGAACACGGTGAGAACTTCAACAAAGGGATAAAGACATAAGCAAATTCGAAACAAAAGTTATAACTGAATTGAAAAATACATTAAAGAGGTTCAATAACAGACCGGATAAGGCAGAAGAACAAATCATTGAGATGGAAGACAAAGCAAAAGAACTCACTCAAACAGAGCAGCAAATTTAAAAAGAATTAAGAAAAGCAAATGTACTTTAATAGACCTTGGGACAACAAGAAGAGCAACATTCACATTACAGAGGGTGAAAAGATAAAGCTTTGGAAAGTATTCAAATTAAAGTTGTTACCAACTTAAACAAACAGGCCACTGTGTGAACCTCATAGTAACCACAAGTAAAAAACCTATATAGCAAATAACCGAAAGAAAATGAGAAAGGAATCAAAACATAACACTAAAGGAAAGCATCAAAACACAAGGGAAGAGAGAAGGAGAAGAAAGAACAGAGAGGAAGTACAAAAACAGTCAGAAAACAACAAAATTAACAAATGTATCAATAAGACCTTTATGAAAATGGACCATATTTGACAATCAAAATATATAATGGCTGAATGGACTGAAAGACCAAGACCCATTCATGTGCTGTGTATAACAGACTCACTTCAGAAGTGAGTGAGAGATGACTGAAAGTGAAGGAATGGAAAAATATATTCAAGTGTATGAAGATGCAAAGAAAGCTGAAGTAGCTATAACTCATATCAGACAAAATAAATTTTAAAATAGAGACTGTAATAAAAGATGAATAAGGGCATTACATCATAATAAACAGGTCAATCTAGCAAGGAGATATAATATTTATAACTGTACATGACCCCAACAGATGAGCCCAACATACATAAAGTAAATATTAATGGGCTTAAAGGGGAAAAAAATGAAAGCAATACAACAGCAGCATGGAACCTTAACACCCCACTTACATCAACAGAAAGTTCAACTAGACAGAAAATCAATACGGAAAGCTCCGAAATAAATTAAGTAGAGACTAAGAAAGCAACAGAAAAGATCAATGAAACTAAGAGGTGATTCTTTGAAAAGATAAACAAAATCAACAAACCTTAAGCTAGACTCACCCAGAAAATGAGTGAGGACTCAAATAAATAAAATCAGAAGTGAAAAAGAAGTTACAAACTGAAACGGAAGAAACACAAAGGATCATAAGAGACCATTATGAACAATTCTATGTCATCAAATTGAACAATCTAGAAGAGATGGATAAATTCCTAGAAATATACAACCTAATACTGAATTGTAAAGAAATAGAAAATCTGAACAGACCAATTACAAGTAAGCAGAATGAAACAGTAATAAAAAACTTGGATCTGATTACCCAGGCAAGGGAAACAAAACCAAAAATAAATAAATGGGACTACATCAAATTAAAGTGTTTCTGCATAGCAAAGGAAACCATTATCAAGATGAAAAGGCAACCTACTGAATGGGAGAAAATATTTGCAAATCATATACCTAATAAGGGTTTAATATCCAAATTATACAAAGACCTTGCGTAACTCAACAGCAACAACAAACCCCAAACAACTTGATTTTAAAAAGGGAAGAGGATCTGAATAAACATTTTTCTAAAGAAGACATAGGTACAAGAAAAGAGGCTCAACATCACTAATTGTTAGGGAAATCAAAATCAAAATCAAATGAGAAATCACCTCACACCTGTTAGAATGGCTATTATAGAAAAGACCAGAAACAGCAAATCTTGGAGAGGATGTGGAGAAAAGGGAGCCCTCGAACACTATTGGTGGAACTGTAAACTGCTGTGGACATGATAGAAAACAGCATGGAGATACGTCAAAAAATTAAAAATAGAACTGTTGTTGCGTTGTTGTTGTTCAGTCACCAAGTCTGACTCTTCACCATCCCATGGACTGCAGCACAGCAGGCTTCCCTGTCCCTCCGTCTCTTGGAGTTTGCCCTAACTTCATGTCCATTGAATCAGTGATGCCATCCAACCGTCTCATCCTCTGTTACCCTTTTCTCCTCTGCCTTCAATCTTTCCCAGCATCAGGGCTTTTTCCAATGAGTCAGCTATTCACATCAGGTGGCCAAAGTTTTGGAGCTTCAGCCTCAGTCCTTCCAAGGAGTATTCAGCGTTGATTTCCTTTAAGATTGACTGGTTTGACCTCCTTGCTTTTCAAGGGACTCTCAAGAGTCTTCTCCAGCACCACAGTTCGAAAGCATCAGTTCTTCAGTGCCCTGCCTTTACTGTCTAGCTCTCACATCTGTACATGACTACTGGAAAGACCATAGTCTTGACTATATGGATCTTTGTCGGCAAAGTGATGTCTTTGCCTTTTAACACAGTCTAGGTTTGTCATAGTTTTCCTGCCAAGAAGGAATTATTTTCTAATTTCATGGCTGCAGTCACCATCCACAGATATTTGAGAGCCCAAGAAGAGGAAAATTGTCACTGTTTTCATCTTTTCCCCTTCTGTGTGCTATGAAGTGATGGGGCCGGATGCCATGATCTTAGTTCTTTAAATGTTTAAGCCATCTCTTTCACTCTCTTCCTTCACCCTCATCAAGAGGCTCTTTAGTTTCTCTTCGCTTTCTGCCATTAGAGCGGTATCATCTGCATATCTAAGGTTCTTGATATTTCTCCCTGCAATTTTGATTCTAGCTTGTAACTCAATTCAGTCCGGCATTTTGCATGATGTGCTCTGCTTATAAGTTAAATAAACAGGGTGACAATAAACAGCCTTGTCATACTCCTTTCTCAATCCTGAACCAGTCAGTTGTTCCATACAGAGTTCTAACTGTTGCTTTTTGACCCACATACAGGTTTCACAATTCCATGCTGGGTATTTATCCAAAGAACACAAAAACACTAATTAAAAATGATGTATGCAACTGTATATTCATTGTAGCAATTTTTACAACAGCCAAAATATGGAAACAACTTAATTTTCCATGATGGATGGATAAAGAAGCTATGGTATCCATATCTATAAATACAATGGACTATTTTCAGCCATTTTAAAAAAAGAACAAAATTCTACCCTTTGCAACAACATGGATGAACTTTGGAGATATTATGCTAAGTGAAATGTCAGAAGAAAGACAAATACTGTATGATTTCACGTATATGTGGAGACAAAGAACAAACAAAATAAACAGACAAATTCAGATGCAGAGATCAGCTTAGGGTTATCAGCAAGGAGGCGGGAAGGGGGATGGGTGAAATGAATAAGGAGGTCAACTGTATGGCGGTCAATGGTAACTACACTTGTGGTGGAGATAACTTCATAGTGCATACATATGTCAAAGTTTAATGGTATACACACCTGAAACTAAATGGGCCATCTTCCTCCTAATCACACTGCTATGTTGCCACTTAGGACCTATGTTGCATATTTCACAAATATATATATTCTTACATTTATATATAAAGAAGACTGTGGAATTGAGACAAATATGCAACACTCCTTTTAGTAATCCATCTTTCCAATGCTATTTTAAAAGTTAACTCATTCAGTAACTGCTAGCCTCATTATTCTATAGTAATGAAGAAAATGACTGAAAACACAATCTAAACCCAACAATACATCTGAGACTTGAACTGCACAGATGTTCAAGCTGGTTTTAGAAAAGGCAGAGGAACCACAGATCAAATTGCCAACATCCGATGGATCATCGAAAAAGTAAGAGAGTTCCAGAAAAACATCTATTTCTGCTTTATTGACTATGCCAAAGCCTTTGACTGTGTGCTTCACAAAAAACTGTGGAAAATTCTGAAAGAGATGGAAATACCAGACCACCTGACCTGCCTCTTGAGAAACCTATATGCAGGTCAGGAAGCAACAGTTAAAACTGGACATGGACCAACAGACTGGTTCCAAATAGGAAAAGGAGTACGTCAAGGCAGTATATTGTCACCCTGCTTATTTAACTTATATGCAGAGTACATCATGAGAAACGCTGGGCTGGAAGAAGCACAAGCTAGAATCAAGATCGCCGGGAGAAATATCAATAACCCCAGAAATGCAGATGACATCATCCTTATGGCAGAAAGTGAGGAGGAACTA
The DNA here is from genome assembly GCF_032405125.1 of Capricornis sumatraensis. Taxonomy (NCBI): domain Eukaryota; kingdom Metazoa; phylum Chordata; class Mammalia; order Artiodactyla; family Bovidae; genus Capricornis; species Capricornis sumatraensis. The sequence goes on along the minus strand of NC_091081.1, from coordinate 68,979,307 downwards.
AAAAGCCTCTTGATGAAAGTGAAAGAGGAGAGTGAAAAAGTTGGCTTAAAGCTCAACATTCAGAAAACGAAGATCATGGCATCTGGTCCCATCACTTCATGGGAAATAGATGGGGAAACAGTGGAAACAGTGGCTGACTTTATTTTGGGGGGCTCCAAAATAACTGCAGATGGTGATTGCAGCCATGAAATTCAAAGACGCTTCCTCCTTGGAAGGAAAGTTATGACCAACCTAGATAGCATATTAAAAAGCAGAGACATTACTTTGCCAACAAAAGTCCGTCTAGTCAAGGCTATGGTTTTTCCAGTAGTCATGTATGGATGTGAGAGTTGGACTGTGAAGAAGGCTGAGTGCCGAAGAATTAATGCTTTTGAACTGTGGTGTTGGAGAAGACTCTTGAGAGTCCCTTGGACTGCAAGGAGATCCAACCAGTCCATCCTAAAGGAGATCAGTCCTGGGTGTTCTTTGGAAGGAATGATGCTAAAGCTGAAATTCCAGTACTTTGGCCACCTCATGTGAAGAGTTGACTCATTGGAAAAGACCCTGATGCTGGGAGGGATTGGAGGCAGGAGGAAAAGCGGACGACAGAGGATGAGATGGCTAGATGGCATCACCGACTCGATGGACATGAGTTTGAGTGAACTCCGGGAGTTGGTGATGGACAGGGAGGCCTGGAGTGCTGCGATTCGTGGGGTCACAAAGAGTCGGACACAACTGAGCGACTGAACTGAACTGAACTGAACTGATTGTATAGCTGATCCAGATAGAAATGATTTTTAAAACTCCCAATATTTAAGTACTTGTCTGTTTGGGCTTCTGAATCTAGATTCTTCTAATGAGTAGGGTCTACCCTAGGTGAAGATGGAGAAGGAAGAAGGGGAAAAAAGTGTGACAATGTCTGACCTTTTATACTAACTCTACTTTCTTACTTTTGTATTCTTGATGTGCTGGCGTCTGGGGCCTTGCTGACCAGGGAGGGACTGCTCCCCCGAGGGTTAGGTAATTCCTAGAAATATCAGAAAACTCAGGGCAACCCCAACACTCCAGAGCCTGCTGAAATTATTCAAACCAGCCAATCCTCAGCCTGTTTACTCTGCCTTGCTCATTCCTTCCTGTAAAAACTGAAATGAAAGTTTTCCCAGGTGACTCAGTGGTAAAGAATCTACCTGCCAAGGAGACAAGGGTTTAATTCCTGGGTTGGGAAGATCCCCTGGAGAAGGAAATGGCAACTCACTCCAGTATTCTTGCCTGGAGAATCCCATGGACAAAGGGCTTGGCGGGCTACAGTCCATGCGGTGGCAAAGAGTAGGACTCTTAGTGACCAAACAACAACAAAACCACAATAAAAGTTCTTGGCCTTGCTTTCCCCTTGTTCCCTCTGCCTCCTGATCCTATTCTTCCCTAGGTGGCCCTGTGTGGTATGCCATGGTTCTTGTTTCTAGGGATCTGTGAATGTAAAAAATTCTTCTTCATGACAGTCATTTCCGTGTCTTAACATGCCTGACTGAAGAAAATCCGGGGGACATTTTAAAACACATATCCTAAATGAAAATTAGTGTGTGTACAATAAATAGAATGAACTGTGCAATATACTCAGCGGACTTCAAGGCTGTTCATTTATTCAACAAGCATTTTATATAGTGCATACCACGTATAGAAGAGATACTCTGCTAAGCAGTTTCCATCTCACTTTAGTAAGTACCCAATGCAATCACTGCTTCTTTGCCAAGCACTGATAAGTGGTTCAGAAACATCAAAACCTATATGAATAAAAATGAAACCAAGTGGTTCACAAATGAACCAGGTGGTTCATGATGACCCTCTCTTCAATAGTAGGGTGGAGGCAAAGGACCTAGGATTATGTTTCTGATTCTTACATGGCATCTTCATAATTAGACACATTCCTTAAAACTTGGAGCATTACCATTTACATCATTTGAACAATTAGCAAACAAAAGTTAGTCAATCCGTCATGTCTGACTCTTTGTGACCCCATGGACTGTAGCCAACCAGGCTCCTCTGTCCATGGGATTTTCCAGGCAAGAATACCAGAGTGTTTCCTCCTCTTGGGGATCTTCTTGACATAGTGATTGAATCCATGTCTTCAGCATTGGCAGGTGGATTCTTTACCACTGAGCCCACCAGGGAAGCCCAATTTGTTCATGAAATAGCTGCAATTGTATTTAAAAGCAAAATGTAAAAGAAAGGGCATAATTAAGCTCTCCAGGGAAAACTTCTTGTTCAGGATTTCTCAAATTGGGTATGATTTCTGTAAAGCACAGGACTAATCCAAATCTCTATTTTCCTTCAACTTCATAGTGAGTTTTGGAAGAAAAATATTATATTGGAAGAAACAAAGATGATGGATATGATGAGATAAAAGCCCTATTCATACAATTAAAATAATAGCTCATGTGAATGGTGTCAGTGATTTGAGATTCTCTTCAATGGCAGCTTTATCTTTAATAATAGTAAGAGAGAGAGAAAAAGTTCAATTTACTGGTTGGATTACACATAGCCTTAATGTACTCCTAAACACAGTAACTGTGGAGTAACTATCTGGATTTTACAGTCAGAATAAAGCAGACAGAATTTAGCAAACATTTTTACCTCAAATGAACCAGTAGATGTCACTATTTAAATACATTGGCAACACTTCTCCTGTGTTCTATGTAAAGTCCCATAGAAAAAGATCAATTTTTTAATAACTTAGAGTATGGCATCACCGACTCAATGGACATGAGTTTGAGCAAGCTCCAGGAGCTGGTGATGGACCAGAAAGCCTGGTGTGCTGCAGTCCATGGGGTCACAGAGTCGGACACGATTGAGCAACTGAACTGAACTGAACTAAAAATATGCTCATAAATCTACACTCATATTTATAGTTCAATTTAATGACTTAATTTCTTATTGTTAAAATAATCATTGGAAAATCATCCTCAATTTAGGTGTAGTATACCTACAAATGATTCAAACTTAAATTCAAAATATTTTAAGAATTTTAAAAAATAAATAGTCAAATATAGCAGGTCTGCTTCTCAAGGAAAAGTAAAAATTCTGTTACATTTTAGGAGAGAGTTTCCATTTTTTAAGAACTAATGCTATCCCCTAGCTCTATCTATGTCATTTTGAGTGAAAGAAAACATTATTCTTTACATTTATTAAGGGAAATTGTGTCTAATCGTATCCACCACCTAAGTACAATTAGTCTACGTATATGATATTGTCTGTCAAAGGAGGATATGAATGTAAAAGTGTTTGGGAAAACTGCAAAGTGGTCTATACAGGCAAGGAAAGCTTCCTTCCTACTTGCACAGTGTGGGTTCTACTGTACTTTCCACAAAAGATTGCTCCAGAAAAGGGAAGTGAACTCAGTTACAAAACACCCACTTTTATGAGAAGAATATTACAGCCTCACAACCACTTTATGTGAGTAAAATATTATTTTCCTATTTGCAAATGAAGAAAGAAGTCTGATAACCTGGGAACGTTGATACGTTCTGTCTGACCCCAAAGCCTGGATTCTTCCTACTGAGTCACTTTGTGATATGTACTTCCTAAACTGAATCATAGTCTTAGAGTTTGCCGCACTAAATTGAAATTCACTTAGAGAATTCGTCTAATCAGAGGAAATCAATGATAGAATATTTCATAGAGAAGGATATAGTAAAGCAGAAAATTCCGTCTAAATTGCCATGTGAAGATTGCAGTTAAATGGGCCAACTATATTGATCAATCACAGTGCCCTAGGATTCATCTAATAAATTCTCTTGTTTCCAGACCAGCAGCTTTCAGACATCTTTTCACTCCTTTTCGTGGCATCTCAGGGATCTGTCAGAATTTTAACAAGCACAAGAAAGAATACTAGCTGTCTTTTACCATCTTTGCTATAGCACAGTAGCTGATTACTACTGACTAGAAGCTTGATATACAACATACTTTTAAAGGAACAAAGTATACAATTCCACACTACTCTGCCTGTTCTTGGAAGTTTTGTTCCATTTTTGCACGTGAACATATTAATAAAAACAAATCAGCAAGAACCCCTGGGTTCAGACTGGGAAGGCTTCAAGTCAATATTGTTTCTCTCCTTGCTCAGTTTTTAAGGAGAAAGAGAGGCACAGAGCTCAGTCTAACTGGCTACTGACTGCATTAAACAATTTTTCCCTAAGAAATATTTTCTGCCAATTCAACAAGCTCCCTGTCCTGAGCATAAAGAGACCCATTGAGTTTGTACATCAAGAGTTTGCACATCAATAGACAAGAGATACTTTCAAATGCAACACTGATCACGTTGCTTCTTGTTTTGGATCCTTCAGTGGACTTCAGGCCCCATGCTTAGTATGGTTTCAAGATGTTTTCCCCTACGTGTACCCCTCTTCCTCCCTGCCCTTCTCTACTTCTACCCTCCTCCTCTTCCTTCAGTTCTCATCTAAAGCTGACTCTCCGGGAAAGAGGGCTTTCAGCACTGCTCCTTTAGCATCTTGGGTATAATTTATATTTTCTCATCATAAATGTGGTTAATTAAAATCTGTCTCTCACTATCTAAGCTCACTGAAGGAAAGGCTGGCTTATTTATCGGTACATCTGAAAGGTCCAAGGGTGACTGGTTCATAGCCAGTTCTAGGTGCTGGCAGGATGCTTATTTCTAACCTGTTTAGACCCTCTTTCTTTTCTTCTTCCCTTCTTGAACAATTCAATTCTAAATCCATTAGATGGGCCCAAAAAAGGTAGATGGTATACTGGGACAGGGGACCAAGAGGCAATTTTGGGAATTACAAATATGGATAGAAAAACTAGAACAAAATTTATTGTGTTGTATCAGAATTAGAGTATTGGTATGAACTCCTAAATATAAATAGATATATAGATAAATACAGGTGTGTACACACACACATATCTATTTCTGTCCACTGAGAGGCACTGGGAACAGTAACACATCAAAACCAAGAAGCACATCTGCTATTGAGATCTTGGTTTCTGATTACCATTCTCTACTAAAGGAAACAGAGCTTCTTTTCAAAATGTCTGATCCTGCATTGTCTGGATCAAGAGCAATACAAGGTAAGCATGGACCATCTTGGACTAGGAAGTAAGGACGTGCTAAAAAATGAAGGCATGTCAAAAGTCAGTTTGAATTAGACTCCCACTGGGGCCAAATCTGGCACACTTTCAGCATCAAAAGAAATAAAATAGATTGTAACCATTAATTAAGAATAGGACACCATGAATGCATACTTGCCCAACTTGTGATTCTATAATAATTGAATAAAACAGAAAGTTTAATGAGTAATGAGATATTTACATAGCTTCAATGCACTTCACATCAAAATATGTGTCAATCACAAAGGCTTAAGTATAGTCGGGGAAACTGGCAGAAAAGCCTCATCAGGTGAATTCAGGACACACCAAAATCACACCACCTGAGAGGCCACAAAGCAAACACAGCGTCCATTCTAGGATAGCCCTGGGCTTTATAAGCATAACCTGAATCGAATCACGAGAAAACATTAGACAAACAACGAGAGATATTCTGCAAAATGGCGAGCTTGTAATCTTCAAAAGTTTCAAGATCAGGAAAGTCAGGAAACAGTGAGGAATTATTTCAGATTGCAGAGGCCTAAGGCAATGTGACCAGTAAATGCAACGCATTATTCAGAACAGGAGCATTTTACTTTAAAGGACGACTGGTGATTAAATGGGGCCTGGGGATTAGATGGTAGTAAATTATCAATATTAATTTACTGATTTTAACGGTTGTACTGGAGCATCTATTTGGTATCTTACTCTCAAATGATATTGTGGTGGGGGGGAAGTAATTTTCACGGTACTTGCCAACTCCGCCCCTCTAGATTTTAGATTACTTTCACTTTTTAAAAGTATTTTTTAAAACAACAAAGACAAAAAATAAAAAACCTAGACTGTGTATTTTATTTTAAAATTCTTAGCCGATTACCGATTAGAGTCCATTTTGTAGCTGTGATGTATACTGTATCCGCCTTCATGGATTTAACGAAAGAATTCTGGGCACACAATTAATTTTGGCGAAAAATGAGGAAACGGCAGGGAGGCATTCTTGACTTTTCTGCACTTTTCTAACTACGCTGCCTGCCGTATCACAGGCGGCCTTCCTGCCCAGCTAGCGAGGGAAGTGAGCCCCGCAGCGCGGCTGCCTCCCGAGTCCCGACCCCGCCTGGACCCCCGAAGCAGTTGAGCGGCTGCGACGCCCACCCCACCCGACCCCGCCGCCCCGACCCGGGGTCAGCGCCCGCGCCCGAGCCCCGCGCCCGGCCCACTCGCTGGGTTGCCTCTGGCCTGTGGGAAGCGGAGCCGCGTGTTGTGGGACTTAACTAGGAGACAGAATTCCTGCGTCTAAGTCGTAGTGTGCTTAGTGAAAATGTATATATATTTTTTTAAAAAAAAATTTTTTTTCGTGTGAGAAAAACGTAACTACCAGGAGTGGGGTTCGAACCCACGCGGACATACGTCCATTGGATCTTAAGTCCAACGCCTTAACCACTCGGCCATCCTGGTGTCTCACTCGCTCACCCTACAAGCCGTACTACACCGTCTCCCACTTCGCCGCCGCTCCTTTTTTTTTTTTTCCCCAGCCGGAGCAGCAGTTGCCCGCCAGCCGGAGCCTGCTTTTTCTGCCGCCGCAACTCACTGTTGCTGTCGGCCGGCCGCGGCCGCCCAGGCAAATGCAGCCGAGCTCGGCGCGTTTCGGGCGGCGGCGGCGGCGGCGGCGGGCCAGGCCGCTCGCTCGGGCGGGCTTCGGGCCCAGGCACTCTGCTTTCGGTTTCGAGGTGCGCGGGCTCGGGAAACAAACACCCCAGGGAACCTCTGGATTCCGCCGACCGCGTTTGGGAGCGGCGCTGCGACGCCGCCCAGAGAGTGGCGGTTGGTTTGTTTTATACCAGGTGGGATAAACTTCAAGGAGTGAGTTGCACGGGCAACAGCAGAGTTCTGGGAGCCCACCTGCCCCGCCCTGTCCCTGTGGGTCGCTTTTCTCCTCGACAGGTCACTCGGGCAGGGAATGTTGTAGCAACGTGGGTAGACACAGAGCCGCCAAGTGCAGGGAGCGCAGCACGATTCGCCCGCGCGGCTGGCTGCGGACACGGCCTCCGTGCAGTGCGGGGACCTCCTCTCTCTTCCTGACCCGCCCGTGCACCTAGATGTTTACGTTTTTAACTGTTCTGCAATGCTTTCCTTCCTTCCTGTGCACCAGAGATTGCAGATGGTCCTTTCACTTCGCTTCCTTTTCCAGGGCTTTCGCTCCATTCTCCACCACCCAGGACCTGGAATCCAGTACAGAGCCGAGGCTTCTGCGTTCTGGAGCGTCAGGGAGCCACCATCTGGCAGCCAGGCCCTTGTCCAGATTGTGCAGGCTGGCTGTCTTTGACCGAGAGACTGCACACACATTCACATCACCAACTGGCTCCTCACCCACTGGGTCACACGGAGAAGCCCATTGCCTTGCCACCTCCTGGATGCCAGTGATCCCCGGGAACATTGCCATGACCCTGGGAGGCCTTGGCCCAGCCCGTTGCCCTGGTTCTCTGAGTACCAGTCAATAATACGGACCACCCCTGAGAGAGCTCCCCGGGAAAGGAATGGATGGAATTGCCGCCTACCCACTTGGCCACGGAACATCGTGGGGGATCAGTGGCCTGCATGTACATTCTAGCCTAAACACTGTCCCACCCGCTGGCCGTCAGGCCTGGCCCTCCCAGGGGCTGCAGAGGAGAACAGAGCCAGAACATCCCTCAGGCCGGCCCTGCCCTGCTGAAAGGAGATGGACTTGGACTCTTGCCAGGGTCTCCAGGCACCTATGTGGTGCCGACACACCACCCACGGCTCACCACCTCCATCTTGGAGGCCGAGTGCTGGCTTGTACCTTAGGAAGCCGGCCTCAAAATGGAGGAGATTCCTCAAATGTCAGAAGGTGTTCAAAACTGCTGGCAACTGCAGGACATGACAGATACCCACCTGAAAGCTAGAACAAAATATGAAAAGCACCATGCAATGACATTTGTTATAACTGACACTACTAGAGCGCAAAAGACAGTATTAAAATGGATTTTTTTAAGGTTGAAATGACCTCATGTTCAGGAAATTGCATTTGACATAATTCTCGTGGGGGAATGTTATTTAAACTACTTTTCACTGTGTATGTGTTTATTTAAGACGTGACATTCTTTATGCACTCTATAGTGGTTTAAAAAATATGTTCATAACTGCTTTGATACTCCTCCCTTTAAGACTGTGCTCAATGGCTTCAGTCACGTTTGACTCTTTGCCACCCCATGGATCATAGCCCACCAGCCTCCTCTGTCCATGGGATTCTCCAGGCAAGAGTTCTGGAGTGGGTTGCCATGCTTTCCTCCAGGGGATCTTCACCTGCACTGGCAGGTGGGTTCTTTACCATTAGGACTCTCTGGGAAGTCCCCCTCCCTTTAAGATATGGAGGCTAATTACCTTCTCCTTCAGTGTAAGCTGGATCCTGTTTCTTTAGTTTTTAAAGTCTTATTTATTTATTTATTTGGCTCCTTGGGATCCTAGCTGTGGTGTGTGGGATCCAATTCCCTGACCAGGGATCAAACCCTGGGTCCCCAGCATTGGGAGTGTGGATGGAGCTTGTTTCTAACGAGAAGAATAAAACAGAAGAGACAATATGCAGCCTGGGAGACTAGGTCATCAAAGGCACTGCTGTATCAGCTTGGTTTCTCTCTGTTGGATGATTCCCTCTGGAGGAAACCAGCTGCCACCTCCTGAGAAGCTTTTTGGAGGCCCATGCGGTAAAGCGCAGCCCGCAAGGAACTGAGGCCTCAGTCCAGTCAAGCCTTTGAATGACTGTAGCCTTGGCCAGTATCTCGACTACAACCTCTTGAGAGATCCTGAATCAGAACCACCCAGAGAAACCCTGATTTCCTGACCCTCAGAAACAATGTAAGATAATAAATATTTCTGTGATTATTTTTATGCAGCTATAGATAACTGATAGACATACTTAGTGAAAGTGAAGTCACTCAGTCGTGTCTGACTCTGCGACCCCATGGATTGTAGCCTACCAGGCTTCTTCATCCATGGGATTTTCCTGGCAAGGGTACTGCAATGGGTTGCCATCTCTAGCTTTGACAGTGTATTCACAGGCATATATTTTGTTTCTATACATAATCTTAAAAAAAAATTTTTATTGGAGTATAGTTGCTGTACAATGTTGTGTTAGTTTCTACTGTATGCCGAAGTGAATCAGCTACATGTACACATATATCCCCTCTTTGTTGTGTTTCCTTCCCATTGAGGTCACCACAGAGCATTGAGTAGAGGTCCCTGTGCTATGCAGTAGATTTTCATTAGTTATCTATTCTATACATGGTATCGATAGTGTGTATATGTTAACACCAACCTCCCATTCATCCCACACCCCGTTTCCCCCCTTGGTATCTGTATGTTTGTTCTCTACGTCTGTCCATACATACATCTTAAAAGAATAGTCCAGCTGACTCTTTTGCTAAAATTGAACTTTCCCCTCTTCCATTTCTTTTCAAACTCTTATATGGAGTTGCCCACACTTCCCAAGTCCTCTCATTTACTTTCACTTTTCTCCAAAATCCTCTACTGTGGGGCTTCTACCCTTGCTTTTCTCTCTATCTTTTCAGAATGAAAACATCTTTACGAAAACAGATTCAAATTGAAAAAGTTGTATGAAGCTCAAACAATATAGAAATGAATAAAGTAGAGTGCATAACTCTTTTCCATAAGCCCTGTCATTCCAGTCATACTGAATCGGGACCCTTGTCCCTTAGAAATGCTGAGCCATTTTCTGTCTCTCTCCTCCTGCTTCTTTCTGCCCAACTCTCCTCCAAGGCTCAGCATATACCCTACCTCCCCACTACACATTGAATTGTAAAGTGAAATGAGTAAGTGTCAGTTACATTTACCTGCAAATATGAGTGTACAAAACTTAGGAAGTTCCAAATTAGACTTTAGAAGCATCCATATCACTCTGCTTGATCTTGTTTATTATAATAATTAAGGTCTGTGGTAACATTAGTGTGTGTGATTACCATGTGTGATAACATATTATTGTTAGTAACATAATTTCCTGAGGTATAGAGTTTGTCTCAAAACTCTTAAAATTTAGAATACACATTTCCTATATATTAAGCAGCATATACCCTTTTTGTCTAAGGGTTGTTGTTATGACAGCAGTGATTTTTCTACAGATGAAACACAAGGAAGCAGGATGTCATAACATAAAGACATTATTTAGTCTGTGGAGTCAATAGATCTAGTTCAAATTCTGATTTTTCCCAAGCTGTGTAGACAATATACTTAACGTCTTCAAGTCTCAATTTCCTCATCTGTAAAGTGGGACTGATAATACCTGTCTCGAGAAATGTGAGAATTGAGTGAAAAACCACATGGAGAGCATCTAGCAGGCTGCTTGGCTGGAAGGGGACTCCTGGGTAGTCACTGTTTGTTGCTTTTCAAACGGTCATTCCCAGTTTGATTTCAAGGAAGGAAGATTCCCCCCACCCCCAATGAGGTAAATTATTGTTGGCCTCTTGCCAGTAATTGGCCTGGGGCAGGGAATCAGGGGGAGAGTGGACCAGGGATCCAGTTCTGGCTAGTAGGAGATAAGGAAAGTTGGCTAGAGCTTCTGAGAAAGGTATTCTTTCAGAATTTTTTTTTTTAAGGAGTCTTGGGAAGTGAAAGCTTGTGCTATTGTGCTATGCCTTCCCCTATTCTTCCTGCCTGCAATGACACGGTGTGAGATGACATTCTTGGAACTGTGTTAACATCCTGTGGCCACAAGATGACGAGCCTGTGGCTGAGGAGCTAACACCCAATGATGTCAGAAAGGTGTTTGAAAGAAACTTTGCCCTTAAAGACCTTTGAGAGCCACTGCTAGCCAGAAACTACGTACCTCCAATCTGTCTGCGATATGGGATAATTAGCATGTCTGAAATACATGCCAGTGAGTCTCAGAACACCAGGATCATTGGGGAACTTGTTGGAAACACTGATTCTCAGGCCCCAGCCCAACTTCCTGAATCTGTGTCTCAGAACTGGGGCATGCTCAGGGTTTTTTAAAATTTATTTATTTAATTTTTAAAATTTAATTAAAAAAATTTTTTTTAATTTTTATTTTTACTTTATTTTACTTTACAATACTGTATTGGTTTTGCCATACATTGACATGAATCCACCACGGGTGTACATGCATTCCCAAACATGAACCCCCCTCCCACCTCCCTCCCCATAACATCTCTCTGGGTCATCACCGTGCACCAGCCCCAAGCATGCTGTATCCTGCATCGGACATAGACTGGCGATTCGATTCTTACACGATAGTATACCTGTTACAATGCCTTAATTTAATTTAAAATGTTTTTAAAAATTTTAAGTTTATTTCATTTTTAAAAATTTATTTATTTTTAATTGGAGGATAATTGCTTCATAATGTTGTGTTGGTTTCTGCTATACATCAACCTGAATCAGACATAGGTATAGACATGTTCCCTCCCTCATGAATCCCCTCCCACCTTCCACCCCATCCCACCCCTCTAGGTTGTCACGAGCCCAGGTTTGAGCTCCCTGTGTCTCACAGCAAATTCCTACTGGCTATCTATTTTACATATGGTAATGTATGAGTTTGCATGCTACTCTCTCAGTTCTCCCCACCTCCCCTATCCCCCACTGTGTCCATAAGTTTGTTCTCTATGTCTCCACTGCTGCCCTGTAGATAGGTTCATCAGTACCATCTTCCTAGATTCCACATATATGCATTCATATAGTAGCACTGTTTTCACCATAGAGTTTCTGCCAAAACGTTCCTAAGGGCTCAGACAGTACATGTAGAGTACATGAAGTATTCCTCCAAGGTCAAGAATCCATCCTTGACTGATTCCCCATTACTGGCATGATGTCTTATCATTTATCTTTTTTCCCCTAAGTGAGGCTGTCTCCTGTGAATGCACTTGCTATCTTTCTGTTATTTAAATAAATATATAAATTACTGTGTAGGGCCCCGAAGCTGCCTTCTCTCTAGCTGTGTCTTGCCTTTGATAGAATCTTCACTTTCACCTTCCCCAAAATCTCTCATTTCCTGACTTCATTCTAATACCCTTTTATTTCAACATCAGTTAAACACTTCAACTTCCAGCTTCCTTTAAACCCCTTCATAATCTCTATAATGAAGAAATATGACCATATCATAGATTTTTAGAATATTATCATGACAGGCTGGCACCTGGGATCTGGGACCCTTTGCTGCAGTGCTTGTGCCTGGACAGACATCTCCTCGAGTAACAGGATACAAAGAAACTGTAAAGGACTAAAAATAACTGTGTATACAGACAGTTGGTTTGATAAGATCAAAAACCCAACTGCCACTTCTGAGGTGTCAGGAGCTAAAGCAGGTTACTTCCCATGATCCCTGCACACAGCACCACAAGGGGGTGGGGAGACCACCTAAGCCACCCCTCTCCCAACGCCTAAATCTGGCCCTACCCTCACCCCATTTAAGGGACAATCTCACGCTGCCAAGGGAGCAAGCAACGAAATCTATTATTTGCTTTCACTCCCTTGAGCTGCAGCCCAATTCCCAATAAAACTTTGCATGAATTTCTTGTCTGGCCTGTTACCAATTTCTATTGATCAAAGAGACCAAGAACCAGACTGAATAACATTATCACTAAACAGCATTAACCCCAGGACATATTTTTTCATCTGAGAAAGAGAAGCATTCTGTTTGCTTACAGTGGGGATTACCAAATACTTCCCAGGCACTTTCAGCTACCTCGGTGTGCTTTTCTTCTGGGTTCCAAAGAACAGTGTTGGTGACTGAGCAAGTGTGAGGCCAACCTGCTCTGACTCTGCTGAAATTGTGATGAGGTTCTTTCAGAAAGCTAAGGGCTAGAGGTATCACCAAGGGATGCAAGGTTGCTGGGACATGAGACAAGGGACGGACAGGGGAGGGAGGTTTGTGTTGCCTGGTGCCCTCTGCCTCCCAGCAATTCAAGACTCAACTACAGAGAAGCCCACTGGGAATTTTGCAAAGGACTTTTAGCCTGCTTTCAACAGGGCTGTTTACTCCCTTCTCTCCTTCCTTCCCCCTCGTCTTTTGTTTTCCAGTTTTATCAAAGACAAATTTTGTTTTTTGGAGCAGTGTCTTCAGATCACTTTACTGTGAAAAACACTTTACACTATTTACTTATTTATTTGACTGTGCTGAGTCTTAGTTGTGGCACACAGGATCTTTGGTTGTAGCATGCTGGAGCTAGTTCTTTGACCAGGGGTCGAACCTGAATCCCCTGTATTGGGAGCTCAGAGTCTTAACCACCAGACCACCAGGGATGTGTCCCATTTATATTTTAGTTCTTTATTATTTAAGTGTTATGCCTCTGTCTTATTTTCCCTACTTTTACCTTTATTTGCATTTCCTTTAAAAGTATTATTACTTTTATATCTGATTGAAGTTATATTTAGTCTTAGTTTAGATTTTTTTCTTAATCTATATTTATGCTTTTATTTTATTTTATTTAGCTTTTAATTTTTATTTTATAGTTAAATCTAGTTATTTTATCTTGCTATAGTTCACTTTTCATGATATTCCTATTTTAACCTGTATTTGGATTTTAACATTTTCGGTTCAGTTCAGTTCAGTTGCTCAGTCGTGTCCCACTCTTTGTGACCCCATGAATCGCAGCATGCCAGGCCTTGCTGTCCATTACCAACTCCCAGAGTTCACCCAAACCCATGTCCATCGAGTCGGTGATGCCATCCAGCCATCTCATCCTCTGTTGTCCCCTTCTCCTCCTGCCTCCAATCCCTCCCAGCATCAGAGTCTTTTCCAATGAGTCAACTATTTGCATGAGGTGGCCAAAGTACTGGAGTTTCAGCTTTAGCATCAGTCATTCCAATGAACACCCAGGACTGATCTCCTTCAGAATGGACTGGTTGGATCTCCTTGCAGTCTAAGGGACTTTCAAGAGTCTTCTCCAACACCACAGTTCAAAAGCATCAATTCTTTCGCACTCAGCTTTCTTCACAGTCCAACTCCCACATCCATACATGACTACTGGAAAAACCATAGCCTTGACTAGACGGACCTTTGTTGGCAAAGTAATGTCTCTGCTTATTAATATGCTAACTAGGTTGGTCATAACTTTGCTTCCAAGGATTAAGCGTCTTTGAATTTCATGACTGCAATCACCATCTGCAGTTATTTTGGAGCCCCCCAAAATAAAGTCTGACACTGTTTCCACTATTTCCCCATCTATTTCCCGTGAAGTGATGAAACCAGATGCCATGACCTTAGTTTTCTGAATGTTGAACTTAACATTTTAGTTTTTCTTAATTTTCTCTCTTCTTTGCATTATTATACTTGATTTTTTTAGGGGTTTTTATTTTACTTTCTGTTTTTAGCAAGTAGGAAACACAGCCTCAGGAAGTGGCAGTGAGAAAGGCCATATCCTCTGTCCCCATGGTCTTACAACAAGGAGAGAGAAATTCTAACAAAGAGTAGAGTCTTCCTGCAGCTACTCACAATGGGGACTCAGATTATATTGGCTAGATATTAAAGGGCACAGTGAACTAAGAAAATGTCATACAAAGGGACACCCAAATTATATATCAGATATATGTTGGGTGACCATACAACTTATCATACACACTCAGACACTTGTGAAAGTGAAAGCTATTAAAAGTTATGCTGGGATGACAGATCTGCAAGAAGCTGGTGCTAGGCAACTTATGTATTTGAAAGAAATAGGTATGCAAGTTTAGACCAGAATTAAGTAATATCAGCTCTGCATTTAATAGACAGTTATTGAATGAACAACCACATTGATGGTTATATAAACTTAAAGTGTTAGTCAATCAGTCTTGTGTAACTCTTTGTGACCCCAGAGAGTGTAACCCACCAGACTCCTTTGTCCATGGAATTCTCCAGACAAGAATACTGGAGTGGGTTGCTATCCCCTTCTCCAGGGAATTCCTCAACCCAGGGGTGGAACCTGGGGTCTCCTGCATTACAGGCAGATTCTTTACTTTCTAAGCAGCCAGGGAAGCCTCTATATAAACTTAAATGTAAATAAAAATGCAATTCCTGAAATGTGAAACTTTCTTGTTGGGTCACTTAGAAAAATCCAGACAGAAAATTGTAGCTGCTTTTACAGTTCAAGTATCTCGTGTGCATTTTGGATTAAATTAGCCACGTGTGTGTATGGTTAGTCGCTCAGTCGTGTCCAACTCTTTGCAACTCTATGGAATGCAGCCCGCCAGGCTCCTCTGGCCATGGGGATTCTCCAGGCAAGAATACTGGAGTGGTTTGCCATGCCCTCTTCCAGGAGATCTTCCCAACCCAGGGATCAAACATTGGGATCAAATGTCTCCCACATTGTAGGCAGATTCTTTACGGACTGAGGCACCAGGGAAGCCCACATTAACCACATAATAACCCACAAATATTCATATTTTTTCAAAAAGTATAAACAGCAATTCTTTAATTTCTTTTTTGGTTGTGGACAGAGGGGACAGAATTGAATGAAAGCAATTCTGATGTTTTGCCTCTAGATATTTGGGAGGGTGATGATTCCATTAACTGAAGGAGGTCCATCGGAGGAGGAAGAAAGAGCTGAATTTGAGGAATCTGTGGGACATTCAGGAAGGGAATTCAAGTAGACAGTAGGATATAAAAGTCTGCAGTTCAGGCGACAAGTCCAGGCTTAAGATACAGATTATTGAGTGAACGGCTCAGGCAAACGTCTGAGTGTCCCAGGGTGCAGGCAGAACCACAGGCTGGCGGGAGGGAGATGCCATGGTGTCATGTCTAGTGATCCTAGGATATCCTTGGGCAGGACCCAGTGCAGTCATTATGAGCTCACCCTTGCTACTCAAAAGCAGTATTTTCCAAAGGTGAGCATAAGAGCGGTCTTGCAACTAGAAGAAAAAGAGTCTAATTTGGGGGCCACCTGCTCAGGGAGGTGCCCCACTCATGCTGATGGCACGAGGACACCTTGAGTGCACTTAAAACTGTATGTTTCCTCCTTGTCAGGCAAACTCGAGACAGATGCTGGGGTCATCAGTGGGCAGTCTTCTCCCCACAAAAGTTTGAGAATTATCACCATAAGGCAGTGAAGCCATGGGATGAATGAGGTCATCTACAAAGAAGGTACAGAGAGGAGAGAGTCAAGGGTACACTCCCTTGGCCATTTCCCATGACAGTGTGTAGGCACACTCATTTGACCCACTACTCTGAAAAATAAAAGTGGTACCTCTGTGTTTTTATGCTGCCAAGCACTGAGGAGCAGTCACTCCCCTCCCCCTTTATTCGTAGTTGCCTTACTCATTTGATAATTTAGTTGTGCAGTGTAGCTATGGAGAAGGCAAACACTGTCAACTAAGCCCACAAGAGCATGTGGACATTGGCAGATCACAGCCTCTTTTTCCAGTCAAATAAATCAGAGGAAATGGTAATAGATATCTGAATGAGTGAATATTTCCTTTTGTTTTGTTTTATTTTAGCAATATTTTTAAAGAAGGTAATTCAGTTGTTCAGTTGCTACATGATGTACCTTTAATCCCAGGAGTTACTGTTTAAGGTGTAAACTGTAGTATCTATTTTGTTTTTAAGTGTTGCAAAAATTTTGAAAAGGGAAATATATATATATGTATATATTATACATTTTATTACATATATACATACATATAAATTTTCTTCTCAATAAAGCAGACCAGGTGAAGAAACAATAGACTAAATGGAATTAATAGCATCAGCCTCTCCCAGTTTTATTTATTGTTAAAGAAAAATGTAATAGGATGAAGAAAGTAGTGGCAATTATATTTTATCAAACTTTGAGGCACTGTTTTTTCATTTTTGTTTTATAAAAAATGTGAAAGGAAAAGAAATTAATATGCAAGTGAGTATAAAGACTCTGAGTTATCAGAAATTTATACAAGCCTTTAGGTGTTAAGAAAAATTTCCAAAATTTTCAACCCACTTACTACACTGAATTTAGGTTAGGTCCAAACAAAATTATATTCTAGAATGTTATAGTACATAATTTAACCAAATTATACTCACAAGGCATACACAGAAGAGAAACAAAGAAGACAACCTACCAACTTCTAGTTGAAACCATTGTCACTGTTGACACGTCAGCCAAGTAAGTCGTTTGCTCACAATTTCTATTTCTTAGCACACAGATGAAAATCAATCAGGTTAATTCACTGAAAAGTCTACGTTTGTATTTTCATCTTCCCCTTTCAACTTCTTTCCACTTCAAATCCCCTGATCCGCCTCCCTATAGGGTGTCCAGGGTTATCTTGCTTTCTGACTTTAAGAACAGGTCATCCTTCCTTCTTCCTATTTTAAATATCAAATTCATTCACACCATTCACACCATTCCTTCCAAACATATTGATTTTAAGCCTCTTGTCTCTTATCAAGAAGGAAAGGATTTCTCGTCACCGTTTTTATATTCCCCGGTGTGCTCTGCCAGTCATATTTAATATAATACTGAAATTCTTATCAGTGAAAAGGGACGCAACTTTTGCTAATAAAGTTGTGGTTGCTTTTTGGAAATGAACACTTGTTGCAAAGTTATTCAGGTATTGATAAGACCCAAGGCAGTGTGCCAAACCCAAGAAGCTCCCCTACTGAGGAGTCCCAGCATTGAGAGAACAGGCACTTTGTTTCAGTTCGGAGACGGTGTTACTTTCTCCTACGCTGGTGCCTGTTTTAACATCTTGCCACCCAGTAACATTTCTTGTTTGACAGGTTTCCTCCATAAACCGGCTTCCCAAGTGCGATGAAAATCGCGAAAGAGAGGCTCTGTAACCTCATCTGTTCCCTTTTAAGGGTGCTTTTAGACAGGGTAAACCACAGGGCAGGGCAAAAGAATGAACTAGTTAAACATGCCTCACTGCAAGAGAAATTCCTGTTTTGTCACGTGCAGGCTTTTTATCTAGGGGTGACATTCCTCCTATATCCTCTCTACCCGCTGGAGATTCTTTCCTTGATTTGGTCCCAAACCGTCTTCTGAAAGTGTTGGAGCACCAGCTGCTGGCAGCTGGGAGAACATTAACAGAAGTTCTGCCAGGATGGTTTCCAAAGGCAGAGAGTGAGGCCTCATAGCCCAGAAAAGCTCACAGCTCAAAGGATGGGCAGTTTGGGGTCCTCCGGTCTCTCCTTGATCTTCAACTCCTGCAGGAGAAGGAATGGCCTTGCCAGTTATTTCTCTGCTCAATTCGCCTGCAGTTGAACATTTTTGTACTGGACAAGTATTATGGATCCCTAAGGAATCTGTACTGGGATGTGGATGTAGCCTGACATACTTAGGAAAATGGACTGACACATCTCAGGGCAGCCTCATAAAAAGACCTCAGTGACTGCGGACAGTCTAGGACTGATGCCCAAAGCCACTGCCCTGAAACACAGCCTTTTATGACCAGATTTTTACACTAGTATCTTGTGTAAATGACCCCACTAGATGCCATATGAGAGAGGAATGTGGATAGCTGAAACCTGAGCCAACATATTTTGTCTACTATTTAAAAATATTTTTTATGTATTTTATTTACTTTTGGCTGTGCTGGGTCTTTGTTGCTGTGCAGGCTTTTCTCTAGTTGCAGCGAGCAGGAGCTACTTTCTAATTGTGGTGCGTGGGCTTCTCAGTAAGTGGCTCCTCTTTGGGGGGAGCTTGGGCCCCAGCGTGCAGGCTTCAGCAGTTGTAGCCCCTGGGCTCAGTAGTTGTGGCGAGTGAACTTAGTGGCTCCGCAGCATGTGGAATCTTCCTGGACAGGGAGTGAATCTATGTCCCTGCATTGGCAGGTGGATTTTTAATCCCTGGACTACCAGGGAAACCCTTGTGCACAATTTTGAAAATAATCTTTGTTTGGCTGAAAGAATAAAAAAGAAAAAAAAAATCCCTTCTTAGAACTGAAATTTAAAACAGTTTTATAGCTTTCTTTGCAGCCCACCTTATTAAAGGTACAGAGCCTTCCTGGTCCCAATTTGACCCCAATTCTGCTGACTTCAGTCCCTGAGACAGACTTTCATTCTCTCTCCATGAAGTCTTTTGGACTGACTGACCATTCTCTTGGATGATCTGCTTCTCCCCAAGTAGCTTTTTCTCCAGTCTTGTCTGTCTTCCTCTCACCAAGACCTACCCCTGCTCCCAGGACACTGCCCCTACTCTGGGCCCAGCACCCAGCACAGGACTGCTTCTTAGTTTCCACTTTAAAAAAATGAGAAGGTAATATTACTTCACAGAATTGTCATGAAAATAATGAAATCAAAGCATTTTATAGGGGAAGTTTCCTGGTGGCCTAGTGGTTAGGATTCTGGGCTTTCACTGCTTGGGCCTGTGTTTGATCCCTGATTGGGGAATTGATAACCACCCCCAGGTGCACAGCCAAAAAAAGTGTTATGCCAACAGATACTGTTATAGGCTTTCCTGATGGCTCAGATGGTAAAGAATCCACCTGCAATGTGGGAGACCTGGGTTCTATCCCTGGGTTGGGAACATCCCCTGGAGGAGGATATAGAAACCCACTCGAGTAATCTTGCCTGGAGAATCCCATGAACAGAGGAGCCTGGTGGGTTACAGCCCACGGGGTCCCAAAGAGTCAGACATGACTGATCGACTACACATAGCACATTGTTATGTGTATAAAGACTGCTTGTTCATTCTTCATAACATATGTTGCTAAAAAAGATGGTCAATTTTTATATGATGGTGCAGTTATATTCTAGATCCTATTTATTTTCCATTTCTAATAGTCCTATTTTATTAATTCCAATAATTTTTAATTCTGCTATCAAAAGTAAGTCAACTGTTATTCTGATTATAAATGCATGTTTCAAACTATCACCTTGATTACAAACGAGAGACTTGCATGCTGCAGTTTGAGATACCTTACGTATTTTTTTAAATTGGAGTAGAGTTGCTTACGGCAACACTGCTGTGTTAGTTTCTGCTGTACAGCAAAGTGTGTCAGTCATACATATACACATATCCCCCTTTTTTGGATTTTCTCTCCATTTAGGGCACCACAGATCACTGAGTGGAGTTTCCTCTGCTATGCATTAGGTTCTCATTTTATCGATTAACATTTACCTTTCATATTTTGAAGAGAGAGTTCTGATAGTATTAGTAGAAAGTAGAATGGCAGAATTTATACAGAGAAACCAAGACTACTGGTACCCTATTTTATTATCTTTAAGCTATGCACAATATTCAGTAGTTGCCTGTCAAGATAGCAAGTTTATACTGTAGAGCCTGAAAAATCTTTGCTTGTGACATTTAACTACAAAGCATTGGAACTGTTTTTAAGTATATATAAAGCATTGACACAAGAACCCTATTCTCTTTCCAAGTTGTTATCTTGGAAGACTATAAACTAACTCTTGTGATGTCACAGTTCAAATATTTTAATGTTATTGATCAGCTTTTTTAAAATTCTAACTTTTTTTTATCCTGGATACTGATGCATCCAAGGTGAGCATCTTTCCTATTATTTACATTTCTGGAGTTGTCACCACCTAAAGTCTGTGGCTTTTGGCTAGTTAGGAGTCATTTCATATGTTAAAATAGCTTTAAGCTGGCGGGGGTGGGGCATGGTGGGGGGAAGAAGAAGGTGGGATGATATGAGAGAATAGCACGGAAACCTATACATCACCATATGTAAAACTGATAGCCAGTGAAGTCCAGTATATGTTGCAGGGAACCCAAAGTCAGTGCTGTGACAACCAAGAGGGGTGGAATGGGAAGGGCAATGGAAGGTAAGTTCAAGAGGGAGGGGCCATGTGTATACCTATGACTGATTCATGTTGATGTATGACAAAAACCATCATAATATTGTAATTAGCCTCTAATTTTAAAAAGTAAAATATAGAAGTTAAAAAAAAAAAATAGCATTAAGGGACTTCCCTGATGGTCCAGTGGCTAAGACTTTGCACTCCAAATGCAGGGGGCCCGGGTTCAATCCCTGGCCAGGGAATTAGATCCTGTGTGCTGCCACTAAAGAGCCTGTGTGCTGCAACTAAGGCTTGGTGCAGCCAAATGTTTTAAATGAAAAGATTAAAACTAGCTTTAAAAGATTTTAAAACTAGCTTTAAAAGATTTTGCCTTCAGCCCCTGAAGGATCTATTGTTCTTTGTGATTGGTTCTTTCATTTTGTACCTAAGTGACCTAGTGCATGAAGTTTCCAGGTTTGCCTCAAAGTCTGCTTCTTACCCACGGGCAACTTTCAGAGGCTATCAAGTGAGCATCACAGGATGAGGTAAACCCCACTCTCACCACCCGTTCGTGGCACTGGAGCCCCCTTTCTTAAGGAAAAAGCCAGCATTTCACCCACCCCAAGGCAGGGCAGTCAGAGCCAGGAAGGGCTTTCAGAAAATAGGGTGGGATATGGGAAGAGTCTTTGGTCTGTTGTGACCTGGCCTCCACAGCTGAACTTCTGGGACTTTCCGACTCATAGCTTGGAAGGATCAAGGGAAAGCACTTGTCACATGGAGCAGAACAGCTGCTTCCTGCTTAACTTTTTTTGAGTGGAACATCTTATTTCATCTTCCTAACATACTTGAATATAAGAAGGCATGAAATGCCACTGTGAAAACAGCTCTTTCATTGTAAAAAAAAAAAATTTTAACTCTAATATTAAAAAAGGATAAGGTCTTGGTTTCTTCTATTTTATTAAAGATTATTAACAGAAGAATGGAAGTTTAAGTGTTATTTGCTCAGTTGTGTCCAACTCTTCATGACCCCATGGTTTGTAGTCCACCAGGCTCCTCTGTACATGGAATTCTCCAGGCAAGAATATTGGAGTGGGTAGCCATTCCTTTATCCAGGGGATCTTCCCAACCCAGGGACTGAACTCAGGTCTCCTGTATTGAAGGCAGATTCTTTACCATCTGAGCCACCAGGGAAGCCCTTATAAACATGTATTTTTCCTCAGAAGTAAATCAGTTCAGTTCAGTCGCTCGGTCGTGTCCGACTCTTTGTGACCCCATGAATCGCAGCATGCCAGGCCTCCCTGTCCATCACCAACTCCCGGAGTTAACTCAGACTCGCGTCCATCAAGTCAGTGATGCCATCCAGCCATCTCATCCTCTGTCGTCCCCTTCTCCTCCTGCCCCCAATCCCTCCCAGCATCAGAGTCTTTTCCAATGAGTCAACTCTTCACATGAAGTAGCCAAAGTACTGGAGTTTCAGCTTTAACATCATTCCTTTCAAAGACATCCCAGGACTGATCTCCTTCAGAATGGACTGGTTGGATCTCCTTGCAGTCCAAGGGACTCTCAAGAGTCTTCTCCAACACCACAGTAAAAAAGCATCAATTCTTCGGCGCTTAGCCTTCTTCACAGTCCAACTCTCACATCCATATATGACCACAGGAAAAACCATAGCCTTGACTAGATGGACCTTAGTCGGCAAAGTAATGTCTCTGCTTTTGAATATGCTATCTAGGTTGGTCATAACTTTTCTTCCAAGGAGCAAGCGTCTTTTAATTTCATGGCTGCAATCACCATCTGCAGTGATTTTGGAGCCCCCCAAAATAAAGTCTGACACTGTTTCCACTGTTTCCCCATCTGTTTCCCATGAAGTGATGATAGCTATTAATTAATAGCAGCTCTATCAGTCTACAAGAAAGTTATGCAATAACAATAATGAATATAGTACTTAGCATGTGCCAGGCACTATCCTAAGTACCCTTACATATTTAGTCATTTACTTCTTCCAACAACTTTAGGAGGTGGGTTCTATCATATCCTTTTTTACAGATGAGCAAACAGGCACAAGTCATATGGCTGGTATGTGGCAAAGTCATGATTTAAACCCAGAGAGTGTTGTCCTGAATCCGTGTTCTTTTCTGCTATGCCACAGTTGGACAGTTACTGAATAGCAAGAAGAGAAATTCTTGCCTTTTCAATAAGCAACAGTTCACAAATCTCTGAGTATATTAAAGTGAAATTTTTACCTAACTTTACAATGTAAAAAATTTTAAAATACACAGAACCAGCAAACTCCTTGACTTTCATGAATGGTTCCAAACAAAGAAAATGCATTATGGGGTAAACTCAGGACGTATTCTCTCTTATGGAAACTAGTATAGCCCATGTCCTGTATTCCCAGTATCTCTTCACTACCATGGAAGACTTAGTAATCGAGCTGTGTGAACTTTTTCTTTTTTAGAGAAAGGGAATTAGGTCAAAGGTGAAACATATCATCCCTGGAATTAGCTGAGAAAGAACTGGGAGAAGTCTAAGAAGAATCCAGTGGGACTTGATTTCCACAATTCTTATATTAACCATGAAATTAAAATTAGGAGCAGGGCTAGATTTCATGGTCATAAGCAGATTAGTTAGTGAGTTCCAAAGAGTTCAGATATTCTTTCTACTTCTTTTAAAATTTCACTGTCTGAAGCACCTGAGAATAATGACCATTGAATAAACCCTCTCATCTATTAAACAATAAGTAGAAAGAGTTCAGAGTTGATTCATAAAAAACACAGGAAACATGGTGAGTGTAGGTAAGGATATTACAAAGTTTGCAAATGAAACCAAATCTCCAAAACATGATGATTTTGCTAAACTATTACTAATAACTCAGGAGAGAAAGCAACACATCCCTGTGTGAATTCTTTTTCGTTCCCCCCTCCCCCATTCAGAGGTCCATTCACCAGTTGCAGGCTCAAACAAGGTGATAGAAGAAGTTTTAGAACAATAATTGAAAAGTTAGACAAAGATTTAAATGGTCAGGACACAAATACATAAAAAGCATGCTTAAAATGTAATGTTTATTTAACTTGAAAAACAAGACTATTCGCTCAGTCGTATCTGACTCTTTGCGACCCCGTGGACTGCAGCCCACCAGGCTCCTCCATCCATGGGATTCTCCAGGCAAGAATACTGGAGTGGGTTGCCATTTCCTTCCCCAGGGGATCTTCCCGACCCAGGGATAGAACGCAGGTCTCACGCATTGCAGGCAGACCAGGGAATCCCTGTTTTAAATTACTACATTTCAATGCATGAAAGGAGTGGGTCACAGTAAAACAAAAGTAATTATTTCTCAGACTTTTTTTTTTAATATTTCTAACTCTGTATGCATTTTCAGCATTTGATATCTGTTCTATACCACCATAACCAAACAACTCAAAACAAACTTGGGTGGTTTTGATCCAAACTGAACTATGGAGATGCAGACAGGAACAAGATAAACTCAAAACAAGCAAACCAACATCAATACAGTAAAAATGTTTTTCTTGATATTTATATATCATATTTACAAAGGTAAAGCTAAACCAACTGGTCATTATGTACATACATTAGTAAATATTGGTACTTTACATTTACATATAAGTGTATTCATAATTATCAAGTAAAAAGATAAATTTTAAATTATTTTTATTTATGAAAAAATATATAATGTGATATACATACTTCAATTTGAGTGCTTGTTCAATATTGAGTGCTCAAAAAACTTTGGGGAAAAAAAAATCCCATAATGTATTCTGATGGAACATACTGAAAGTAAAGAGGTAAGGAAATAATAAATGTTAAATGTGATTTTAGTAAGTAAAGGACGTGAGCAGAAGATATACATTCAGATGGGGATCGCATAGCATAAACCAGAGGAAGCCTCAGAAATGGAAGATGTGCAGTTTTTCCCAAGGTCAGTTTCACTCGAAAAGGTACAGAACAGAGGTACTTTCAGGATAAGGTAAACGAACTGGAATTTTGATGACAAGTTCATACTTTGAGCCGATCCAGAATTGACTTCCGGCTAGAGGTTCTTGTACAAACATGCCTTGGACATATGCTGTAGAGTTAAGTCACAACGTCAGTTCCTTATTTGGCTTCCTTTAAGAGGCAAGGGTGCTATGTGCCCTTTAAACGACCTCAGAAAACTTCAGCTGGCATCTGTCGTGACTGAAGAATCAGCGGGTGGGATCCACCCTTGTTCCAAGTACGAGGTGGGCTGGAATTCTTGCACCTCGTGTTTGGGTTTTTTTTTTTTTTTCTTTCTCTAAGGGCTCAGGTCCATAGTGATTAGCGCAATTCACCCCAGGACAGATGGCCTCAAAATCTACCCCCAGAGCGTTTCCCCGTCCATCCCGCTCGGGGATGGAGGTGTGGCGGCCCAGGGTCACTTGCTAGTTGAGGCAGGGGCAGCAGAAACAGCAGATCGTCCGGCAGGGGTTCTTCTTCTTGTACTGCACAGCCTTGCGCACCTGCACCTTGGCCTGCCCGGTGTATTCGACGGCCTTCTGCACGTTGAACTCGATGACGTCCAGGGTGTCCGCCTGCTGCTCCACGAGCAGGGCCATCTGCAGAAAGAGGTCGTGCAGGTCGCGGATGCGGCCCTCCAGCTGCAGCAGCTCCCGGTGGCGGCTCTCTATCTCGTTGAGAGCCGCCCGCGCGCCCTTCACGTCGGCCAGCAGGTTCTCGGAGAACACGTCCCACTTGCCCTGTTCGAACATGTCCTCGATCTGGTCGCCCGACACGTCCTTACCCATGATCTCCAGCTGGCGCTGGATGCGGATCTTGCAGTTCTCGCGTTGCTTCATCTCGGCGCAGTTGTACTCGTGCATGGCGGCCTGGAAGGTGCGGGCGAGCGCGCTGTACTGCGCACGCGCGATGCGCGCCACGGCCGAGTGCGCGCCGTGCTGGACTTCCGCCTGCTCACTCAGCGCCTTCATGGCGCCCAGCTTGCGGTTAATGCTCTCGCCCCGGGCCTTGATGTCCTTGCCGATCGAGTTGGTGTCCCGCTTGATGCTGCTGAGGCGCCGCATGGACGTGAGGAAGCGAGTGTTCTGCTTTCCCAGCCGCCTCACGTCGGCAAACAGATGCTGGTTTTCCTCCTGAAGGTCTTGGATGTCTCGGTACAAGGATTCCAGGATGTGGTCAGTCTCGAACACGATGTCCTCGTGAGGCGAATCAAAATCATCGTCGTCGTCCGGAAACTGCTGGTCAAACTGCTTGGTTAACTCCACGAGTTCTCCTAGTCGGTCCTTCATTTTTCCTGCAAATGGAAACATGGAGGTTAAATTCCTCTAGCGAGAGTCAAAATATTTGCATTGAGAGAAAGATTAAAATAGAGAAATGTTCTGCTCACTGCTCATCACTCTCAATTCTTTACTCCTGGGTGTAGGTAACAAATGCACTACAGGAGCTATACGGCTCACGACATTTGGCTTATGAGTGAAGGACTGATGGGACTGGAAGTCACAGCACCTTTGTGTTTTATAGCTTGTAGGTATCTGCAGTTCTTATGCAACATTCTTCTTTACAGCATGGGACTTTACTTTCACCACCAGACACATCCACAGCTGAGGGTCTTTCCCGCTTTGGCCCAGCCGCTTCATTCTTCCTTGTTTTAGCCCCTAAAGTCATTGCCTGCCAGGCTTCTCTGTCCATGGGATTTCCCAGGCAAGAATACTAGAGTAGATTGCCATTTCCTCCTCCAGGGCATCCTCCCCACACAGGGAGATATGAACCGGCATCTCCTGCATTGGCAGGTGGAATATTTACCACTGAGCCACTAGGGAAGCCCTATCTATATGTATGCGTGCGAGCGTGCGTGCTAATTCACTTGAATCGTGTGGGACTCTGCGACCCTATGGACTGTGGCCCACCAGCCTCCTCTGTCCATAGTATTCTCCAGGCAAGCATACTGGAGTGGGTTGCCATGCCTTTTTCCAGGCGATCTTCCTGACCCATGGATTGAGCCCACATCTCATGTCTCCTGCATTGACAGGTGGGTTCTTTACCACCAGTGCCACCTGAGATGCCCTTAGCAAAGATAAAGATTGTTAAATAAGTAAAATACATACTTATAAAAAATACATTGATACATTAATGACGAATTTCTTCCTTGACTTTCAGAATATTTTTTGGATCTTTTTTCTGCATTTTATTTATTTTTTAAGAATAATTTCTGTATTTTACTATTTACTGTTGAGACATTTAACAGTTTTTATTTACCACTATTTATTGTTGTTATCTCTTGATTTAAACTTATAGCATATGTAGTATCCATCATCTGAAAATATTGCTTTACATATCAAAGTTCAAGCACTCAGATAGCCTCAGTCTACTTGCAGAAAAATAAAGGCCAGTAAGAAGCAAAAAAAGAAAAGATTGTTAAATAAGGATAGTCAATTTATAAGCTCTGAGACCAACTCTAAGTGTTGTCTATTCTGTGTCTATTTCAGCACTGGTGAGCATCTTCAGTCTTATATATCATAACAATTTTTCAATGATATAAATCATGGTTTAATTTTTTATCTTAAAAAACATAAAAATTGAACCTGCTTAAAGTAAAACAACAAAATGAACAACAATGAAAATCTAATAAGGAAGTATAAAATTTGGAAGTTGAAATTTCCTTGCTCTTATGCCCAGTATCACCAATACATACTTTAATTTGAGTGTTTGAGACTCAGTGCTTAAAAATATTTTTTGGGAAAATCCCAAAATACAAGCTAATGAACGATATTGAGTAAAAGAGATCAGGAAATAGTTTAAGTGTGGCTCAGCTGGTAACGAATTCGTCTGCAATGCGGGAGAACTGGTTCCATCCCGGGTTGAGAAGATCCTCTGGAGAAGGGAAAGGATACCCACTCCAGTATTCTGGCCTGGAGAGTTCAGTCCGTGGAACAAAGAGTCGGACATGAGTGAGCAAATTTCACTGACTGACTGATGTGATTTTAATAAGTAGGAGGGGTGAGCAGAAAGAAGATATTTATCTATGCGGGAATCACATGGCAAAAGCCAGAGGAAGAATCAGAAGTAAAAGACGTTCAATTTTTCCCTGTATCTCTAGTGGTAAATATTGTTAACAAAACTACTTTTAAAAATAAGTTTTATATGGAAAATTTCAACCGTACACAAGCCTACTAGCAATAATATAACACACTCCCATATACCCATCACACAGCAGCAATATTTGCCCATTTTTAATAGCTTTTTGAAATAAGTTGGCAGCTCAAGCAGAATTTCCATGCTTTTATAAGGGTGGTTCTGATCAATTCCCTGTTTAGCAAGGCAAAATAATGTTCTCTGTGTCCATATTTTTTCTAGTGAAGTGAAAAACTTTCATTATTAATACTGTATATATGCCAAAATAATGAACATTTTTCCCTTTTATACAAGACTTTGTGGCTAGAAAGATTTCTTTCTATTATATAATTTGCAGGAAACAGGAGAAAAGTAGTAGCATTTAATGGCTACTCAATCTATCAGGGATCTTGATCTCAAAAGCTTCCCTCAAGTTGAAGTAATTAATTTCACAACACCACTAATGGAATGCTGACAACTTGGATTCAGTGATAAATGGAAAATGGTGAAATATTAACCATGGATTCCCATCTGCCATGACTATTAGTTACATAAATTAAGCAAAGTTTTATTCCATAGTGGTGATTTTTAATACAACAAGTTATCCTGCTTAAAATGCCATTTCTGCTTTCTGATGACAAAGATCAATACCAGACCTTCTCACTGAGGGGAAAGTGACTCCAAGAAGCACTCCAAGAAGTTGAGAGGCAGAAAAAAGAACCAGGCTGGACCAAAACTATGCCTTCCCTGGCCTGAATTGCCTGATAGGTAAATATTTCCTCATTTTGAATAAAAGTTAAAGACAAAGCACAAGTTGGTGGGGGTGAGGGGATTGCAATATATACTAGATAATGGGTTAACATACTTACTATATTAAAAACTCTTGCCCCTCCAAACCAAAAAAAAAAGCCAGAAAAACCACTTGCCCTAGCAAAGACAATGAAAAGGCAATTCATGTAAGAAGAAATATAGGTGCCAGAGAACATGGGGATAGTTAGTAGGTATCAGGTACTTATTGTAATGCCAATAAGCATGTTCTAAGCACTTCTCATGTGATACTGTCTTTAATCTTCATATGGACTTCATGAAGTAGGTATTGTCATTATCAGAGTTGGTAAGTGAGTTTAGGGAGACGAAGGAATATACCCAAGATCACCAGTAAGTGACTAGTCCAGCTCTAGAGTGGCCCCGCTTAATCACTACCTTCAGTTATTTCCAGCAGGTGTAAAAAAGTGAGGCATGAGGGACTTCACTATCAAAACAAGGAAATGCAAGGTAGGCCACTGAAATTTTTTTGGTCACCAAACTGGCAAGAATTTTAAAAAATAATAATTTAGGGACTTCCCTGGCAGTCCAGTGGTTGAGATTTGAACTCCCAGTGCAGGGGGCTTGGGTTCAATCTTTGGTTGGAGAACTAAGATCCTACATGCCATAGGCTGTGGCCAAAATAATAATAATAATTTAAAAGAGAATTCTGGGAACTCTGAAAAAAATGCTTGTAGGAGGGCAAATGGATAAAAACCATTGTAGAAGGGCAGGTGAATAATATGTATTAAAAGCTTTTAAAATGTGTATTTGTTTTAGGTACATTTATTCTAAGCATATATTCAGAGTTATATGAAGCTCATCGTTGTAAATATTTTCATCACCATAGTTTTCACAGGAATTCAAAAATAATTTAAAGGTGCAAAAATGAGATAGTGATGGCTACATAATCACAGAGTTTAGAAGGCTATCTAATGGGATGAAAAGCATAAATATCATTTTAGGTAGAAAAAAATCTGTAAAGGGAAGAGAATGAGCAGGGCTGTCATGCAAACATCTTGAAATAAAGACTTGAATAATACACATCAAAATGTAGTTTTCTTCAAACTGTGGAATTATAAATCACTTTAATTACTTCCTTGTGCTCTTCTCTATTTTCCAACATTTTTATAATGTCCTGTAGATTCATCAATTAGATAAAACCCCACAAAACCATAAGTATTTGTTTAAAAGACTAACTCCTTTAAGATGTGTGCATTACAATCAGGTTACCACCTTATGTGACACGAGGAAAGTACATGAGATGGCTAGTATGGAGTTGAGCTTTATTTATCTGCTTAAGTTAGCAGCCAACATATGCTACTCTGCAAATGTAGAATTAATAATTTTTGAAGATAGATACAGATAGAATAAAATATGAATAATTTTTTTTACATAAATAGAACAGAGAATGAATAATTTTTGAAGGACAAGACAAGAAATGGTGATGGATGCAATGAAGGCTTGGGAAGCACTACCACAGAAGGTAAGGGGGTAGTTAAAGGACAGCATCACACACCAGAACGTTAGGGACCTGCTTGTTGGTCTCTGCTAGTCGTAGACAGGTCCCAAGCCCAGTACTGCTCTCCTGAAGCCCTGAAAAAGCTATCATTTCATTCACAATAGGACGAGCAAAGTGCACCGCAATTATATAGAAAGTGGCCTTCGAAGAAGATGTTCAGAGATAGTCATTCCTTCCCAAGACCTACCAGCATGAAGCCATGGATCCTGAATGAGATGAAGGTCTAAGTTCACTTGAAGGTTCAAGTCTACAAACTGGTCAGGAGAGAGGCAGGACGTGGAAGCTGGAGATTCTCTAGGAGGTGTACACAAGAAAGTGGCCTTCACTGCCTTCCTGCTCACCTTTCTTGACCCAGCTCAGCCCCAAATGAGCTGGTCCCACTGATCTAGAAGGTTTCCTGGTTGCCAAGGTACAAACATTAGGAAAAGTACAACAGAAAGTCAACCAAGAGGCTACTGCTTCTAACAATATTCCCTAAACTGTTTAAATGTACTCCTTACTGTAGTTATACCAAAATACAGAAGCAGGCACAGAAAGAAAATCAATATAAGCCACATACCCAATAGCTTGGTTCTATACTGTGACAGCTGAAAAAGGGAACCACAGTAAATGAGAAAGAAAAGTCAAACAATTCTATTGACCCTCTCATCTCATTATGATAAAGGATAATGTAATAAACTTTGGTAAACTATTCATAGTTAGTTCAGTCGCTCAGTCGTGTCTGACTCTGCAACCCATGAATTGCAGCACGCCAGGCAAAGTTGTTCAAATCAGTTCAGTTCAGTTCGGTCACTCAGTCGTGTCTGACTCTGTGACCCCACAGACTGCAGCACACCAGGTTTCCCTGTCCATCACCAACTCCCGGAGCTTACTCAAACTCATGTCCATCGAGTCAGTGATGTCATCTAACCATCTCATCCTCTGTCATCCCCTTCGCCTCCTGCCTTCAATCTTTCCCAGCTTCAGGGTCTTTTCCAATGAGTCAGTTCTTTGCATCAGGTGGTCAAAGTGTTGGAGCTTCAGCTTCAGCATCAGTCCTTCCAGTGAATATTGAGGACTGATTTCCTTTAGGATTGACTGGTTTGATCTCCCTGCATTTTTTTTTTTTTTTAAGACACAGCGAGGTTTATTTGGCTCAGGAATTGAAAAGCAGAAGCAGTAGTACAACACATCTCTGGAAACACTTAGCTGTGCCGTGCTGGTCATCACAGCTTTGCTTTTTTGGACAAGAAGTTCACGATGGCAATCATGCACTTGACTGACAGCCACCTCTCCCTCAGGACACTGCTTTCTTCCATGTTAACTGCATGTAACTTTTCTTTCTCCTTGTTTCTGATGATCTGCTTGAAAATTCTCATGTCATTTGGGGGGAGCTTTAAATATGCTTTCAGCCTGGCCCAAACTTCTTTCTGAAAAGTGCTGTCAGGAAAAACTTCAGTAACAAGTCCTTTGTTACTTCAGTAACAAGTCCAAGGGACTCTCAAGAGTTTTCTGGTGCTCAGCTCTCTTTACGGTCCAGCTCTCACATCCATACATGACTACTGGAGAAACAATAGCTTTGACTAGATGGACATTTGTTGGCAAAATAATGTCTCTGCTTTTTAATATGCTGTCTAAGTTTGTCATAGCTTTTCTTCCAAGGAGCAAGCATCTTTTAATAAATCCTGCTTTTTTGATTCTCATGGAGATGAAGAATTCAAAAGAAAATTTACAACCACCTGCCAGAAATCTGCTTCTGTCATCTAATGTTCTTTTAAGTCATGCAGGTCATCTGTTCTGAGTCCTGGATTCCACAGGGAAGTTCTGGGAAATTCTGTCAGCCTCCTTTCAGGGGGCAATGTGATTTGATGTAAGAGAAAATAGATGATGGTAGCTCAGTGATTCTGAGACTTTAGGAGGCAACAGCATCTTCTGAAAAGCTGAAAACATGGAGTACTGATGCTTGGGACCCTGGAGGTTCTGACTCAGAGGGTCTAGGATTCCCTCTGGGTGATTTTAATGCACACCCAAATTTCGGACCAACTCCACAGGTACTTATGGCAGCTTTTTATTCATGCCATCCTGGACAACTTATAATAGCTCCCAGGTTGGAGCATCTTGATGAACAAGCAACTGC
Source organism: Capricornis sumatraensis (assembly GCF_032405125.1). NCBI lineage: Eukaryota > Metazoa > Chordata > Mammalia > Artiodactyla > Bovidae > Capricornis > Capricornis sumatraensis. Next base: position 68,947,009 of record NC_091081.1, on the reverse strand, counting down.
TAGGGAAGGATTCAGAAAGATGGGGAAAGGAAGATTCAGAAAGTAGGCTTCTACCTAGCTCAGAAGATCAATGAGTGGGGGTGATAACTGCGTAAGTAACCCAATATGCAGGATGCTACAGAGAATAACCTAGGCTTCCCTGGTGGCTCAGTGGTAAAGAATCTGCCTACCAATGCAGGAGATGTGGGTTCGATCCCTGGGTCGGGAAGATTCCTTGGAGAAGGAAATGGCAACCCATTCCAGTACTCTTGCCTGGGAAATCCCACGGACAGTGGAGCTTGGCAGGCTACATTTACGTGGGGTTGCAAAAGAGTCAGACAGACTCACTGACTAACAAAACAACCAACCAACAAAGAATACCCATGAAAGCATTATTCCCTAGTTGCTTCTAAGGGAATCAGTTATAAACACAATACATAGTCATATCTCTGATCATAAGAGATGTTATCTTTCATGTGCCTGCTTACTCTAAGGGGAACAAAACCTACAAAGTTATGGGCTGAATTGTCTCACCTCCTCTGAGCCCCCTTGCAAATTCATATGTTGAAGCCCTAACCCCAGTACTCCGGAATATAATTCTACTTGGAGATAAAACTTTTAAAGAGAGAATTAGGTTTAAAAGAGATCTTTATATAATACATTAAGCAATACATATACTAAGTACATTTCGCCTACCCAGGGGGGAAAAACCTTTCCCTGCTTCGTAGCACTATGTGAGAAACTCAGACACAGGAAGATACAATGCAGAGCAGCAGGGCAACACACAAATCATGTGAGGCTTTTTATGGAGATTAACTTGTAGATTACAGGAGGAGAACCAATCCAAAAGCATGAAGAGCCTTCCTTTCGGTATTTACCCAAAGAGATGCTTTAGAGACTATGTTTATGTGATGTGAGTTCAGAAAATTTAGGATTCTTGTTTCAACAGGAACTGAAGTACACATTTAGACACACACACAGGGCTTGGTTATTAATAAAACTAAAAAGATCTTGCAGATATATACTCCAAATGAGCACTTTTGAGCAGGAACTTGAAATGTAGCACCCATGTTCTGCTTTTCAGATTTTATAATCTGTATCTCTTAAATCCTAACTTTATACCAATTTTAAAAATCCTGTTAAAAAAAGATGATTCCAGATCAGGATGTGTCTTTATGTTGAGGTCCACCACTGGTCCAGACAGTGCCTGGATGAGTCATATGGTAGGAACCATATGACATCTGACGTCTCTGGGTGGACGCAGCCCTGCGGCAGGGCACAGGGACTGATGAACTGGGTGTGGGATGGGATTCCAGCCCTCCTCATGCTGGTGCTGAATACAAGTTGCACAACCCTATGTGATCCTCCTGAAAACACCTTTCTCAGCCACCCCACCCTGTCCCTCCCGCCCATCATCACCACAGACATGCAGTAAGAACCAAGAAATCCCACAGGCCTCTGTCACAGCAATCTGGCAGTTAGTTTTAGGACACACCGTAGTAACACTGGGCTTCCCTGGTGTTACTTTCCCAGGTCTTCTCCTGGTAAAGAATCTGCCTGCATTGCAGGCAGAGACCTGGGTTAAATCCCTGGGTTGCGAAGATCCCCTGGAGAAGGGAAAGGCTACCCACTCCAGTATTCTGACCTGGAGAATTCCATGGACTGTATAGTCCACGGGGTGGCAAAGACTCGGACACGACTGAGCAACTTTCATTTTCATTTTCACTAGTAACACCACCCTTAAAGAGCAAGGAGTGTACTTTACCAGCACATTGATTCAGATCCATCAATAATCATTTTATTCCAATGACTAAAACCTGGTGTTTTAAGCAATTTGCCTAAAGCCATATAAGTTAATAAATATGAAACTGAGATCTGAATCCAGGAAAATATGACTTGAGAGCCCTTCTGTAAACCACAAAGCTATGCTAGCTTCTTTTTCCTGAGCCTCGCCCTAAAAGGTTTCTGAAATCTTTAATCTTATAGGGAACTTATTCCATCTTAGTCCATCTGAGCTGCTATAACAATATAGTGGATGGCTTATAAACAACAGAAATTTGCTTGTAAGTACTGGAAATGTAATTCTCACAGTTCTGGAGGCTGGAAATCTGAGATCAGACTGCCAGCATGGTCAGGTTCTGTGTCTGGTAAAAGCCTGCTTCCTCATTCATAAATGGCCTTCTCACTGTAACCACACATGGCAGAGGGGGCAAGCAAACTCTCTGTGGTCTGTTGATGGGGGCACCTTTCCGGTTCACAAGGGCTCCACACTCACTGCCTAGTCACCTCCCAAAGACCCCACCTCCCAATACCATCAGCCCGGGGGCTAGGATTTTAACCTATCAATTTAGGCGGAAAACAAGCATCCAGACCGTAGCATTCCCTAAGTGAGGTGTTTTATTTAGAGCAACTGTTAGCTTCTAATAACCCAGCTCTCAGTGAACACATGAAAAGATTTTCACTGTTCCAACCATTACCTTCTTTTCCACAATAATGTCTTCATATTAGAGTTTTCCCAACATAGTAATGTTTCAATTATTAGAGCACTCAGTCAGGTGGTCACTCATCATAACTGTTCAAAGCCCACAAAATTATTAACAAGCACAGATAATTCTAACAAAGATCCACTGTGGTTATGACTGACTCAAGATTGTTGGCAGACCTTGGAGGGAGTTTTACAGTTGGGGGTGTAGAAGTGACAAGTGAGGAAATGCTAGTAGATGACCTTGTAAAGGAGAAAGTAACGGGAGGAGAACTCCAGATTCTAGGGTCGAATCATCCATACAAGTTCTTCCCCCGTTATCTGTATCAGCACCTACAAACACACACAGTTGTTGCTGCTGTATCTTACATCTGATCTGGTTTGGCCCTGGAATGTGAAGCAAACCTTTGTCTGGAAAATACAGCAGAAATTCATGTAGAAAGAAAAAGTGATGGGGAATAAGTCATCAAGTCTAGTTTGTTTAAACTTTATATTTCATACCTATTCCATGGAGCATTTTTGAAAAACAAGAGAAATCAGGGCCTTCCTTGGTGGTCCAGTGGTTAATGCTTCCAATGCAAGGGATGTAGGTTCAATCCTTAGTCGAGGAACTATGATCCTACATACTACACGTGGTATGGCTACAATTTAAAAAAAATTTTTTTATAAAAGAGACATCAATAGTGTTTCCAGAATTATTAATGATCTTTTCTATTCCAATTCACAGGGCTTCCCTGATAGCTCAGTTGGTAAATAATCCACCTGCAATGCAGGAGACCCCAGTTCAATTCCTGGGTTGGGAAGATCCCCTGGAGAAGGGACAGGCTACCCACTCCAATATTTTTGGGCTTTCATTGTGGCTCGGCTGGTAAATAATCCATCAACAATGTGGGAGACCTGGGTTCGATCCCTGGGTTGGGAAAATCCCCTAGAGAAGGGAAAGGCTACCCACTCCAGTATTCTGGCCTGGGGAATTCCATGGACTGTATAGTCCATGGGGTCACAAAGAGTCGGACATGACTGAGCGGCTTTCACTTATCCCACTTATTTCAATTCATAATACTAGTTAAGGACAAGCCCACAAAACCTTTACATTTCTTTTTCTGTCCCTCTTCCTCTTAAAGTCCTATAAACCATTGATCCTAACACTGTTGGCTCGTTCTTCCTCTTTAATTCTCCAAGAAAACAAATTATTATTTTGGCTGACTTTTTGGGGGGAGGAGCCCACAAACCAGGGATTGAACCCGTGCTCCCTGCAAGTGGAAGCAAGGAAGTCCCTTGGCTGACATTTTTTACCCAAATGCAGAAAAATCTCAGTTATTCAACATCATCAGTGCATGAGGTTTTTTGTGTAAGCGACTTTTACCTAACTGAAGTTTCTTCCTTCAAATGTGAAAAATATCACTCCTTTTTTGTTGGAAGTTCAGTTCAGTCACTCAGTCATATCTGATTCTTTGCAACCCCATGGACTACAGCATGCCAGGCTGCCCTGTCCATCCCAACTACCAGAGTTACTCAAACTCATGTCCATCAAGTCAGTGATGCTCTTCTAAACTGCAATGATATATTTCACTGCTTCCTTAAAGAGAGAGAACTGAATACAATTTATTGGTGACTCCGATTGTCATTACTAAAATCCCTGAATTGTGTAATGATGCACTCTTGTTTTAAAACATTTCTCTTTCTGCACGGTTACAATGTCAGACTTCATCTCAGTTACTTCCCTATACTGCTACTGACATTCCTCTCACTTCCCACACAGCTTGTATCAGGCCAAGAAATTACATAAAAATCAAGCATCTAACAATGTAAGCTATGAGAGGGTCAGCAGCCCTCTAGGGTCAAACCAAAGCATAGCAAGGAAGGAAAAGCTAGTGCCTGTGGCAAACTGAGTGTCCAGTGTGAGCTTGCCTTTGTACTGGACAACTGATATATAACCCATCAACAAGATGCATAATAATTATGAAAGCATCAAATTGTTAGGTTATTGCCATGATGTGATTGACCATCGATTCATAATCTACTTTCTTGACCTGACTTCCTATAGGGCCTATTTTCCCCTCGCAAATATGGACATACTCTTGTGGAAGGTTGAAAAAATCTTACTACACATTCTTTGCATGTTCTCTAATCAAGAAGTATAGACTACTTCTCAACTCCTTGAATTTGGAGTGTGGCCATGAGACTGGAACTTGCTCTGGCTAATGAGACAGTAGTAAATAGAATGCAAGCAGAGGCTTGAAAAGCACATCTGCAAAAGAGCTTGTTACTGGGGACCCTGATATCAAACATGAAAAAGCCTCGACTCGCCTACAGAATAAGACCCAGGAGTCTTAGTAATCCTGGCTGAACCTAGCCCCCAGCTAATCCAAAACCTGACTGCAGCTACACAAATGAGCCAGGAGACAACCAATAGAAAACCAATGAGCCAACTGATAGAACTGTAAGAAATAATTAATTGTTACAGCTTAAAAGTGAAAGTGAAGTCGCTCAGTCGTGTCCAGCTCTTTGCGACCCATGGACTATAGCCTACCAGGCTTCTCTGTCCATGGGATTTTCCAGGCAAGAGTATTAGAGTGGGTTGCCATTTCCTTCTCCAGGGAATCTTCCTAACCCAAGGATGGAACCCGGGGGCTCCTGCATTGCAGGCAGACACTTTACCCTCTGAGCCACCAGGGAAGCCCATTGCTGCTTAAGCTATTAAGATTTGTAGCAGTTTCTTGAGCCACAAAAATTAACTGATAGAGAAATTGTTACCTACAAGCAGCACGTTGCCATGACATGCTTAAAACATTCAGCATCAGCTTTGGGAGCAAACAGTAGGTGAAAAGCATAGAGGTAGCTATTAGCAAAAACCAGGAAAATGGCAGGCAAACTCTTAGTGGAGGCTGGATAGTGATGAGGACACTGTATAGTTCAGTTCAGTTCAGTTCAGTCACTCAGTCATGTCCAACTCTTTGTGACCCCATGAACTGCAGCACGCCAGGCCTCCCTGTCCTTCACCAACTCTGGGAGTCCACCCAAACCCATGTCCATCGAGTCAGTGATGCCATCCAGCCATCTCATCCTCTGTCATCCCCTTCTCCTCCTGCCCCTAATCCCTCCCAGCATCAGGGTCTTTTCCAATGAGTCAGCTCTTTGCATCAGGTGGCCAAAGTATTGGAGTTTCAGCTTCAACATCAGTCCTTCCAATGAACACCTAGGACTGATCTCCTTTAGGATGGACGGGTTGGATCTCCTTGCAATCCAAGGGATTCTCAAGAGTCTTTTCCAACACCATAGTTCAAAAGCATCAATTCTTTGGCATTCAGCTTTCTTCACAGTCCAACTCTCACATCCATACATGACCACTGGAAAAAACCATAGCCTTGACTAGACGCACATTTGTTGGCAAAGTAATGTCCCTGCTTTTGAATATGCTGTCTAGGTTGGTCACAATTTTCCTTTTAAGGAGCAAGCGCCTCTTAATTTCATGGCTGCAAGCACCATCTGCAGTGATTTTGGAGCCCAGAAAAATAAAGTCAGCCATCGTTTCCACTGTTTCCCCATCTATTTCCCGTGAAGTGATGGGACCAGATGTCATGATCTTAGTGGTCTGAATGCTGAGCTTTAAGCCAACTTTTTCACTCTCTTCTTTCACTTTCATCAGAGGCTCTTTAGTTCCTCTTCACTTTCTGCCATAAGGGTGGTGTCATCTGCATATCTGAGGTTATTGATATTTCTCCTGGCAATCTTGATTCCAGCTTGTGCTTCTTCCAGCCCAGTGTTTCTCATGATATACTCTGCATATAAGTTAAATAAGCAGGGTGACAATATACAGCCTTGACGTACTCCTTTTCCTATTTTGAACTAGTCTGTTGTTCCATGTCCAGTTCTAGCTGTAAGGCAAAAAGGCAACCCACATTCTTTAGCAGCAAAACAACTGGTAAAAGTGAGGCCTGCAGCAGCATAAAGGACAGAACATGTACACAATGAATTTTGAATCTAGCTGCCAAGTTCTCCAGGCCGAAGCTTGGAAGCATTCATTGAGCATTTATAGCTGCATATAAAGTTCTGCAAAGGATGGATGGACTGCAAAATGATTTATCCAGTTAATAAGCATGATTTTGAGAAAATAGAGAAGAACCAGAACTCATGATATTGGAAAAGAAAATCTTTTATATCTCCAGTCTCTTCAGCTGGAAGACAAGCTTCTTAGAGCAAGAAATGGCCTCTGAGAGAAGACTTTCGTAAAATTTAACGTGATGCCTTGTAGCCCTTCTCAGCTGGACAAGAGGGGCTCTGCGACTCCTAGAAGCACTGTCTCATAGCAGTCTGACGCTCAGCCCAGAGTCAAGGGAGGTCTGTCTGACTTGGAAAAAAAAACACACACACAAAAAAAACTGTGACTGTGGATTTTAGGGGCATGGACTCTCTGGGATTTAAGGAAATCCTCAAAGTTTTTAAGCGAGTTTTACAGACAAGCATGGGCTTCCTAGGTGGCGCTGGTGGTAAAGAACCTGCCAGCCAATGCAGGAAATATAAGAGAAGGTGGGTCGGGAAGATTCCCCTGGAGGAGGGCATGGCAACCCACTCCAGGATTCTTGCCTGGAGAATCCCATGGACAGAGGAGCCTGGCGGGCTATGGGCCATAGCATCACACAGAGTCAGACACAACTGAAGCATGCACGCCTGCACTGACAAGCACAAAAATATGATCTAAGGGAGACAAAGATCATTCAAAGGAAAGGAGGCCGCTAGATGCTTGGGGTTTTACAAGAATGAGGCCACAGAAATTATTTAGAAGCAAACAGAAGCCATTTCTTATGGAAAAAGGAAGAGTGTTTCAGAGGATAGAGCCGAGGGCAGTAGAGAGACAAGTGAACCATTCCCAGGGAAGAGAACTGGGTCCTAATCAGGAACCTCCGCTAGCCCTGGAGTGCGGGCACCTAACCCCGCAGGCCTGCAGAGAGCTGCTGTGGACTGCTGAGTGCTGCCTGTAGTCTGTTTCTGTAGTTTTGAGGGGTTATCTTTTGCCTTTTCACCAATAGTGTTGGGTGTGTATAAGGAGATAATTTGTCCATGATAAGTAAAACCTATGATAACTATTGATAGATAACTAAAATATATGTTATCATATATACTGTGTATGTGTCATATCTATATGCAATATAGATACAATATATGATCGTAAAAAGTTATCTAGTTATCAGAGCCACATCTAGATCCACAGATCCAGATCCTCTTGATCCAACTAGATCAAGAGGATCCATATCTGATGTGCTGTTATCTGAGGGGGCTCCTCTGTACCCAGAGGTGATGCAGATCACAGATAAGCCTCTGGACTTCAGAGGCTGATGCCTTAATGCGATAAAGCTTCTTCAGATTCTATGCTAAGAGTGAATGTATCTTTCTTTTTTTTTTATTTTTATTTTTACTTTATTTTACTTTACAATGCTGTATTGGTTTTGCCATACATTGACATGAATCCACCACGGCTGTACATGCAATCCCAAACATGAACCCCCCTCCCACCTCCCTCCCCACAACATCCCTCTGGGTCATCCCCATGCACCAACCCCAAGGATGCTGTATCCTGCATTAGACATAGACTGGCGATTCGATTCTTACATGATAGTATATATGTTTCAATGCCATTCTCCCAAATCATCCCACCCTCTCCCTCTCCCTCTGAGTCCAAAAGTCTGCTATACACATCTGTGTCTTTTTTGCTGTCTTGCATACAGGGTCATCATTGCCATCTTTCTAAATTCCATATATATGTGTTAGTATACTGTATTGGTGTTTTTCTTTCTGGCTTACTTCACTCTGTATAATCGGCTCCAGTTTCATCCATCTCATCAGAACTGATTCAAATGTATTCTTTTTAACGGCTGAGTAATACTCCATTGTGTATATGTACTGCAGCTTTCTTATCCATTCCTCTGCTGATGGACATCTAGGTTGTTTCCATGTCCTGGCTATTATAAACAGTGCTGTGATGAACATTGGGGTACATGTGTCTCTTTCAATTCTAGTTTCCTCGGTGTGTATGCCCAGCAGTGGGATTACTGGGTCATAAGGCAGTTCTATTTGCAATTTTTTAAGGAATCTCCACACTGTTCTCCAAAGTGGCTGTACTAGTTTGCATTCTCACCAAGAGTTCCCTTTTCTCCACACCCTCTCCAGCATTTATTGCTTGCAGATTTTTGGATCGCAGCCATTCTGACTGGTGTGAAGTGGTACCTCATTGTGGTTTTGATTTGCATTTCTCTAATAATGAGTGATGTTGAGCATCTTTTCATGTGTTTGCTAGGCATCCATATGTCTTCTTTGGAGAAATGTCTATTTAGTTCTTTGGCCCATTTTTTTATTGGGTCGTTTATTTTTCTGGAATTGAGTTGCATAAGTTGCTTGTATATTTTTGAGATTAGTTGTTTGTCAGTTGTTTCATTTGCTATTATTTTCTCCCATTCAGAAGGCTGTCTTTTCACTTTGCTTATATTTTCCTTTGTTGTGCAGAAGCTTTTAATTTTAATTAGATCCCATTTGTTTATTTTTGCTTTTATTTCCAGAATTCTGGGAGGTGGATCATAGAGGATCCTGCTGTGATTTATGTCGGAGGGTGTTTTGCCTATGTTCTCCTCTAGGAGTTTTATAGTTTCTGGTCTTACTGTATCTTTCTTATAGCAGAAATGTGACTAATTTTTAGCAAAGACAGACTATATTTGATTGCACACACACACACACACACAAAAAGCCACAAATTCTTAGCAGTACCTCCTAATCAAGAAGTGGTGTTGATGGAAAATACATACCCTGTTAATAAAAGTTCATCACCCTCGGTATTCTGGGGGAGTGAGGTAAAGGTTCACTGAGAGTAATTGGCTGCCTTCTCAGCAGTCACAACTCACAGGGAGGGCAGAGGGCTAGGAAACTCACAGCCCTGACAATAAATGGAGTCTGCATAGAAGAGCAGGTGCAACAGAACGAGAGAGCACATGGAAGAAGAGGAACCAGCCTGTGCTGAGCAGAGGCCAACACATCAATTGGACCTGTCTGGCAAAGTGTTTTCAACAGTTCTTTAGTGAGGGGGCACCCAAAGCTGGCAATCTATGTACTTGTATGTATACATGCTTATATTATTTGTATTAAAACAGAAAGTTATCATTCTCAAAAAAAAAAAAAAGGCAACACAAAAAACAGTGTTAATTTCCCTACACTTTCAATCTGGGTTTGGCCATGAGACTTTTACAGACAGGACAATAGAAAACATGACGTAAGCAGATGCTTAATAGCACTAGCAAACTGGGGCTTGCGCCCTGTTACTACCAACACCAGAGCCTCATGTCAAGAAGCCCAGACTAGCCTCCTAGAAGGTAATGACCACATGCAGAGAGAGGCCAGCAGGTGACCCACCGCTACATCTGTCTGACTGACCTCAAAGTGAACCCATTGGAAGAACTAATCAGAATTTACTTTCTGCCAGGTACTACTGTCGAAGCTTTACATATTGTAGACTATCTCATTTAAAGTTCACAATGATGAGAAATAACAATGGAAATTTGGGCGTATTTTGTTATACTGACAAAGCTAACTGATACACCCCTCTTTAGGTTTCTCTATACCCCCAAATTTGTGTTCTTCTTAAAGAGGACCTAGGAGGATGATGTGACTCATGGATAAATCATAATTCTTTGAAAGTAAAGGCTGCTGCACTTAAACCAAAGTTCATTGCTACAATTTAAACACACAAACATAAGAAATGTGCACCAAATCCTTGTCCCAATGATCATGGCCTAATTACACACCTGGGTTTTGACAGTCCACATTTACAACTTCCTGTTCATAGTGTATACACACTCGAATGTAAAGCACACACATAAAAGGAGCATGTGTTTCTTAACAAGTCTGAGGACAGCCTTCCTTTCCTTTTGAGGATTGTGGTCATAAGCATGGTAAGGAGAAAAAAAATGATGCTAAAAAAAGACTATCTCACACACAAGCAGCCTCCACAAGAAAGACTGCAGGAGCTGTTTGATAACGCAGTATGCTAAATCGAGGTTGTTGAGCAATGGGGGCAGGACAGCACAGAGAGGCTAGGCAGCTTTAACTTTGGCTGAGTTTCAGTCTGATAAGAGGTTCTGAGGACTTGAAAAGCCAGCTTTGAAACGGAGGTAGATCGCTTAAGTGTATCATCAGTCTATTGTCCAAATCAGTAAAGAACACCAGGTAGGCAAAATGCAGCCTCCAAACATGGTTCTCCTGCCATGTTCCACTCCTTCGTCACCAAGACTGAACCAGAGACCTTTTTTGCTGACTAAAAGGAATAAAAATTAGTGTGACATGAACCAGATTCCTAAGGAGCACTGGATTAAGACCTTACTAGTCTTTCAGAGTGTTTAAGGCAATCAGGATACTGCTTCCCAGTTGTAGCATCTGCTTAGGATGCCATACCCACTCAGGGCAGTGGAAGAGTGTGGCAAAGTGTTCAGCCTGGGGAGAGAACTCTGCTGCCACTGGGAGTAGCCTGGGCTTCCTCTCTGATTTCAGGGCTCCTGGCAGTAAGAGAGGGCAATTCCTACCAGATAAGTGCTTTGCAAATGTCTGCTGATGTCGCGTTTCCTTATACCAACTGCAGAAGGTGAGGAAGTGAATTAAATGAGATAATCCAAGCTGGGTAGGAGAGGGTGGGATGAATTGAGAGAGTAGCATTGGTGGCTCAGATATTAAGGAGTCTGACTGGAACGTGGGAGACCCCAGTTCAATCCCTGGGTCAGGAAGATCCCCTGGAGAAGGAAATGGCAAGCCATTCCAGTATTTTTGCCTGGAAAATCCAAAGAATGGCGGAGCCTGGCAGGCTACAGTCCATGGGGTCACAAAGTGTCAGACACAACTGAGTGACTTCACTTCACTATTGACATATACACACTATCATGTGTAAAATAAACAGCTAGTGGGAAGTTGCTGTGTAACACAGGGAGCTCAGCCCGGTACTCTGTGATGACCTAGAGGGGTGGGATGATGAGGTGGTGAGAGAGAGGCTCTAGAGGGCGGGGATATGTATATACTGATGGCTGATTCACTTACTGTATGGTAGAAACCAATACAACATTGTAAAGTAATTATCTTCCAATAAAAAAAAAAAAAGGTCTTAGAATAGAGTCCGGCAGAGAGTAAGCACTCTGTATATGTGCTCTATTATCATCTATTCTGTGAGTTTAATTCACTCAAAAACTAATGCAGATTCAGTAACTATCAGTATAAATAGTGCATTGCCTGGTATACCACTAACAGTTTATTACTAACATTTTGTTACTCATATCATAATCATAAGTGAACTCTAATACCCATGGGTCAGCAGATTATTTAAGGTTTTCTTTGTAAAAGTCTCTCTCCTTTTCTCTGATTATGAAAGCAACCCTTGCTCTTTGAAAAGATGAAGAAGAAATAATCCAATGATACAGAATTGTTTTACATAGAAAGTAAAAACGTCTCATCATTTAATACCACTATATATAATAACTAGGACTTCCCTGGTAGCTCAGCCATAAAGAATCCACCTGCCAGTGCAGGAGACACAAGTTCAATCCCTGGTCCAGGAAGATCCCCTGGAGAAGGAAATGGCAACCCACTCCAGTATTCTTGACTGGAGAACCTCATAGACAGAGAAACCTGGAGGGCTACAGTCTATGGGGTTGCAAAAAGTAGGATACGACTTAGCAAATGAACAACAACAATAACAATATGTAATAACTATAAAATAACCAATGATTAAAACCGAATACATAGTCTTCCTGACTCTTTTCTATTCAAGAAGGCTGTGAATACTTAACAGTATCCAGAAGAACTGACCCTGATTACAAACTACGGAACATTTTTCTGCTAAACTGCAAGAATTCTCTAGGGGTTTATTCCTGCCAGGGGACCACTGTACTTTCCACCACCAACATTTTTGTGCAGGTGATATCAGGTAAAAAAGGAACACCAAGGAGCAACCTAGAAAAGGAAAGGAAATTCTTTTTAAAAAGAGAGGGGACTTCTTGGCAGTTCAGTGGCTAACACTTCACCTTCTCCGACACAGGGGTTACAGGTTTGATCCCTGGTGGGGAGGATAAGATCTCACATGCCTCGAGGCAAAAAAAACCAAAACACCATAAAACAGAAGCAGTATTTTAACAAATTCAATAAAGACTTAATTAAAACAAAAAAAAAGAATGAGAGAATCCTTGTGTTTTACTTTAATGTTCAAGAATCCCAAAGCGGGATACTGAGGACTGGTATCTTCAGGATTCAGTGTTTATAAAGTCAGTGGCCAGGCTTTCTTTCAGGAACAGATGAACAATTTGAATTCAATAAACATCCTCCAAACACCTCCCTCATAAATGTCTATAAAGATAAGCCCTATTCTCCACTCCACCCCACCAGGTTTTGTTGTTGGTCGGGGAGGGGTTTGTTTTACTTTCCAAGAGCATTTACGGAAGAGTCTAGCTCATCAGCTAACTGCCTTGTCCTGAAAACAAATGAGGTGTGGGAGAATGAATGCTCCCCTAGGTGTCAGAGGCCTTCCTGTTTCTAACTCTAGCTGTATAAAGTGGATGGAGACATGTCAGACCTCTGAGTGTCAGTTTCTCCATTGGTACAATGGCAATGACACTACCTATAAAGGTTTCTTTTTCTGATAATTAAATGAGGTTTAAAATGTATATAAAAGCACTCTGTAAATTTTGTCTTTTACAATCATGATATCGCGTGCTCAGTCACTTCAGTCATGTCCAACTCTTTGCGACCCTATGCATTGTAGTCCTCCAGGCTCCTCTATCCACAGGGTTCTCCAGGCAAGAATACTGGAGGGGGTTGCCATGCCCTCCTCCAGGGGAATTTTCCCCACCCAGGAATCAAACTCTTGTCTCTTCTGTCTCCAGCACTGCCAGACGGGTTCTTTACCACTAGCGTCACCTGGGAAACCCACAACATGATATTAGGATTTACGGCTTTGCACATTTTCCATCCATAATCAGTTTATTTCACGAGGTAGTTGATTCAAAATACTTCAAGTACTATTCCCTAAGAAACCCATATAGACCAAGTGATTTTAAATGATCCTATAAAACCAAACAACTATTCTGGTATCAGTTTCTATATTATTCCTATAACTCAGGTAACAGAATATTAATGCCCTAGATTCAACATTAAAAATCTAAGATCATGGCATCTGGCCCCATTATTTCATGGCAAATAGAAGGGGAAGAAATGGAAACAGTGACAGACTTTATTTTTTTGGGCTCCAAAATCACTGCAGATGATGACTGAGGCATGAAATTAAGATGCTTGCTCCTTGGAAGGAAAGGTATGACAAACCTAGATAGTGTATTAAAAAGCAGAAACCACTTTGCTGACAAAGGTTGATATAGTCAAAGCTGTGGTTTTCCCAGTAGTCATGTATGGATGTGATAGCTGAACCATAAAGAAGGCTGAGAGCCAAAAAATTGATGCTTTTGAATTGTGGTGCTGGAGAAGACTCTTGAGAGTCCCTTGGACAGCAAGGAGATCAAACCAGTCAATCCAAAAGGAAATAACCCTGAATATTCACTGGAAGGACTGATGCTGAAGCTGAAGCTCCAATACATTGGCCACCTGGGTGAAGAGGTGACTCATTTTAAAAGACCTTGCTGTTGGGAAAACAAGAAGGGGAAGCAGAGAATGAGATGGTTAGACAGCATCACCGACTCAATGGACATGAAACTGAGCAAACTCCAGGAGATAGTCCATGGGACAGCAGAGAGTTGGATACGACTGAGTGACTAACACACACACACACACACACATAGACATACACACGTGTGCATGCGCGCGTTTAAAGAAGATCTATATTCTGAGTAAAATGGCAACTTGAACATTACTTTTTCTTTCTTCCAAAATTCCACTAAAGGAACTTTGGAAAAGGCATACACCAACAAGATAAAGAGCAAGATAGAAGAAAGCAGCAACAAAATGTCAGAATTTGTAAAGCAAATGGGCCAATGGTAACTAACTCAGCAGATTCGAGAAAGTCGAATCCTAAGCAAAAAGTGGAGAAGACTAATGTATGGCAAAACCAATACAGTATTGTAAAGTAAAATAAAGTTAAAAAAAAAAAAAAGTGGAGAAGACCAAGAAATGATTACACCATAAACAAGTACTCAAAAGCTTAGGAACCAGAACTGAAAGCTGAGGACAGGAAAGGAGGCAGTGGTGGTAGGGTAATAACAAACACGTTTGGTTAGAAGCCTTCTTAAAAAGTGAGTGTAGGAATTCCTCTGGTGGTTCAGTGGGTAAAACATCACACTCCCAATGCAGGAGGCCTGGTCAGGGAACTAGATCCCACATGCCACACTAAGAATTTGCATGCTGCAACTAAAAGATCTCACATGCTGTGACCCGGCACAACCAAAGAAATAAAAACATTTATAAAAATATTTTTTTAAAAAGAGGTGAGTGTATCCTACTGTGGCAGGAGGGTAGCAAGGCTAGAATCTGAACGGAGACTGGGTTAGAGATGCCCACCTAAAGAGAAGATGTTTAAGTGAATATCTTCTTTCACCTACCGTCCAGCACACTGACCTGCAGCCTATAGGCAGGAGAATGGAAGACCCTTTTGATAAAGTAGAAAGAAAGAAAAGCAAAAAATAACAGAATAGGTGGGACTTTAGGGGTCCAACCATTTAAGTTCAAATTCCAAATAATAGGAATTCCAGAGAGAAAGAAATAGATCACCTAAAAAGCATTAAAGGTCAAAACAATTTAAAACTAACAGAACAACACCTTTTAAACTTTTGAGAAAGACGTATTTTTAACCCAGACTTTAGTCAAACCATCAATCAAAGGTGAAGGTAGAATAAAGACATTTTCAGACTGACACTAAGTCTCAAAAAAAAAAACTTTATCTCCTCTGTTCTCCTTCTCAGGAAGAAGCTGAGGAAGACGTTCCAACAAAAGAAAGAAATGAAGCAGAAAAATAACACAGAATAAAGACTCCTAACAAGTTCGAACAGAGGAGAGAGGCAAAGGCATCTCAGGATGATGGCATAGAGACAAAGATGTCGGCTAGGAACCTGGCTGAAAGGATCCTCTGTTTAGAAGAGGTGAGTAGGCGGCCAGAGAGATTTCTTCAGGAAGGTGAAACTGATAGAATTTCTGAGGAGTCAAAATATCTTGAGAGGAGATTTAGACCATGTGGGGTTGAGTAGGTTGTAAGTGTAAATAAAACTAACAGCAACAACAGAGAAACACAATTAACTTCTGGAAAAGCAAAAAGAAATATGTAGTTACAGGAAAGTAATCGTGGCTCAGCTGTGATTAGCATTTTCATAATCATAAAAATATAATCATAGAATACTGATCTAACAAAGTATAATGGAATTGTGTTGGGAGAATGGGACAGGAAGAGTGTATGTCTATGGAAAAGAGGTGTGAAAGTGAATTAAAATACCATCTTCCACACAGAGAAGTCAATAGGCCACGCCTAAAACAAAATAGAAAGCAATCAAGAAGTAGTAACAGAAGTGCGTTATTTAGAGACATGAATATACATACTAAAAGAAACAGCAAAAATAGTCAAAAGTAGCTGCCTTTGGGAAGGCGAAGTGAAATAGACTTTTTTGTCATTAGACTTTTCTTTTTATTAAATGTTGTATGGAACTAGTTTACTCTAATTATCTACGTGTAAGTTTGATGAAATTAAAAATGAGAGAGAAAGAGACAGAAAGACGAAGGAAATGGGGCAGGAAGGGAGAGAGAAGCAGGAAGGAAAAAAAGAAGGCTTTCTAGAAATCCACAACACCAATCCAAAGGGCAATGATACGAATTTATGAGTTTGGCTCTCTAGGAACCCTCCGTCTTGTCTGCTCATTTCCTTCTCGTGTCAATATTTCTTTACAGGTTCTGCTATAGAACTGATGGTAGGCACAGTTATAAGTGCAATCTGAAACTCTCCTCAAGTTAATATTTTGATGGAACTAAATCCAAAATTCCTGACAGAGTTAAAAAATAAATCTGAAAATGAAAGTGATCCTAAAATAAGACTCAAATAATAAATGGTTAATTTTTTTAGAAATTGGAAAGAACACAACACTGGTGAAGCAGAGGAAGCCCCGCAGATATGAACGCCTATTATAAGACAATCTTTCAAGGTGTGATCCCTGGAGAAGGAAATGGCAACCCACTCCAGTATTCTTGCTTGGAGAATCCCATGGACAGAGGAGCCTGGTGGGCTGCTGTTCATGGAGTCACAGAGTCAGACACGACTGAGTGAATAAGCACACAAAGATGTGATACTTTTGCAAACATGAAAAGTAGATAAATGGACATGAATAAAACAAGGAGAAATAAACCAATTATATATAAAATGTAGTTTATGAGGAAGCAGCCGCTGAAAAATAATAGGAAAGAATTTAAGCAACAAGAATGATGTAACTGACTGGCAAGAATTTATTAAAAAAAAAGAATTTATTTCTCTCTAATCCTTATCACAGACCCCATAATATACCTCAGAAACATGAGAGAGTTAAAAATGCAAATGTCTATAACAGTAACATTGATAGAAAATAAAATGGAGTATTTATCAGTACTTTGGGATAATGATAACTGCACTGGAGGTTGTAGGGGAACTCTCAAAGAAAAAGATAACCAAATGTGACTACACAAAATTTGAAAATTCTGTGCAACAAAAATAATAATAAATGTTAAAAATCAAAGCAAGAGACCAGAAGAAAATATTTGCACAAAATGTAATAGACATTAGATAGATATACAATGTTATATGAATACACAATCTTAACCAGAAAGAAAATAACATGACAAAATATACTGAGGAAAACATATAAAAAGACAATCACAGGAAATAAAATATTCTCAATAAAAATATGAAATGACAAGATCTGCTCTTTAGCAAATAAATACAAATTAAAAATAAGATACTACTTTAGACTAACAGATAAGAGAGAAAAAACCACAATACAAGGCTTATTGATGCCTTAGCTACCAGATGGAACGAACAAAATTGAAAATGTTTATTGTGTGTTTACGCTGCTGCCAGTGGTAGGTGTAGGGGTCTAGATGTCAACAGGAGAAAATGTCCACGCTCTCAGTTTCAGCAAAGGGCAGTTAATATCTTGAGAAATTAAACAAAAACAAAATAATGCTGACTACATGGAATTTTCTTCCACCAACTGTTAATCTTTTCAGATGGGTTGGTACTACTATAATTTTCACTCTTTCAGGAATAAGCTTCATCCTCTAAAGAGTTCTAGATTTTCAAAAGAGAAAAATATTTCAGCTCACCAGCAGGAACTGAAAGAAGTTTTTCTTCTCACAATATAGTATTCCCTTTTATGTGGAATCCAAAAAGAAATGATACGAATGAACTTGTTTACAAAACAGTAACAGACTCACAGAGAACTAGCTTATGGTTGCCAGGAGGAAGAACAGAAGGAAAGGGATAATTAGGAAGTGTGGGATGGACATGTACACACTGCTTTATTTAAAATGGATAACCAACAAGGACTTACTGTATATCACAGGGAACTCTGCCCAGTATTACATGGCAATCTGGATGGGAGGGGAATTTGGAGGAGAATGGATACACGTACATGTATGGCTGAGTCCCTTTGCTGTCCACCTGAAACTATCACAACATTGTCCATTGGCTATACTGCAATATAAAATAAAAATTAAATATAGGGACTTCCCTTCTGGTCCAGTGATTAAGAAAGTTCCTTGTAATGCAGGGGACATGGGTTCGATCCAAGGTCTGGGAAGTAAAATCCCACATGCCTTGGGGCAACTACCTCGAACTCCAGAGCTCACAGGCCACAACGAAAGATCCCTCACGCTGCAACTGAGACCTGACACAGCCATAAATAAATATTTCTTAAGTTAAATATATTTTAAAAATCTCATGGAAATTTCTCATTGAAAAAAACTCTCAATGAAAATATAAAAGCTGAACTAATTTACAAAAGTATTCAATTGGATTCACCGTGGTTAAACTTGTCACCCACCTACACTCAGCAATAAACCAAGCTTGAACTATGAAAAATAGAAAGTATAGGAACTGATGCAATGATTTCCTCATCGTTCATATACTCCCTGTATATCAACACAATATTTATAGTAGAAGCAAGAAAAAAATTGGAACATAGATTACATTTGCAATACTAAGGAATATGCCAAGCATGGGCAGAAAGATAAGAGAAAACATGGCTTATGGTCATCAAAGGACATCACTTGTCCATTCATTTAAAATCACACTTCAAATCTGAGTTATATTTTAACTCTCACTCTAGTCTTTAATTCCACTTTTTTAGTGTCAATGTTGTTTTGAGATGCTAGATGGTGGACAGTGCAGATACGTTTAAGTTGACTGAAGTGAGACACAGCGGAGCATTCTACACTTCCACCTACATCTAGTAAACGTTGTTCTATGATGACTTAACCCTCCCTTCCCTGAAATCAGCCAAACGGATTCTTTTTTTTTTTTTTTTGGTCACACCATGAGGCTTGTGGGATCTTAGTTCCCTGACCAGAGACTGAATCTGGCTTTGTCAGTGAAAGTGCCCAAGTCCTAACCACTGGACCAACAGGGAATTCCCCAATGGATGGTATTCTTAGTAAAGCAGACATTCATAGGTTAAATGTGCACATATTTGCTTTGTGATATCTGGTTAAACAGGAAATAGATTCTTAGTAGAGAAGCAATCTGGTTACTTTCTCAACCCAAGGACTCTTATTTCAAATACTATATTTATTTATTTAATGTAATCAGTTCAGTTCGGTTCAGTTCAGTCACTCAGTCATGTCCGACTCTTTGCGACCCCGTGGACTGCAGCACGCCAGGCTTCCCTGTCTATCACCAACTCCCAGAGCTTACTCACACTCATGTCCATCAAGTCGGTGATGCCATCCAACCAACTCATCCTCTGTCACCCCCTTCTCCTGCTTTCCATCTTTCCCAGCATCAGGGTCTTTTCAAATGAGTCAGTTCTTCCCATCAGGTGGCCAAAGTATTGGAGTTTCAGCTTCAGCATCAGTCCTTCCAATGAATATTCAGGACTGATTTCCTTTAGGATTGACTGGTTGGATCTCCTTGCAGTCCAAGGGACCCACAAGAGTCTTCTCCAACACCACAGTTCAAAAGCATCTATTCTTTGGCACTCAGCTTTCTTTATAGTCCAACTCTCACATCCATACATGATTATTGGAAAAACCATAGCTTTGACTAGACGGACTTTTGTTGGACATAAATAAATTGCAGTAGAAGAGATGTAGGAGATTAAAAAATCAAGAAGTCACAATCGATGCCCTCAACTAAGTTTTAAAATGTATAGTGAGAAATAAGCACGTACAGAAATAATCAAAGAGCAAGAACTGGCCATAAGAGGAGTAAAAGGACTCAGCATGAGCTGCTAAGCCAGGCAGAGCTACACCACCAGTGCCAGGCCCTCCCACAGCAGGGCCAAGAAAATGAAGTGGAAAGATGAGAAGTCAGAGCAGACACTGACCTCTGAGCAAAGGTGCCTCTACCTTGATCTAAAACAAGATCCAAAGGCAAATCTGTCCAACACCCTCTTAGGCTGTAATCATCAGATTCTTAAAGTTAACCCTTAAAAAAGCTGTAACATAAGCTCATGATTGTCAGCTTTAAGTTTATATTCCTTTACTGTATATTACATATTAAAATATTTATACATTAGCTTCTAGCAATGGCACATTGAAAGAGATGGATAGAAACTTTCTTCTCAGTTCCTTGCTATCTATTTTATTCATTAAATGAAGGAGTTGAGGACTTTCCTGGTAGTTCAGTGGTTAAGACTTCACACTTCCAATGCAGGGGGTGCAGGTTCAATCCCTGGTTAGGGAACTAAGACCCTACATGCCATGCAGCCAAAAAAGAAAAAAAAAAAAAAAAGGAGTCACTTTCTTGTTCTATCTTTGCCAGTGTGTGTGCTTACAAACACACATGTGTGTGAAAGACTGGTCAATTTTGAACTAGGTAGAACAAAAGATCTCCCTTTATTTAAAAAGAGGTCCTTTGTCTTAGAATCAGAGCCAGGCTCACAGATTCTATTTTTCATATAAACTGTGTTCCATAAGAATGGGAAACTTCCTCTGACCCAAGACTAAGCTGGGTTGCTGGCTCCATAATACTTCCTCTTTCCTGACATTCATCATTTTCTATTGTTAATTGTTTCATTGCTTATCTTGTTTGTTGGCCAATAAGCTCAATGGGGTCAAGGGCTGTACTTACTGTGTTTGCCACGTGCCCTCGAGGGTCCAGCTCATAGAAGAGCCTCAGTAAATATCTGTTGAATAACTATGCTTGCCAGACTGGTTATTTCTTTCAGCCATTTCTGATGAAGCTAGGTCTCTTGTATGCAAAGAGGAAGTGACACTCCTTATCTTTAAGATGAAGAAGACAAGGGACTTTCCTGGTGGTCCAGTGGTTATGACTCGACCCTTCCAATTCAGGGAAGTGGGTTCAATCCCTGGTGGGGGAACTAATATCCCACATGCCATGCTTTAAGTTGCAGCCAAAAAAAAAAAAAGAGGACAGGCTGGTAGAAGGATAATAATAAATGTAAGAATGGGGGGATAGATGGGTGTACTTTCTGAACTCACTGAAAGATGGAGAACTCAACTGGATGCTTCTAAATGGCTTATCAGGAGTTTGCTGAGGAAGGAAAAAGAGAAGGGAGCAGGCAGAGACAACCCAGACCATTGCAGGTATAGGAACTAGAGCAATTTGGTGCTGCAAGAGTGAACACAATATATCAAAATTTGCTAGGAGTTTATCAGACTACTCTTTAGGTGACTGATATTTCCCACAATAACCTGACTCAAAATCAGTGCTTTTCCCTTTGAAGAAAAATGTGCTGTGCTGTGCTTAGTCACTCAGTTGTGTCCAACTCCTTGCGACCTCATGGACTACAGCGTGACAGGCTCCTCAGTCCATGGCGATTCTCCAGGCAAGAATACTGGAGTGGGTTGCCATTCCCTCCTCCAGGGGATCTTCCCAACCCAGGGGTCAAACCCAGGTCTCCCACATTGCAGGTGGATTCTTTACCATCTGAGCCACCAGGGAAATAATTATTCCCTATTTCAATGAATCAGGTAATATATTTTCCTATCATAGCAATCTGTCTCATTCTATTAGATGGTCATTTAAAGCTTTAAGACAGCACCTCAAAGTTTCATCTGGCATAAGATTTTCTGGAACCTCCTTATTCTCCTAGAAATTACTGATTCCTATAAATTCACTGATTCTCTCCCGACCCCCAACCTTTTTATCTACAACTATTCCAGGAATTTGGTATCTCTCCCCCAGTTATCAAGACAGTAAAAGGCCAAGCCAGAAACTCCTCTCTCAAGCAATCCCAGCTGGAAGCCAGCCAGGAAATTTGGGCCAGGCTCTCCGGTGACCAAGCCAGGAATATGCTATAAAGGACAAAGAGCGAATATCACTAAATCCATCCTGCTGGGATTAAGGCTCAGGTGCTCCTCTGCTCCACAGTCCCTGTGACTTTTCGCTAATCTGAAAAATCCCAATAGACTCGGTCACCATCAAGGGCCTAAGAGTTCCAGGCAGTGGTACTTGAACTATAGTACAGATCAAAACCATCTGTGGAAAATGGGTTGAAAATGTTAATTCATGGTTTCCACTATGAAAGATCCTACTCTAGTAGATCTTGAATGTAAACCTGGACTTCCTTTTCTGTTTTCTTTTTGTTGCTTGTTTGTGGGGCATGTTTTAAAATATCCCAGGCAATTCAGATCTTATAATCTACAGGCTACACACTGAGATTCACTGGACTGATTTGGGGCCTTTCAAAGGCTTTTAAAAAAGGGAGAGGGGAGGAGGGAGAGAAGAGAGAGAAAATGTAGCCCAATTTAGCCTAATAAATGTACTGTGCTTAGTCACTCAGTTGTGTCCAACTCTTTGCGACCCCATGGACTGCAGCCCACCAAGCAGCCTAATAAATAGAGCCTAATAAAACTGCTTACCATTTAACAATGGTAAAGCCTTGTTGCTGTCATTGTTCAGTCGCTAACTGGTATCTGACTCTTTGCGATCTCATGGACAGCAGCATATCACTCCCTTCTCCTTCACCATCTGGAGTTTGCTCAAACTCATGTCCATTGAATCCGTGATGCCATCGAACCATCTCATCCTCTGGAGAAGGACACCCCTTCTCCTGCCTTCAGTCTTTCCCACCTTCAGGGTCTTTTCCAATGAGTCAGCTCTTCACATCAGGTGGCCAATACTTGAATTAGTAAGTACTAATTCAAATACAGTAAAGTCTTGAATTACAGGAAAGACCAGCTCTTCTGCTCGTTGTCTGAACAGCCCGCGTGTTTGGTTAGCCTTCTCTGTGATGCACCCTTCTCCACTCATCCTGGTCGACCCTCACCTGGCTCTTCTGCTCATAATCTTTCCAAGATTAAGACTACTATCTTCTTGATCTCTGATCAGCTCTTCTATATCTTCCAGGATCTTGGACGAACCCCAGCTTTCTGGGCTCCACTTGGCAGGGCAAGTCTGGCTCAGAAGGACATGGCAAAGCCCTCATGGAGGAGAACGCTGCCTTTCAGAGAAATGCAGTGGTTGATGGGATGCTCATATCCCCTTCAGGACCAAGGCCCTTGCTCCTCCGGCTGCCAGGAATGTTGACTGTAGAAGGTTCATAGCTCCAGCAACTGCCTTTGATTAAATAAAGGGAGTTGCTTGGCCCAAGATTACACACTTCTGCCTGGATACAGCCCACATCCAATGATGAGTTGATGCCAGGGATACAATGACCAGCCCCCATGCTTCAGGATGGCATAGCAATTCTGAAGGGCCATCCCACCTCCAAGTTTCCCCACTGTGAAGACCACCCTTGTACGTGCACTGCAGTTCTTTCTTTCATCTGCACATTCCTGCTCTCCTCTCCACCTGCCAAGTCCTCTCTCAGAGTACCTCCCAATAAGTTTCTCGTATGCAAATCTCAAGAGTCTGTTCCCAGGAAACTTGCCTCTTTTAGTCGAGTAATGACAGCATGGTGCACTGGGCCTGCACCTTACTTCTCAGGTAATGCTGGGAGGTCATTTAATCTCTCCCGTAGTCTCCTTCCTCATCAACATTATTAAAAGACAGAAAATAATAATACTTGTCATATCTGTCTTGCCAGAGTTTTATGAGAATTAAAAGAGAAAATATCTATGAGATTACTTTGTAAGGAACGAAGAACTGTATAATCCTGTCAACTGACATCACTGTATGTTAGTTTGAAGTGAAGTGAAGTGAAGTCGCTCAGTTGTGTCCGACTCTTTGCGACCCCATGGACTGTAGCATACTACATTCCTCCATCCATGGGATTTTCCAGGCAAGCGTACTGGAGTGGGTTGCCATTTCCTTCTCCAGAGGATCTTCCTGACCCAGGGATCGAACCCAGGTCTCCCGCATTGTAGGCAGATGCTTTAGCATCTGAGCCACCAGGGAAGTCCATATGTTGGTTTAACCATGTAATAATCAGGGAAGAGGGGAAAAAGAAGGGGGATATCTACTAATATTATAGAATTCCACTTACACACTGTGCTTGACTTTATCTCAAATCAATAGATTTGTGTCACCAATCTGTGTGTTATGTCACTCAGGCACATAACAAAATTAAAAGCAAAACCAGGAATGAGACATGCATTGATGCAACTCTGAAACAAAACTGAGAACAATCCTTGTTCCCTCTTTTTCCATGTGAAGATAGCAATTGAGCCATTTCCACTACTCTAAAAAGTCAAAATTTACACTATTACCCAACAAGTTATGCAATAGCATGAAATGTCGTGTATCTTTGAATAGAGAAATAAGTGAAACAGTTGGGTATACAAAATGGGGAACATTTTACTAAGCAACTTTGTACTTTCTAAATTACCTTGCTACTGTATCCACCAGAAAGAGAAAAAGTATATAAACTAACTGAAAACATTCAATTAGCTCAAGAAAGATAAATGAAAATTACCAATCCTAAAACTTCTTCCTACTAAAAATAATCAAATTATTGAGTTTTACAAAGAACTTGAGTGAGATACACAAATAGTGTCTGGTATTCACAAACTCAGAAGGAGTGACCAGCAAACTTACTCTGACAGATGGTTTCATAGTCAGCAAAAGTCACAGAATAGTCAGAACTCAGAGGAGGCTGAGAGACCTACAAGAGCCCTTAACTCTGGCAATTCTCTGCACTCAGGGAAACCACAGTGGAACTGAGGAGGCCAGACAAACCCACATGAAATATTAACCAAAACCCTTCCCTTTCTTGTTCTCTGAACACTGAATGAGTAACAGGCAGACATATAGGAATTTAGACCAAGGGGTAAACACGTGGACTGGATTATCTCAGAAGGCTTTATGTCAGTTTCATATAATGGAAAACTATAAATATCGAGATTTCCTGGTAAATCTAAAGAAATGCTGAATGAAACATTTTGTTCATGTGTGGAGAAAACATTTCAAAACTTCAAGTGTTAGATATTTGAGCATTTTATAATTTCAAACTTAAGTGAGTTTATTGATTCATTTAGGTACTACATTAATTCAGTGTCTATAACCTTTATATGGTCCAAAGGAGAGGCTGCTGAGGGAAAAAAGAATTAGATCTTGCTTGCTGGACAAAAATCAGACAATTGTTTCAAGCCAAAAGAGAATGAATCATGAGCCAATGAGAACAGTGAAGAGTTGGAGTCAGATTTCGGGGTTTGACAGTGAAAAATATATTTATCAGGACCAAAGGAATGGACCTGTAAATAAAAATGACAGTCCAAACCCAGGAAACTTGAATCATTTTGACCAGCTTAAATCAAGAAAATGGGAAACACAGGCACCAGCCTCAACTTACCAAGATTCTGAAAGTTAGAAGCAGGAGAGTTTGGTAATTACCTGGTTTGGGGTAAAACCAAAGCAAAATAGCCCTCAGAATACAGATGATAAACCAAGACTGTAAGATCTGGAGCTGTTAGGGACCTGCCTGCATCTGTTAGTAAATCTTCTACTATCAGACCCTGCTCAGTAGATGTATATCCCCTGGCCAGTCTTTCTGCTTCCCCATAGGAGGCATACTGCAGATCTTAGCTATAAAACATCGAGCATCTAAGAAACACAAGCAGCTTCCCAGGTGGCTCTGTGGCAAGAATCTGCCTGCCAATGCAGGAGCCATAGGAGATGCGAGTTTGATCCCTGGATCAGGAAGATCCCAACCAGGTACTTCTTGGGGTAAGGGGAAGGGCAGAGGTGCAGCAGCACAATGGGACCCCTGGGAGCCATCTCCTGTACTGGGCTATTCCTCGCTGCGGGAGGATTGTCAGAATCAGAATGACTCCAGTCTGAGTTTGCCACAGTGTCCGAAACATCACTCATTCATTCATAGAGATGGCCTATCAGAGCAGAGTGGTAAGAACACAAGCAAGTAAAACAAAACAAAACAAAACCCAAACAAACAAAAAGTACACAAGCAAGCTCTGTGTTTTGATGTATAGCTTTCTAAACTGCTTCATAAATGTACGTGTACATATGAACATTTTTTTAGAGTTAAGAGCATGCTATTCATACAGTTTATAACTCAGTAATAGACTGTTAATATTTAGTTATGTCAGGAAACATTCTAAACATAAAAAACGAAAAAAGAATACAAGCAAGTTCTGGAGTCAAAGACGCTCAGGATCAACTCCTGGCTCTGGCAATTACTAACGTTGCACTTTCTGCACCAGTCAAAAGTAGTTAACAACAGTACCTATCTCAGAGGATTGCAGTAAGGGGCAAAAGACTTGATTCACATAATGAGCCTAGAATAGTGCCGAGAACTTAATATGTACTCAATAAACGTTAGCTGTTATTAGTATTCCTTCAAAAGTGTTTTATGAGTACTGACTATATGCCAAACCCTGTATGTGGTCCTCATTATCCTTGAAACCAAGCCTACTCTTCTATTTATCTTCCTATCTTAGTCATTAACTAGAAATGTGGGAGTCATCCCAACCCCCTCCCTCTCTCTCACTGCCACTTCTGGGTTCTGGGCCAGATTCCACCTACTAAACACTTCTCAGCTCCTTCCCTCTTTTCTGTTCCTCACTGTCACTGCTTGACTCAAGGCTTCTTTAATTTCTCATCTTGAATATTACAACAATGTCCTCCATGTCACCCAAAGGCCAGTGCCATGCTCATCCAACCTATTCTCTATCTTGAGTCAAAGTTGGCTTTTCCAAACACAGATGAATCTGATAATATCATTCACATGATTAAAGTCCTTTATAGGATAAACTCAAACCTCTTACATAACATATGGGCCTATGTGATCCAATCCAGTCTGTCTCTCCAGCCCTCTCCCCAGCCAGTGTCCACCCTGAACAGGCTGATCCTTCTGCTGGGTCATCTATCCCTCCATTGGATGACTAATCCTCCTCTTACATTAAGCTTCATTATTTAATTGATGCCTACTCCCTAAAACTTACCATGACAAAGCCTATGCCAAATTCAAGTACAATGATGAAGATCACACTCAACATTTTCTCACAGAAAAAGTAATTTTGAGGCTCTTGAAAGAGAAATAAAGTATGGAAATTAAGAAAAATTTGTGTCAAATTTAGCACTGTTTCCCTTACTTGGTGGATATCTTACAGAATTGGAAAAACTGGATCTATTTTGGTATTAGGTCCAAAAAGCACTTCAGCAGATTTCAGTCCCAACAATGGATTTACTCATGTTGAGTTATACAGCTATAACGTGTTAGAAAAGACTGATCTGAACTGTAAAAACAATGATCAGAAAGTTGTTTCAATATGGTGTTGTAATGTTGCTGCTGCTAAGTCGCTTCAGTCGTGTCCGACTCTGTGCGACCCCAGAGACGGCAGCCCACCAGGTTCCCCTTGTCCCTGGGATTCTCCAGGCAAGAACACTGGAGTGGGTTGTCATTCCCTTCTCCAATGCATGAAAGTGAAAAGTGAAAATGAAAGTGAAGTCGTGTCTGACTCTTAGTGACCCCATGGACTGCAGCCCACCAGGCTCCTCTGTCCATGGGATTTTCCAGGCAAGAGTACTGGAGTGGGGTGCCACTGCCATTAATTAGTCACTTTAAAATGTCTGTGGTTATCTAGGGGTAAGAACAGGTTGGACTTATTTTTACATGGTTACTAGATAATTTGAAATGTGGTTAATTTTTTAAAAATCTCTAAAAACCATGCCTTTCTAATTAATATATTTTAAAATCACTTACTGAATGAAACACTGACCGAATGAGCTCAACAGGCTGCCTACAAAGACAAATAGATGATTAAGCTCAAACCCTCATCATTCTTCCAGCAATGATGATCCACTTCATTCAGAATCCCAGAGCTGCAGGAACTTCAGTCATATTGGGACAGAGGCTCAACTGTGGGCATAGATCTGTCATTGCACTCATCTCCTACTGGATTTTCTAGGTATCTGCCAGTCTTCTACACTGGTCTTTAGGGTTCTTGTCAGCAAGATCCTGTCTTATTATCAATTATATAACCAGAGCTCGATAAAGAGACTGGCACAGAGAAGGCACCCAATAACTGTTTGCTGGTCTGAATTAAACTCAACAGTGATGCTATCCACATCTCTACTGTGTCTCTATCCAGCTGCAATAGGACTTAGCTTGAACATTTTAATTTCTCAGCTCCAAGGGGTATCCACCATCTTCACAATTTTTTACATGGCACTAATTTATAAAGACAAACTGTCCAGAAGATTTCGATTCAGTGTGACATACAATCACTATGTAACATGACATGTTTCCACCACACCATCGCAGCGAAAGCAGTAACAAACCAGTTATTGAATAACGAAATTAAATTTCTCTTGGGGCCTCTGTGGCAAAGCACATGATTTTAATGGTTATCTTACATCAGCCTGGTGAGTCTAGCTGGTGTTCTGTACCACCCAGGCGCTCTTGGAAACAAAACTTTAAACTATTACTTCCTATACAACCAGTTCCAGTTTATCAGCGCCTGCATTTCACATCTTAATCTTATTTTAAATACAGCCAGAGCAAACCTCACTTTTCAAAAGTTCATTAACAAAGTCTCACATGTAAGAGAGCAGCTCTGTGACTCATTTTTGGATACCCGAAATAACAACTCCTCCCTTTGCTGAGAAACGGCTTCAACAAATGCGTGAGAACCACCGGAAGTAATACAGATCGTGAGCACTGCGAGCCAAGCCTAGAATTCCCTCTCTGGACGGTGTGGAGCACCTAGGCGCTGCAACTATCTCTTGTCTCCATTCTACTAAAAAGAAGACGACGAAGGAAAAAAAAAGTCTTCTGTGGGCTGGGAAGGAACTATTTCAAGGCGGTACGACTTCTCTGTATTTCTTGGCTCCTGAGTCATACTGCCAAGCTGGTCAGAAAGTGCTACCTAATAGGAAGTGAAGAGGTGATAGAAGTCATGGCCCTTCTAATTCAAAAAACAAACACAATCCCCCCAAACTTCAGACTTTCGACTGAAAAAACAAAAGCAGTCTTGGGTGGGTGCCGTATAAAGTACCAACAGGTGTCAGTGAAATAATTTCTAAGAAGCCCTAAATGCGCAGACCTTGTCCATTAGGTGGAAAAAACAATCACTCCTCTCAGAATTAGAGACCCAAAGGCCGCGTCCCCCGATGTGAACAGGAGGCGAGGGACCCGAGGTGCCCCCTCCCCGAAGGCATCCCTCGTGTCCCCGAGCGAGCGAGTACCCCTGCGGCCGCACGCCTACAGCGCTCAGCCTCTCCTGAAAGAGAGAAAAAGAGCCCCAGGTAGAGAAACACGAACCAGGAACGGGACAGCGCGGGAGACCCAAGGAGCCGTCTCCAGTGGGCGCGCGTCCCAGCGAGGGTGGAAACCTGCGGCTCGACTCCCGGTGGATGGGCTCCCGACGCCTCCCGCGGCTCCTCCCGGGCCGCCCGAGCTCCGCGCCGCCGCCGCAGCATCTGGGCGCCCGCCCGGCCCCCCGGGCGTCGGAAGCACCCACAGCTGGGGACCGGGCCCCGCCCCCGGGCGACGGCGCCGGCTCCCCGCCCCGCCCCTGCCCGCCTGGAGCCTGTGCTTTCCCGACCCCGGGCAGCCGGGCCGACCCGCTCCAGCCTCCTCTCACTCGCGTGCGCCCCGGATGCTCTGCGCGGGGGCGACGAGGACCAGCCGCGAAGTGTGCCGCCCGGGGCGCTTCACCGCGTTCCCTAGCCTCCTCTTCCTTGGAGGCCCCCCTGGAAGCCGGGGGGCCGGGGTGGCTCAAAGGCGCTGGACTTTCCCCGGGGATCCCCCTGCGCTGGTGACGTTTGCAGGCCGTGCCGATGTGTTTCCCGCGCGGTTCTCAGTGCGGGGGTGACTGTCGCCGACCCTGCACCTGTCCCTACCCTGTAGGCGGCCGGCAGGGAGCCTGCGAGTCACCCCGAGGCTGAGTATCTTCTTCCCAGAACTCACTCGAATTCACCCCTTTCCAGTGAGCTTTTAAACACCAGTCCGGCTCGTTCATTCATTCATTCATTCATTCAGTACAAACCCAGCGTCCACACAGGCGATGAGGACGCTATGTGGGCTAACGCACCGCCAAGACTTTACCCGCAAAGACTTGGAATTCCAGTGAGGAAAGATGGACAGATAAAGTGCTTGTCATGGGAGGTTAGTGGTATATTGAATAAGCTTGAGGCTTAAAAGTTAGAAAATGCTCAAGAAGGGGGATGAAAAAGATATTCGTTGATGGGGAATGTCAAAGAAATGCAGTCAACCAAAAGAGCTTCCTCAGCCAGAGGGAGAGCAATTTGAACAGCAAGATACAGTAATATTAGATTACAAACTATGCTGAAGCTGAAACTCCAATACTTTGGCCAACTGATGCGGAGAACTGACTCGTTTGAAAAGACCCTGATGCTGGGAAAGATTGAAGGCACAAGAAGAAGGGGATGACAGAGGATGAGATGGTTGGATGGCATTACCAACTGGATGGACATGAGTTTGATTAAGCTCTGGGAGTTGCTGATGGACACGAAAGCCTGGCGTGTTGCAGTCCATGGGGTCACAGAGTCAGACACGACTGACGACTGAACTTAACTGAACTGAATATTTCTAAAAGCTGTGAATATCATAAAAAACAAAGAAAGTGTGAAAAACTGCTACAGCCTACAGCATCCTAAGGAAACCTGACAACTAAATGTATGTGGGATCCTGGATGGGATCCTGGGACAGGAAAAGGCTTTTCAGTAAAAACTAAGGAAATATGAATAAAGTATGGACTTCTGTTACAATATCAAGATTAGTACGTGAGTTATGATGATGTGCTGCTGCTGCTGCTGCTAAGTCCCTTCAGTCATGTCCGACCCTGTGCGACCCCATAGACGGCAGCCCACCAAGCTCTGCCGCCCCTGGGATTCTCCAGGCAAGAACACTGGAGCGGGTTGCCATTTCCTTCTCCAATGCATGAAAGTGAAAGTGAAGTCGCTCAGTCGTGTCCAACTCTTAGCAACCCCATGGACTGCAGCCTACCAGGCTCCTCCGTCCATGGGATTTTTCAGGCAAGAGTACTGGAGTGGGGTGCCATCGCCTTCTCCCTATGATGATGTACCGTACTTAATTGTACAATGATAATAATAGGGGAAAATGGGAACAAGATTTATGGAAACTCTCTTATTATCTTTGTATTTTTTTTCTGTAAATCTAAAACCATTTGAAAAAAATTACGTTTAGGGACTTCCCTGGTGGTCCAGTGATTAAGAATGTGCCTTCTGCTGTTTACAATAGATAGGACAATGGAAGCAACCTAGATGTCTATCAGCAGACAAATGGATAAGAAAGCTGTGGTACATAGACACAATGGAATATTACTCAGCTATTAAAAAGAACACATTCGAGTCAGTTCTAATGAGGTGGATGAAACTGGAGCCTATTATACAGAGTGAAGTAAGTCAGAAAGGAAAGCACCAATATAGTATATTAATGCATACATACGGAATTTAGAAAGATGGTAACAAGGACCCTATACGCAAGACAGCAAAAGAGACACAGATGTAAAGAACAGACTTTTGGACTCTGTGGCAGAAGGTGAAGGTGGGATGATTTGAGAGAATAGCATTGAAACATGTATATTACCATATGTGAAATAGATGACCAATCTAAGTTCGATGTGGCTGATTCATGGCAATGTATGGCAAAACCACTACAATATTATAAAGTATTTAGCTTCCAATTAAAATGAATAAATTTATTTTTAAAAAAGAAAAAGTAATAAAGTTTTCCACTGAAACAAACAAACAAACAAAAAACCAACAGGGCACTCAAAAGCTGGTGCACTGGGACAACCTGGAGGGATGGGATGGGGAGGGAGAAGGAGAGGGGGTTTGGGACAGGGGGACACATCTACACCCATAGCAGATTCATGTCAACGTATGGCAAAAACCAACACAATATTGTAATTAGTCTCCAATTAAAATTAATAAATAAATTAAAAAAAAAAAAGAATGTGCCTCCCAGTGCAGGGGAGACAGGTTCAATCCCTGCTCTGGGAAGATACCACATGCTGTGGAGCAACTAAGCCTACTCACCACAACTACACAGTCCATCCATTCTGGAACTCATGAGCCATAGCTAGAGAGAAGTCCAGGCACCACAATGAAAAATCTTGGGTGCTGCAACTAAGACCGGATGTAGCCATAAATAAATAAAATAATAAAGTTCATTTTAAAGGTGAAGCAAAGTAAGAGACATGACGGGTGCTATAAGAACTGAAGAAAATGGGTTTAATGCAAAGGCATCTAAGATAAAACAATTCAGGGAGGAAGCAATGTAGGTATTTTGACCATTTCTTTTTTTGTTGTTGTTTGTTTTTTGTTTTTGTTGGTTTTTTTGTTTGTTTGTTTCTGTGGAAAACTTTATTATTTTTTCTTTTTTTTAAATAAATTTATTCATTTTAATTGGAAGCTAAATACTTTACAATATTGTAGTGGTTTTGCCATATATTGCCATGAATCAGCCACGGGTGTACATGTGTTCCCCATCCTGAACCTCCCTCCCACCTCATTCCCTATCCCATCCCTCTGGGTCCTTCCAGTGCACCAGCACCCTGTCCCATGCATTGAACCTGGACTGGTGATCCATTTCACATATGATAATGTGCATGTTTCAGTGCCATTCTCCCAAATCATCCCACCCTTTCCTTCTCCCACAGAGTCCAAAGACTGTTCTATACATTTGTGCCCCTTTTGCTGTCTCACATATAGGGTTATCGTTACTATCTTTCTAAATTCTGAATATATGCATTAGTATACTGTATTGATGTTTTTCTTTCTGACTTACTTCACTCTGTATAATAGGCTCCAGTTTCATCCACCTCATTAGAACTGATTCAAATGTATTCTTTTTAATGGCTGAGTAAATATTCTGTTGTGTCTATGTACCACAGTTTTCTTATCCGTTTGTCTGCTGATGGACATCTAGGTTGCTTCCATGTCCTGGCTATTATAAACAGTGCTGTGATGAACATTGGGGTACATGTGTCTCTTTCAATTCTGGTTTCCTTGGTGTGTATGCCAGCAGTGGGTTTACTGGGTCATGAAAGTGAAAGAAAGTGAAGTCGCTCAGTCATGTCTGACTCTTTGCGACCCCGTGAACTGAAGCCCACCAGGCTCCTCCGTCCTTGGGATTCTCCAGGCAAGAATACTGGAGTGGGTTGTCATTTCCTTCTCCAGGGGAACTTCCCAACCCAGAGATCGAACCCAGGTCTCCCGCATTGCAGGCAGACGCTTTAACCTCTGAGCCACCAGGGAATATGGTCATATGGCCATACTGGGTCATACGGCAGTTCTATTTTCAGTTTTTTAAGGACTGGTCTCCATAGTGGCTGTACTAGTTTGCATTCCCACCAACAGTGTAAGAGGGTTCCCTTTTCTCCACACCCTCTCCAGCATTTATTGTTTGTAGACTTTTGGATAGCACCCATTCTGGACTGGCATGAAATGGTACCTCATTGTGGTTTTGATTTGCATTTCTCTGATAATGAGTGATGTTGAGCATCTTTTCATGTGTTTGTTAGCCATCTGTATGTCTTCTTTGGAGAAATGTCTGTTTAGTTCTTTGGCCCATTTTTTGATTGGGTCGTTTATTTTTTTGTAATTGAGCTGCAGGTGTTGCTTGTATATTTTTGAGATTAATTCTTTGTCAGTTGCTTCGTGTGCTATTATTTTCTCCCATTCTGAAGGCTGTCTTTTCACCTTGCTTATAGTTTCCTTTGTTGTGCAGAAGCTTTTAATTTTGATTAGGTCCCATTTGTTTATTTTTGCTTTTATTTCTAATATTCTGGGACGTGGGTCATAGAGGATCCTGCTGTGATTTATATCGGAGTGTGTTTTGCCTATGTTCTCCTCTAGGGGTTTTTATAGTTTCTGGTCTTACGTTTAGATCTTTAATCCATTTTGAGTTTATTTTTGTGTATGGTGTTAGAAAGTGTTCTAGTTTCATTCTTTTACAAGTGGTTGACCAGTTTTCCCAGCACCACTTGATAAAAAGATTGTCTTTTCTCCATTGTATATTCTTGCCTCCTTTGTCAAAGATAAGGTGTCCATAGGTGCGTGGATTTATCTCTGGGCTTTCTATTTTGTTCCATTGATCTATATTTCTGTCTTTGTGCCAGTACCATACTGTCTTGATGACTGTGGCTTTGTAGTAGAGCCTGAAGTCAGGCAGGTTGATTCCTCCAGTTCCATTTTTCTTTCTCAAGATTGCTTTGGGTCTTCGAGGTTTTTTGTATTTCCACACAAATTGTGAAATTATTTGTTCTAGCTCTGTGAAAATTACCTCTGGTAGCTTGATAGGGATTGCATTGAATCTATAGATTGCTTTGGGTAGTATACTCATTTTCAGTATATTGATTCTTCCAATCCATAAACATGGTATATTTCTCCATCTATTAGTTTCCTCTTTGATTTCTTTCACCAGTGTTTTATAGTTTTCCATATATAAGTCTTTAGTTTCTTTAGGTAGATATATTCCTAAGTATTTTATTCTTTTCGTTGCAATGGTGAATGGAATTGTTTCCTTAATTTCTCTATTTTCTCATTATTAGTGTATAGGAATGCAAGGGATTTCTGTGTGTTGATTTTATATCCTGCAACTTTACTACACTCATTGATTAGCTCTAGTAATTTTCTGGTGGAGTCTTTAGGGTTTTCTATGTAGAGGATCATGTAATCTGCAAACACTGAGAGTTTTACTTCTTCTTTTCCAATTTGGATTCCTTTTATTTCTTTTTCTACTCTGATTGCTGTGGCCAAAACTTCCAGGACTATGTTGAATAGTAGCGGTGAAAGTGGGCACCCTTGTCTTGTTCCTGACTTTAGGGGAAATGCTTTCAATTTTTCACCATTGAGGATAATGTTTGCTGTGGGTTTGTCATATATAGCTTTTATTATGTTGAGGTATATTCTTTCTATTCCTGCTTTCTGGAGGGTTTTTATCATAAATGAATGCTGAATTTTGTCAAAGGCTTTCTCTGCATCTATTGAGATAATCATATGGTTTTTATCTTTCAATTTGTTAATGTGGTATATTACATTGATTGACTTGCAGATATTGAAGAATCTTTGCATCCCTGGGATAAAGCCCACTTGGTCATGATGCATTATCTTTTTAATATGCTGTTGGATTCTGTTTGCTAGAATTTTGTTAAGGATTTTTGCATCTATGTTCATCAGTGATATTGGCCTGTAGTTTTCTTTTTTTGTGGCATCTTTGTCTGATGTTGGTATTAGGGTGATGGTGGCCTCATAGAATGAGTTTGGAAATTTACCTTCCTCTGCAATTCTGGAAGAGTTTGAGCAATATAGGTGTTAGCTCTTCTCTAAATTTTTGGTAGAATTCAGCTGTGAAGCCATCTGGTCCTGGACTTTTGTTTGTTGGAAGATTTCTGATTACAGTTTCAATTTCCATGCTTGTGATGGGTCTCTTAAGATTGTCTATTTCTTCCTGGTTCAGTTTTGGAAAATTGTACTTTCTAAGAATTTGTCCATTTCTTCCACGTTGTCCATTTTATTGTAACATAATTGCTGATAGTAGTCTCTTATGATCCTTTGTATTTCTGTGTTGTCTGTTGTGATTTCTTCATTTTCATTTCTAATTTTGTTGATTTGATTTTTCTCCCTTTGTTTCTTGAGAAGTCTGGCTAATTGTCAATTTTATTTATCTTCTCAAAGAACCAGATTTTAGCTTTGTTGATTTTTGCTATTGTCTCTTTTGTTTCTTGTGCATTTATTTCTGCCTAATTTTTAAGATTTCTTTCCTTCTGCTAACCCTGGGGTTCTTCATTTCTTCATTTTCTAGTTGCTTTAGGTGTACAGTTAGGTTATTTAGTTGACTTTTTTCTTGTTTCTTGAGATAAGCCTGGAAGATGAACTTTCCCCTTAGCACTGCTTTTACAGTGTCCCATAGGTTTTGGGTTGTTGTGTTTTCATTTTCATTTGTTTCTATGCATATTTTTATTTCTTTTTTGATTTCTTCTGTGATTTGTTGGTTATTCAGCAGCGTGTTGTTCAGCCTCCATATGTTGGAATTTTTAATAGTTTTTCTCCTGTAGTTGACGTCTAATCTTACTGTATTGTGGTCAGAGAAGATGCTTGAAATGATTTCAGTTTTTTTAACTTGCCAAGGCTAGATTTATGGCCCAGGATGTGATCTATCCTGGAGAAGGCCCATGTACACTTGAGAAAAAGGTGAAATTTATTGTTTTGGGGTGAAATGTGCTATAGATATCAATTAGGTCCAACTGGTCTATTGTATCATTTAAAGTTTGTGTTTCCTTGTTCATTTTCTGTTTAGTTGATCTATCCATAGGTGTGAGTAGTATATTAAAGTCTCCCACTATTATTGTGTTATTGCTAATTTCCCCTTTCCTACTTGTTAGCATTTGCCTTACATGTTGCAGTGCTCCTATGTTGGGTGCATATATATTTATAATTGTTATATCTTCTTCTTGGATTGATCCTTTGATCATTATGTAGTGTCCTTCTTTGTCTCTTTTCACAGCCTTTATTTTAAAGTCTATTTTATCGGATATGAGTATTGCTACTCCTGCTTTCTTTTGGTCTCTATTTGTATGGAATATCTTTTTCCAGCCCTTCACTTTCAGTCTGTATGTGTCCCCTGTTTTGAGGTGGGTCTCTTGTAGACAACATATATAGAGGTCTTGATTTTGTATCCATTCAGCCAGTCTTTGTCTTTGTGTTGGGGCATTCAACCCATTTATATTTAAGGTAATTATTCAAAAGTATGACTGAAAGAGATGGGAATACCAGACCACCTAACCTGCCTCTCGAGAAACCTATATGCAGGTCAGGAAGCAACAGTTAGAACTGGACATGGAACAACAGACTGGTTCAAAATAGGAAAAGGAGTACGTCAAGGCTGTATATTGTCACCCTGCTTATTTAACTTCTATGCAGAGTACATCATGAGAAATGCTGGGCTGGAAGAAGCACAAGCTGGAATCAAGATTGCCGGGAGAAATATCAATAACCTCAGATATGCAGATGACACCACCCTTATGGCAGAAAGTGAAGAGGAACTAAAAAGCCTCTTGATACAAGTGAAAGAGGAGAGTGAAAGAGTTGGCTTAAAGCTCAACATTCAGACCACTAAGGTCATGGCATCTGGTCCCATCACTTCACGGGAAATAGATGGGAAAACAGTGAAAACAGTGTCAGACCTTATTTTTCTGGGCTCCAAAATCACTGCAGATGGTGATTGCAGCCATGAAATTAAAAGACGCTTACTCCTTGGAAGGAAATGTGGTGTTGGAGAAGACTCTTGAGAGACCTTGGACTGCAAGGAGATCCAACCAGTCCATCCTAAAGAAGATCAGTCCTGGGTGTTCTTTGGAAGGACTGATGCTAAAGCTGAAACTCCAATACTTTGGCCACCTCATGTGAAGAGTTGACTCATTGGAAAAGACTTTGATGCTGAGAGGGATTTGGGGCAGGAGAAAAAGGGGATGACAGAGGATGAGATGGCTGGATGGCATCACCGACTCGATGGATGTGAGTTTGAGTAAACTGCGAGAGTTGGTGATGGACAGGGAGGCCTGGTGTGCTGCGATTCATGGGGTCGCAAAGAGTCAGACATGACTGAGTGACTGGACTGAACTGAGCTGAACTGAACTGATGATCCTGTTGCCATTTACTTTGTTGTTTTGGGTTCGAGTTTATACAGCCTTTCTGTGTTTCCAGTCTAGAGACGATCCTTTAGCATTTGTTGGAGGGCTGGTTTGGTGATGCTGAATTCTCTCAGCTTTTGCTTGTCTCCTTCATATTTGAATGAGATCCTTGCTGGGTACAGTAATCTGGGTTGTGGGTTTTACTCTTTCATCACTTTAAGTATGTCCAGCCATTCCCTTCTGGCCTGAAGAGTTTCTGTTGAAAGATCTGCTGTTATCCTTATGGGATTCCCCTTGTGTGTTATTTGTTGTTTTTCCCTTGCTGCTTTTTTTTATTTTTTTATTTTTTAAAATTCCTTGCTGCTTTTAATATTTATTCTTTGTGTTTGATTTTTGTTAATTTGATTAATATGTGTCTTGGGGTGTTCTGCCTTGGGTTTATCCTGTTTGGGACTCTCTGGGTTTCTTGGACTTGAGTGACTATTTCCTTCCCCATTTTAGGGAAAGTGAAGTCGCTCTTTCGTGTCTGACTCTTTGCGACCCAGTGGACTGTAGCCCACCAGGCTCCCCCGTCCATGGGATTCTCCAGGTAAGACTGCTGGAGTGGGTTGCCATAGTTTTCAACTATTATCTCCTCAAGTATTTTCTCATGGTCTTTGTTTTTTTCTTCTTCTTCTGGGATTCCTATGATTCGATTGTTGGTGCATTTAACATTGTCCCAGAGGTCTCTGAGGTTGTCCTCATTTCTTTTAATTCTCTTTTCTTTTTTCCTCTCTGCTTCATTTATTTCTACCAGTCTATTTTCTACCTCACTTATCCTATCTTCTGCCTCTGTTATTCTACTGTTGGTTCCTTCCAGAGTGTTTTTTATTTTTTATCTCATTTATTGCATTATTCATTATATATTGACTCTTTTTTATTTCTTCTAGGTCCTTGTTAAACATTTCTTGCATCTTCTCAATCCTTGTCTCCAAACTATTTATCTGTAACTTCATTTTGTTTTCAAGATTTTGGATCATTTTCACTATCATTATTCTGAAGTCTTTTTTAGGTAGACTCCCTATCTCTTCCCCTTTGGTTTGGTGGGCATTTATCCAGTTCCTTTACCTGCTGAGTATTTCTCTGCCTTTTCATCTTGTTTAGATTGCTGTGTTTGGGGTGGCCTTTCTGTATTCTGACAGTTTGTGGTTCCTCTTTAATGTGGAGGTTCCTCACTGTGAATGGGGTTGGATGGGTGGCTTGTCAAGGTTTCCTGGTTAGGGAAGCTTGTGTCAGCGTTCTGGTAGGTGGAGCTGGATTTCTTCACTCTGGAGTGCAATGAAGTGTCCAGTAGTGAGTTTTGAGATGTCTATCGATTTGGTGTGACTTTGGGCAGCCTGTATATTGAAGCTCAGGGCTATGTTCCTGTGTTGCTGGAGAATTTGCATGGTATGTCTTGCTCTGGAACTTGTTGGCTCTTGGGTGGTGCTTGGTTTCAGTGTAGGTATGGAGGCTTTTGGATGAGCTCTTATCAATTAATGTTCCCTGGAGTCAGGAGTTCTCTGGTGTTCTCAGGTTTTGAACTTAAGCCTCCTGCCTCTGGTTTTCAGTCTTATTCTTATAGTAGCCTCAAGACTTCTCCATCTCTTTTTGAAGACAATGGGCTGCCTTTCTGGGTGCCTGAAGTCCTCTACCGACATTCAGTTGTTTTGTGGAATTTGCTCAGCATTCAAATGTTCTTTCCATAAATTTGTGGGGGAGAAAGTGGTCTACCCGTGGTAGAAAGTCGTCTCCGCCATCTTAGGACCGCCCACCTATTTTGACTATTTCAAGCTGAGGAATCTGCAGATGTAAAGGCTCTCAGGTGTCAAGCATGTAGGAGCATGCTTGACTTCCTGGAGCAATACCAGTGTGGTAGGGAAAGAATGAATGGGGAAGAGTGATAACTGGTGAGAGTGGGTGGGGAATAGAGCATGTAGAGCCTTGGTGGGCTTGATAGTTTTTAAATCTTACTTTGATTAAGAAGGGAAGACATTGGAAATTTTTTAACAAAGGAGTGGCTTAAAGCTCAACATTCAGAAAATGAAGATCATGGCATCCAGTCCCATCACTTCATGGGAAATAGATGGGGAAACAGTTGAAGCAGTGTCAGACTTTATTTTTTTGGGCTCCAAAATCACTGCAGATGGTACTTGCAGCCATGAAATTAAAAGACGCTTACTCCTTGGAAGAAAAGTTATGACCAACCTAGATAGCATATTCAAAAGCAGAGACATTACTTTGCCGACTAAGGTCCGCCTAGTCTAGGCTATGGTTTTTCCAGTGGTCATGTATGGATGTGACAGTTGGACTGTGAAGAAGGCTGAGCGCTGAAGAATTGATGCTTTTGAACTGTGGTGTTGGAGAAGACTCTTGAGAGTCCCTTGGACTGCAAGGAGATCCAACCTGTCCATTCTGAAGGAGATCAACCCTGGGATTTCTTTGGAAGGAATGATGCTAAAGCTGAAACTTCAGTACTTTGGCTACCTCATGAGAAGAGCTGACTCATTGGAAAAGACTTTGATGCTGGGAGGGATTGGGGGCAGGAGAAGAAGGGGATGACAGAGGAAGAGATGGCTGGATGGCATCACTGACTTGATGGACGCGAGTCTGAGTGGACTCCGGGAGTTGGTGATGGACAGGGAGGCCTGGCGTGCTGCAGTTCATGGGGTTGCAAAGAGTCGGACACGACTGAGCGACTGAACTGAACTGAACTGAACCTGATGTGGCTTTTTTTTGTTTGTTTGTTTGTTTAGTCTACTGTTGTATTGAGAATAGATTAAGGGACAAGAATGGAAGTAGGCCAGCCAGTTAGGAAGCCGTGATGATTAATTTTATGTGTCAACTTGACTGGTCCAGGGTTGCTCAGGTATTTGGTTAAACATTATTCTGTTTAACCTTCTGTACATCTGTGAGGATGTTTCTAGATGAGATTAACATCTGAATCCATGGACTGAGCAAAGCAGATTGCACTCCTCAGTGTTGGTGGGCCTCATCCAAGCTGTTGAAGGCCTGAACAGAACAAAAGGCAGGGTAAGACAGCATTTGTTCCCCCTAGGCCTGCCTGTCTTTGAGCTAGGACATCAGTTTTCTCCTGACTGCAGACTTGACCTCAAACTGAAACTTATGCCATTTGCTTTCCTCCTTATCAGGGCCTTGGACTCAGACTAGAATTATATCACTAACTTTTCTGGGTTCCAGCTTGTCATCTGCAGATCTTGAGACTGTTCAGCCTCCATAAACACATGGGCCAATTCCTTCTATCTCAGTCTCTGGATATAGATGTATCTCCTATTGTTTCTGTTTCTTCAGAAAACCCGGATTGACACAAAGCCATGACAGTGGAACTGGTGAGAAGTGGGCAGGTTCTGGATTTATACCCAAGGAGGGGCTGAGAGGACTGACTGATTAATTGGATGTGGGGTGAGAGAGAGAGAGAGAGGAGTCAAGGATGAGTCAAGGGTTTTCTTTGGAGCAACGAGAGGAAAGAGGTTCCTTAGACTGAGATGAGGAGACTGCCTGGGAAGCAAATTGTGGGGGTGGAGGGAGGGGAGGGGAGGTTTGTGGGGACTAACAGCTCCATTTTGGACACTTGAAGTTTGGAGTCTTAAGTTGTCAAGAATATCAGTTGCACTGGTGAGTCTGGGATGATGGTTTCAATCCGGAAGTCTTCAGCACACAGAATTTAGATGTCTGAAGTCTGAGTCATAGGGTACTCCAAAGTTTAGAGGTCAGGACGATGAAGAACAAGAAAGGAGGATGAGAAGGTGTAACCAGTGAGATAGGAGGTAAGCTGATGAAGAATGTTCCAGAAGCCAAATGAAAAAAATTTTTCAAGAGTGGTCAGTTCTATCAAAGGCTGCTAAAGTGGGTAAAATTAGGATTGAAAACTCAGCAATGGGCTTAGCCATATGGAGGTCGATGGTGAAACTGATAAGGGTCCGGTGGTGTGTGATGACCAATGCTTCTGTGGAGCCCAGAGAGAGGAGGCAATAGCTGGAAGGAAATGTATGGTCAAGGGAGAATTTTTTTTAATTAGAAAATGTACATATTTGTATGCTCACAGGCATGAGCCAGAAGACAAGTAAAAGGTGACAAGACAGAAGAGAAAAGGGATAATTGCCAAAGCAGTGCTCTTGAGTAGATGAGCAGAGATGGAATCCAGTGCACAGATGGAGAGCTGGAATTAAAAAAGAGAAGATAGGTTTCTCCCCTCATGGCAGCTGAGGGGGAGGCAGGTACGGGTACAGATGCTACTGAATGTGGAAACAGGAACATGTATTATCAATCAAGAAGGAAAGTCATCAGCTGAGAGTGAGGAGTAAGAGGAAGTTTGAGAAGAGAGGAGAAAGTAGGAAGTAGCATCTTGGGACAGGGAGAGAGCAAATGGACTTTGAAAATATAGTCAGATGGTTAAGTGGTACTAAGAGTTCATTTGAAGTCGAGGATCATGAATGTAAAGGGAGACCAGTGGTATAGTTGTGTTTTCATGAGCCTCAGGTGTCTACTTGGGCACCAATAAAATTAGGCAGAGGTCCAGAGATAATCAGAGTTTGGAGCTGCCAGATGAATATGGTAGAGGCGACAGAGACCAGAGTGTTGAGGTCTATGCAAGAGAATAACCATAGTTCAGGACCATGACATCTAAACCGAGTAAGGAGAGAAGAGAGGACATGAATGATAGTGATGTGGCCATGTGAAAAGATACTAGGTCTATGGATCAGAAGATCCAGGGTATCAAGAAATTGCTGCAGTTGGGAGAGGGGTGGTTAGAGAGATTCCGTTGAAAAAAAAAGTTGGTTGTCAGAGAGCAGACTATGAAGAGATGCAGATATTGATAATGGCAAGATCTAGACTGACCTGGTTCTCTGCACTTGGCCTGACCACCCTGGCTAGGCTCCCAGATAGGTCTTCTATATTTATAGACATTTTTCTGGAGATGTTGGCTCTCACCTCCATTCTGGATTTTTTTTATTCTTCTTTATTTATCTTTTGGCTGTACTGAACCACAAGGGAGTATCTTAATTCCCCGACCAAGGATTCCCTGACCAGGGAACCCGAGTCCCCTGCAATGACAGCATGTCGTCTTAACCACTGGATCACCAGGGAAGTCTCCCTCCAGTCTGGATTCTTGGAGCCATTAGTACTTTAGGGTAAAGCTCAGATAAAGCAGGGCAAGCACTTGAAGAAGGGCACAACTGCCACATAAAGACTCACCTGCTGGCTACTGAATACATCATCCTGTGTATCACTGCCATCCCTCACCGGAAGGGCTCATAAACCCATTCAGTCTCAGTGTTAGAAGGTCATCTATAAACAGTCATTTCATTTTACTTTTTTAAGTTAAAGCATACTTGATTTATGACATTCTGCCAATCTCTGCTATAGAGCAATCTCTCCTCTCATACAATATTATAAATAGCCATTTTATATCCCTATACCATGTAGCAATCACCAGCTCCCGTTTCTTTTTTCTATGCTAATTTTCAAATTACTTGAGGACAGATGTTTAACCTATCTTTTTAAAACTGCGATAAAATATACGTGACATAACATGTACCATTGTGGCAATTTAAAAAATGAGAAGTTCGGTTACATTCAGTACATTACGTTTTTATGCAACCACCACCATCCATTTCCAGCACTTTTTCATTTTCCCTAACTGACAGCTCTGTAGCCATTAAACACTAACTCCTCATTCCCCCTCTCCCTAGTCCCTGGCACCCACCACTTCACTTTCTGTCTCTGACTACTCTAGAGACCACACATAAGTAAAACCATGCAATATTTGCCCTTTTATAACTGGCTTCTTTTAGTCTGTATAATAGCTTCAAGGTTTATGCATGTTATAACATGTGTCAAAATCTTCCTTTTAAAGACTGAATATTTTTTTTCAGTCTCTGCCTTCATTTTTCTGAGGTAGAGACCCAGAAGTGGAATTGCTGGATCGTATGGTAATTCTCCCCTTCATGGATCACAGCCTTGTCGTGGCAAAGGGGCTTGCATAGCTCAGTGAAGCTATAAGCCATGCTGTGTAGGGCTACCCAAGATAGATGGGACCTAGTTCTGACAAAACATGGTCCGCTGGAGGAGGGAATGGCAAGCCACTGCAGCATTCTTGCGTGAGAACCCCATGAGCAGCATGAAAAGGCAAAATGATATAATGTAGGAAGATTAGCCCCCAGGTCGGAAGCTATCCAATATTCAAGGAGGGAAGAGCCAAGGGCAATTACTAAGAACTCCAGAAAGAATGAAGCTGCTGGGCCAAAGCAGAAATGATGCTCAGTTTTGGATATGTCAATGGACATGAATCTGAGCAAACTCCGGGAGATATTGAAGGACAGGGCAGCCTGGCATGCTGCAGTCCACAGGATCTCAAAGAGCTGGACACAACTTAGTAACTGAACAACAACAAAATGGTAATTATATTTCTTCTGGGATCATTATACCATTTTCCACAACAGCTGCACTACTTTACATTCACACAGCAACGCATAAGTGTTCCAAATTTTCCACTTCTCTGTTAACACTTGTTATTTTCATATAATCTATCCTTGATTTCCTCTCTATTTGACATCCTGCTGGGCCCATGATGTTGCATGAGTAAATAAATAACTGTTATTACCTCTGTAGAAAAGGGAAATGAGATTAAATGAATCAACTTGTATTCAGCAAGCCCAGCTCATACATCTTGTTCTTACTGTAGACACATGTGGCTCCTTAAATTTAAATTAATTAAAATTAAGCAGATTTAAAAATTCAGTTCATCAGTCTCATTACTGACATGTCACCATAATAACTAGTACTTATTAGTATCTAATGTTTCAGTCAGTACAGAATAGAACATTTCCATTATTGCAGACAGCTCTTTAGCTACTGCGATGGACAGCACTTTCTAGATCCTGCTGCTGCTGCTGCTGCTGCTGCTGCTGCTGCTGCTAAGTCACTTCAGTCGTGTCTGACTCTGTGCGACCCTATAGACGGCAGGCCACCAGGCTCCCCCATCCCTGGGATTC
The DNA here is from genome assembly GCF_032405125.1 of Capricornis sumatraensis. Lineage (NCBI taxonomy): Eukaryota > Metazoa > Chordata > Mammalia > Artiodactyla > Bovidae > Capricornis > Capricornis sumatraensis. The sequence goes on along the minus strand of NC_091081.1, from coordinate 68,902,336 downwards.
TCCAGGCGAGAACATTGGAATGGGTTGCCATTTCCTTCTCCAATGCATGAAAGTGAAAAGTGAAAGTGAAGTCGCTCAGTCCTGTCTGACTCTTAGCAACCCCATGGACTGCAACCCACCAGGCTCCTCCGTCCATGGGATTTTCCAGGCAAGAGTACTGGAGTGGGGTGCCATTGCCTTCTGTAGCCACTTATTCTTTGTCTCACTAATTATATTTGGATAAGTTTTCCCAGAACTGGATAACTAATATTTAAGATAAAAATCTTTCTTAAATAAGAGAGGAAGTTGTTGTTGTTGTTGTTGTTGTTCAGTTGCCCAGTCATGTCCACCTCTTTGCAACCCAATGGACTGCAGCACTCCAGGCTTCCCTGTCCCTCACCATCTCCCGGAATTTGCCCAAGTTCATGTCCATTGCATCGGTGATGCCATCCAACCATCTCATCCTCTGACTCCCTCTTCTCCTCTGCCCTCAATCTTTCCCAGCATCAGGGACTTTTCCAATGAGTCAGATTTTTCACATCAGATGAACAAAATCCTGGAGCTTCAGCTTCAGCATCAGTCCTTCCAAGGAATATTAAGGATTGATTTCCCTCAAGGCTAACTGGTTGGTATTCTTTGGAGAGGGGAAAGTACACTGCCTAAAATGTCTGTGGCTTTTTAGTACATAAATGGCTACTCTGTGAATTCTCCCAAATTTTGTGCTTACATATTAATTGGGACTTTTGGTGAGCATGTGGTTCTGTTATTCTGGATGATTACCTTTATGAACACAGATTTATAAATTATTTAAGTTAAAAAAAATTTTTTTTTTTTTTTGGCCACACCATGCAGCATGCAGGATCTTAGTTTGCTGACCAGGGATCAAACCAGTGTACCCTGCATTGGAAGGCTGACTCTTAACCACTGGACCACCAGGAAAATCCCTATAAACTATTTAAATCTTTCTTTACATCCTTTAACTACTTACCTACTAAACCATAAATTTTGAAAGACATTCTCAGATTCACAGTGGAGATTGTGTCCATTCTACTTATTACTATTTACCCAAAGTCTAGCAAAATACCTCAGATATCGGAGACTCTCAATAAATATCTGTTAAATAATGAATGAATAAATGACCAACATAAGCCCCAAGTGGAACCTGGGGGAGCTCAGGGCACAGAGAGAACATTTTAGAGGGTGATGCCAGGTATAACGAGATTTTGGAATTTGTCTCTAGCACTGATGTAGCTTTAAAAGACTTTTTTAAAAAACAGAACATGGAATTTAAGCTTTGTTCTTTTATCCTACTGTTGAAAAAGTTGCTTTAAAATTCCTGTAAGGATTCTATTGCATGTTTATAAAGCTTTAACTCTATTTTATGAATAGTGCTAGTTGCTCAGTCATGTCCGACTCTTTGCGGCTCCATGGACTGTAGCCCGCCAGGCCACTCTTTCCAGAATTCTCTAGGCAAGAATACTGGAGTGGGTAGCCAACTCCTTCTCCAGGGGATCTTCCTGACCCAGGGATCAAACCCAGATCTCCTGCATTACAGGCAAAGTAAGTCTTTCCCATCTGAGCCACCAGAGAAACACTTGCCACCAATGGATATAACAAGAAAAAATGAATTCTAGATTTTATAATGTCAGCATGTGTGTAGTTATCTTCTGTTTGCTCCTTAAGATCCACTTTCTGTCACCCTCTGTTCTGCTCTCAACCCTGGGAGGTTGATCTGAAAGGACTATTCTTTTATCTATTTGTTCATTTTAATAGGAGGCTAAGAATGGACTATTCTAACAGGCTCCTGTGCCCTTTGGCTTTCCTTGGGTTTGGCCAGAAGGGAAGTCCTACAGGAGAGCAGAAGCAGGGGATGAGGTGAGGGAGTTTATTCTTGACAGAAGGGCTATCTGAGTCTGTGTCCCTCAGCATAAGCTCATTCTTCCTCTAAGGCAGTCTGTTCTACGTGATTCCCTCTCCCTTGGTTCCGGGTACCTCTCTCTACTCATGGTTCTCAGGCCTGGGATATGACAGCCCAGAGGTCCCTTTCAGTTCCCTCTCTGCTCACACCTTTACAATAGTACCCTTATTCATAAATCTTCCTTGAATTATTTTAATTTGAATGTGCCATTTCTTTCACATTGAGACTCTAACTGACACAGCATCCTTCAATGGTAGCTAGAGCATAGGTATTGTTTAGTTGCTAAGTAGTGTCCAACTGTTTTTGACCCCATGGATTGTAGCCTGCCAGGCTCCTCTGTTCATGGGATTTCCCAAACAAGAACACTAGAGGGGATTGCCATTTGCTTCTCTAAGAGATCTTCCTGACCCAGTGATCGAATCAAGGTCTCTTAACTGGCAGGCAGGTTCTTTACCACTGAGCCACCAGAGCATAGAACCTGAATCTGCTCTGAAATGTTTATACCCACAGTCTATGAAAAATGTTCCCTGATGATATTTTCATCTTATTTAGATCCGCTGGTCAGCTTTTCAAAGAAACAATGTTGTATGTCATATGATATAAATTTTTCTCTAGTACACTCAGACTAGAAAAATATTCTCAGATTCACACCCAAATCTTTTTGCATATAGCTTATCTATATAAAATGTAATTTATGGAAATACAGAAATAAGACTTTATAAAGTAAATAGGTAAATTTTAAGGTTTCATTTATCCAGTATCTACTAAGCTTTTCTTTTAACATATTTATTTATTTTTCCCAAATAATTGCTTTTTAAAGGTATATGAAGAAATTAGTACATCAGTACTTCAAACAAGCCATTGTTATTCAACATACACAGCATATAGGAGAACAGAGTTTCTAACCCTTTCCTATACACTGAATATTTCTGTCCCTCTAAAATTCATATGCTGAAATCCAAACCCTATGTGATGGTATCGGGAGGTGGAACCTTGGGAGGTGATGAAGTCATGAGTATAGAAACCTTAAAAACATGATTAGTACCCTTATAAAAGAAGCCCCAGGAAACTCTCTTGCCCCTTCTGCTGTGAGAGGATATAGCAATAAGATAACCGTCTATGAACCAGGAAGCAAGCTCTCATCAAACACCAAATTCATCACTACCATGATATAAGACTTCACAGCCTCCAAAACTGTGAGAAATAAATTTCTGTTGTTTATAAGACACTCAGTCTGAGTATTTTTGTGTACCATTTAGCCCAGACACATTAAGACACCTTGGAAACTTAAGATTTAAACACACAAATATTAGCAAACAACAGATCATTAAAAAAAAATAAACCCCATAATGCTAATATATCAAAGTCACTCAGTCATGTCCACCTCTTTGTAATCCCATGGACTATATGTAGCCCCTCAGGCTCTTCTGCCCATGGAATTCTCCAGGCAAGGATAATGGAGTGGTTAACCATTCCTTTCTCCAGGGGGATCTCCCAGACCCAGGGATTGAACCTGGGTCTCCCACATTGAGAGCAGGTTCATATCAAAGATAACCAACACTTATCATCTGCATCACAAAGTATGAGGTATGCACAACTCAACCCCATCCAACCGAGGAGCAATAGAGCCTTCAAATCTCCTGTCCACTGTCTCAGGACCAGCAAGCAAAGGAACCTGGATCCAAATCTTAGCATCTAACACAAAAGTTTATGTTCCTAACTACAAAAAAGTGTCCAAGAGCAACTCAAAAGCCACAGAAAAAATAAAAAAGAAAAATTTTCCAAAGCAAATGATTTATTTCATCCTGTTATATCAAACTAAAAGTAAGCTTAGAAAAACTACTAAAAAAAGAAGAGAAACAAGAATGCAGATATACACACCTCTATATATAAAATAGATAACTAATAAGGAGAACTCTTTTCAGTACTCTGTAATGGCCCATATGGGAAAAGAATCTAAAAAAGAGTGGCCGTATGTACAACTGATTCACTCTGCTGTTCACCTGAAACTAGCAGAACACTGTATTAATAAATCAACTCTACTCCAATAAGAATTTTAAAAATTAAAAAATAAACACAAATATTCAAAAAATAAAACATGCAGCAGACATCGCTCTTAGAAAAGCAATCTTTTTTAAATAAGCTCATTTTTCTGTGCATGGTACACAAGAAGGGGTAGAAAGTGAGGTTGCAAATTGTACTATTTTGGTATCCGTTAAATGTTATCTTTGCTTATAGTTCCTGAAATGACACCATTGTATTTTCAATTTAACAGAAATTGCAAATAAGTGAAAATGTTCCTCTGATATACTGGCATACTTGTTGTAAGAGGCCTGAAGTTTAGCATGTATTGGCTACTCTATGCATACAAACAGAACATTCTCTGTGAAAGAGAATGGGCTAAAAAAATCTGGACTAGAGACAGCATAAGATGAGACTGTTGATCAGTGCTCACTTCTGGTAAATCCCTTTTGCACCAGAGCCCTGTCCTCAGGAACTGATACAAGTGAAACAAAAAAAATCACCAACAGAAGGTAACAAATAAGCCATGCCTTTTACAAATGTTTAGCAAATGCTAGTTTCAAATTTGAATAATTAAATTAGTTCTCAAAGATGTAGTGTTCACAAATAGACTAAACATTTTTACATCTGTAGTTTATTCATTTAGAAGAATATGTGCCATCCATTTAGAAACTATAAGCTTCTACAGCAAAAAGCCTTACTTTGTGGTTGAGATGTGGTCTTCTTTTTTTTACTCGTCATCCATTTCATCCCCTTGAGGCAGCTTCATGTCTTTATTTGTCTTATTTTTCCCTTTAACACACACTTCAAATGGATGGATTCCTTCATCAAAGGTGGTTTATAATTTCTGAGTTCATAGACCACAACCAGCATTCCTTTGTGATCCTAAAGAAAATGTAAAAGTACAATATTGGCACCACAAAAAACAGTGTGTTTTAAATAATTACTATTTAAAAGATGAGCTTAGTACAAATAAGTGATGCAATGAAAACAGACTGAAGTTCGAGCAGAGAGGTCACAGATTCAGCGGACAGTCTTTCCTTGAGGATACCTGCTCTTGGAATGATGAGCTTGTTGAGGAGACCGAGGAGAAGCTGACAGATGTTCCTCTCGGGTCCGCAGCTCCTCACCTTCCTTATGTGTCCCAGTGTGAGCAGGAATCTTTTCTAGCAGCTGACATGGTCTGTGTCACCAGTACTGGGTGTTGAAAGCAAGCCACCCCATCTGATTTCTTAAAACCCTATTTTCTATAGGCTGATGATGGCAAAGATCAATTATGAAACAGGAACTTTTGACACAACTCAACATCCCTAGTCACAAAGAAACATTTACAAAACAAATCCCCCCATGCAAATTGAAATTCTTAATTGATTACAATGTAGATATGAGTGTAACCCATTCACTCCTTATTTCTCTTACTTCTTATCTTCTCCTACTACATCATCTTTCCAGCTTAAGTAAGGATTACACTGCTCTTCAAGGAAAAAGAATAAATGGCAATTAGTGCCTGGAAAACCCCATGGACGGAGGAACCTGGTAGGCTGCAGTCCATGGGGTCGAGAAGAGTCGGACACGACTGAGTGACTTCACTTTCACTTTCCACTTTCATGCATTGGAGAAGGAAATGGCAACCCACTCCAGTGTTCTTGCCTGGAGAATCCCAGGGACGAGAGAGCCTGGTGGGCTGCCGTCTATGGAGTCGCACAGAGTCAGACATGACTGAAGCGACTTAGCAGCAGCAGCAGCAGCAGTGTTGACAAATTACTTGAATATAATATAAATACAATGTAGCTTATACAAATATGGCATAAATTTTGTATGACTACAAGTTCTCTAAAAAACTATAAAATTTAAGCCAATCTACATGTTACAAGTATAAAGTTAATAATGTTAAGCATTGATAAAATTTTTTTTGATGAAGCAAAACCACAAATGTCTATTCCAAAAGTGCTTTGGGGTAATTTGTATTTCATTTATCTATATATGAGTCTCTTTATTTTGAAGATAACACTCATTTGAATGATTCTCCTTATTATTGCTATGATTTTTCCTTTTAAACTATACATTCATCTTGTATCATCAAGCCATGATTTTTTTCAGTTTTACTGAGATGTAATTGACAAATAGAAATGTAAGGAACAAAGTATACGTGGTGGTGATTTGATATTTGTATGCATTGTGAAAAGACTCCCACCGCCTAATTAATTAACATATCCATCACCTCACATAATGATCTTTTTTTTTTTTGGTGAGAACATTAAAGTTCTATTCTCTTAGCAAATTTCAATTATATAATACAGTTGACTCTTGAACAATATGGTAGTTAGAGGCATCAACTTCCCACACAGTAGAAAATCAAAGTATAATTTTAATAGGCTACTGTATCCGCAGTTTCACAACCAAGTAGTCAACCAACCACAGATTGTGTAATATGTATTCAATTAAAAAAAAACGTGTGTATCTGGACCCATGCAGTTCAAACCTGTGTTGTACAAGAATCAACTATACAGTGCTATCTACTGTAGTCACCATGTTTTATACCTTGTTTACACATGTTTTAGTGTAAACTTATTCATCTCATAGCTGAAAGTTTGTAGCCTTTTACCACCCTTTCCTTATTTCCCCCAACCTGCAGGTTCTGATAACCACTTTTCTAATCTCTGTTTCTATGAGATTTCACACGTAAGTGGAATCTTTTTCTTCACTTAAGATTCCACATATAAGTGACACAGTGCAGTAGTTGTCTTTCCGTGTCCTGCTTGCTTCACTTAATATAATGCCCTCAATGTCCATCCATGTTGTTGCAAATGGCAGGATTTCCTTTTTTCTCATGGCTAAATCATATTACAGATTTATTTTATGTATTATTTATGTTTATTATGTTTGCTCAGTGATGTCTTACTCTTTGAAATCCATTGGATTGTAGCCCTCCAGGCTCCTCTGTCCATGGGATTTTTCAGGCAAGAATACTGGAGAGGGTTGCCATTTCAGAAAAAATATGTCCTTAGGTATAACATATATCCCTTATCCATTTATCTGTTGATGGGCACTTAGGTTGTTTCCATAGTCTGGATATTGTGAATAGTAATGCAATAAACATGGGGGTGCAGATATATCTTCAGTACCTTTTTAAAAAAAATATCTTCAGTATCTTGTTTTTTCATTTCTTTTGGATTTATATCCAGAATTGGGATTGTTGGATCATATAATTGTTCTATTTAATTTGGAGGGAAACTTCCATACTCTCTTCCATAGTGGCTGCACCAACTTATATTCCCACCAACAGGGTATGAGGGTTCTCTTTTCTCCACATTCTCACCAACAGTTTTTATCTCTTATCCCTCTGATGCTAGCCATTCTAACAGATATGAGCAGATAACTCACAACTCATAGATCCCTGATGATTAGTCGCATTGCGCACTTTTTCTTGTACTGATGGCCATTTGCATGTCCTTTTTTGGAAAAATGTCTACACAGTTCCTCTGTCCATTTTAAAATCGAAATGTTTGGTTTGCTTTTGACTTGTATGAGACCTTCACACATTTTGGACATTAACCCCTTATCAAGATATATGATTTGCAAACACATTCTCTCATTCAGTAAACTAACTTTTCATCTTGTTGATGGTTTCCTTTGCTATGTAGAAGCTTTTTATTGATGTAGTCCCATTTCTTTATTTTGCCTTTGTTGCCTTTGCTATGGTGTCCAATCCAAAAAAATCACTGCCAATGTCAAGGAGCTTATCCCTATGTTTCCTTCTAGGAGTTTTATAGTTTCAGGTCTTATGCTCAAGTATTTAATCCATTTTGAGTTGATTGTGAAGTCCAGTTTCATTCTTTTTCATTTGGCTGCCCTGTTTTCCTAACACCATTTATTGAAAATATTGTCCTTTTCCCATTATATTCTTGTCACCTTTGTGGAAAATTAATTGACCATATATGCATGAGTTTATTTCTGGGCTCTTTATTCTAATCCATTGACCTATATGCCTATATTTACATCAACTACCATACTTTGTCTATGAAAATGACATTGAAACTTTGATAGAGATTGCATTAAATACCTATCAAAATGCTTTGGGTAGTATGGATATTTTAACAACATTAATCCTACTAGTTCACGAGCACAGATTACCTTTTCATTTATTTTTGTCTTCTTCAATTTCTTTCACTTCTATCTTATAGTTTTCACTGTATAGATCTTTCACCTATTTGGTTAAATTTATTTGTAGGTATATTATTCTTTTTGATGCAATTGTAAATAAGATTGTTTTCCTAACTTCTCTTTCTGATAGTCCATTGTTAGTGTGTAGAAACACAACTGATTTCTGTGTATTAAATTTGTATCCTCCACCTTTACTGAACTCATTTGTTAGCTCTAACAGTATTTTGGTGGTGTATTTATAGTTTTCTATTTATAAAATACCATCCACAAATAGAGAAATTTTACTTCTTCCTTTCTGATTTGGATATCTTTTACTTCTTTTCCTTGCCTAATTTCTCTGCCTAGGACTTGCAGAAGTTTATCAAAAGTGACAAGGGTATCTTCATCTTGTTCCTGATCTTAGAGGAAGTTTTCAACTTTTCACCTCTGAGCATGATGTCCACTGTGGGCTTGTTTTAAGTGGCTTTTATTATGTTGAGGTATATTTTCTCTATACTCAGTTTGCTGAAAGATTTTATCATGAATGGATGTTAAAGTGAAAAGTGAAAGTCATACAGTCATGTCTGACTCTTTGTGACCCCAGGGACTATACAGTCCATGGAATTCTCCAAGCCAGGATACTGGAGTGGGTATCCGTTCCATTCTCCAGTGGATCTGTTGAATTTTGTCAAATGCTTTTTCTGTGTCTATTGAGATAATATGATTTTTATCCTCCATTATGTTATTATGATGTATTGTGTTGACTGATTTGCAGATGTTGAACCATCCTTGCATCGCTGGAATAAATCCCATTTAACTGTGTATGATCCTTTTACTGTATTATTGAATTCAGTTTGCTAGTATTTTGTCTAGGATTTCTGTATTTATGCTTATCAGAAAAATTGGCCTGTAATTTCCTTTTCTTGTAGTGTCCTTGCCTGGATTTCACATTAGGATAATGCTGGCCTCATAAGATGAGTTCAGAAGTGTTCCCTCCTCTTCCACTTTTTGGAAGAGTTAGACAAGGATTGGTATTAATTCTTCTTTATTAAATGTTTGGTAGAACACATCAGTTAAGCCATCTGATCCTGGACTATTGTTTGTTGGGAGGTTTTAAAATTACTAATTCAGTCTTTTTATCAGTAATGGAACTGTTCAGATTTTCTATTTCTTAATGTGGTGACCTGAATGGGAAGGAAATCTAAGAGAGTGGATATATGTATACATATAACTGATTCACTTTTTTATACAGCACAAACTAACACATTTTAAAGCAACTATACTCCAATTAAAAAAAGTTAATGAAAGTGTTATATTGTGAATGGAGGGTAAGTAGTGAGTAAGAGTAGATTTTTTCTGAAAATATGAGCTGAGAAACCCTACCCTGCATTCTCCAGTGCTTGTTGGAGAAGATTAAATAGACAGATTCTTAGCAAGCCTTCTCTTTTAAGCTGATTTAGGAGCTGATTATATATGTGTCAGGTGCATTTGATAACTTCTGGTCCTATAGCCAGAGGACCTGGAGTGGCTTTTAATTATTATTTTTTTTTATTTTTAATTTTTTAAAAATGTGACTTCCCTGGCAGTCCGGTAATTAAGACTTTGCCTTCCAATGCAGGGGGTGCGGGTTAAATCCCTGGTCAGGGAACTAAGATCCACATGCCTTATGGCCAAAAACCCCATAAAACAGAAGCAATATTGTAACAAATTTAATAAAGAATTTTAAATGGTCTACACCAAAAAAAAAATCTTAAAAAAAATTTGGGGGGCATCACTGCATGCGGCATGTGGGATCCTAGTTCCCCAGCCAGGGATGGAACCCGCACCCCCTGCATTAGGAGTGTGGAGTCTTAACCACTAGACCGCCAGAGAAGTGCCCTACTTTTAAAGGTCACCACTACACTTGAATTTTTATTTTAAGTCACTGTGGAATTGATGTTTACCAAGAAGTTAAAAAAAAATTTTTTTAGCTCTTTTGTTAGGCTATATTAACACAGCCCTCTAGCAAGGCAGGGTAACCATAGAAGTGAAGCTAGAAGACTGATATTTAAGATGATAGTTCACAGAAAGTATCAGTTGTAGTCAGCAGGCAGGACAACAGCCTTTTAAAATATTAGAAAGTGTTTTAATTGAAGTAGGGAGTTTCAATTTGAGGTTGTACTTTTCCTAGCTGGATACTATTCAAAGTACCTGGGCCTTGGTTTCATCATCTACATTATGGGATAATATCTCTATTCAGAATTAAATAAGACAGGGCACATAAAAGTGCTTGAAAATAGAGACAGAAAGGAGGGAGGGAAGGAGGGAAGATGGAAAGAAGGGAGAAAGGAAGAAAGAGAACACCAACTGTATTCCAAAGAAAGAGCCAGGGATTTACACTTGACTTTTTAATTTTAAACTTAAAGTAAGAGTGTACTTGAGAAGTGTTTTGTTGTAACACTGACTTCAATCCACCAGTTTTTGAATTAAGTGCACTGAGTGCTGTGACTTTGTTGAGCTGCTTGCTTTCTTGTATTATTACTCGAATGACATATTAACCCATCATACATTTCACCTTTGGAACAGTTGAATTGCATTTCAGTGCCTGACCATGAGTTATTGTGGCTCAGAATACTTAAGAAAGTTGACTACATGCATAAAATTTATGAGTAGCAGAGTGAGAACATGGCAGAATCCCATAAATCACTTTTATTGAGAGTTGAGTCACTCCTTGCTATGAAAATAATTTATAGGGCAATGTTCCATTTGAGGGAAAATGAAAATTAATGGCATTTGTCAAGATAATGATGAATAAAGTTTCAACACCAATGGAAAAGAACCAGTTTCACAGAAAATGTAAACTTTCTACTATATTATTTATCATTATAAATATTTCAGGCTCTTTGGTAAAACGTTAGGAAGTTTGGCTGAATTGGATATTGTTCACAGTGCTAGCTGGTCTCTGTGTGTTCTCCCAGATCCATTTTCAGCCCTTCTATCTGCTGCTCTGAGCCCCAGGAGTTCCTAAGGCAGAATGACAATCGGCAGAATATTTCCTTTTCACTCCCTTCCAGGCTTGACACTGAGGTCCTGGCAGTAGCTGTCTCCCTGACCACAGCAGCTGCCATGGAGCTCTGGTCTGCTTATAAATCTGGGGAAGGAAAGCCTTCTGCTGGCACTTGTTCTGGATCATTCCAGAACATACTATATCATCGGAAACATGGTTTCATATGGAACATTCATACCATATGAAACCTGCCTCAGGTTTTCTTCTTGGTTCCTTTCACCTGTCCTCACCTGTGTAAACTTAATTAGTGCTAAGTCACTTCAGTTGTATCTGACTTTTTGCCACTCAATGGGCTGTAGCCCGCCAGGCTTCTCTGTCCATAGGATTCTCCAGGTAAGAATACTGGAATGGATTGCCATTTCCTCCTCCGGGGAGTCTTCGCAACCCAGGGAGCAAACCCACATCTCTATGTCTCCTGCGTTGGCAGATGGGTTCTTTACCACCAGCGCCACGTGGGAAGCCGATTCTTATCCAAATTCTGCCTGGAGGGACTTTTTTTTCACTGGGGCCTAACCAGATATACGGAGAAGGCAATGGTACCCCACTCCAGTACTCTTGCCGGGAAAATCCCATGGACAGAGGAGCCTAGTAGGCTGCAGTCCATGGGGTCGCTAACAGTCGGACACGACTGAGTGACTTCACTTTCACTTTTCACTTTCATGCATTGGAGAAGGAAATGGCAACCCACTCCAGTGTTCTTGCCTGGAGAATCCCAGGGACGGGGGAGCCTGGTGGGCTGCCGTCTCTGGGGTCGCACAGAGTCGGACATGACTGAAGCAACTTAGCAGCAGCAGCAGCAGCAGCAGCAGCAGCAGCAGCAGCAGCAGCAGCAACTGGATATATTCTCCATAAACAAAGTGTTTGAAACCCTTCTGGGGCGTGTTCTGGGGTGCCGGTTCTTGGTCTCCCCCATTTTCTGCCCATCTTCCTTTCCTGCCTGTCTGTTCTGGACTTCAAGCTCCAGTATCAGTCTTGCAGAGTCTGCTGAATAAGCAATTCAGTTGTGTAAGGTCAACTGCCTGTATGTATATGTGTACACACACATTCATATATGTATTCACAAAATTAAAATTTAAATATCAATAATTCCCTTTGTACCGTTTCTTTCAGCACTTTAAAGTCTATATTTAATGTACCTTTTTTCTTAGTTCTTTTTAAGGTTTTTCTCCATATTGCTGACTTTCAGTAGGTGGATTTTTTTTTTTTTTTTGTATATTTTTGGAACAGGGATAGGCAAGTTCTTAGACATGACACCAAAAGTATAATCACTGAGGGCATTAATAAATTTCCATAATTAAAAACTTTTGTTCTATGAACAATCTTGCAAAAAAGATGAAAAGACAAACTACAGAATTGGGGTGGATTTGCAAGCTATACACAATATCTGACAAAGGTTTTATATCTTGAATATCTAAAAAACCTCCAAAACTCTATAGTAAACAATTTAGTTATAGTGTAAGCAAAAGGCATGAAGAAATTTTCACCAAAAAGAAATAAGAATGGCATATAAGCATGTGAAAACATGTTCAGCATGATTAGCCATTAAGGAAATAAAAATGAAAACAGCAATGAGATATCACTATACCTATTAGACCTACTAAAATTAAAATTTCTGTTAATACAAAAGACCACATATTATGATTACATCTATATGAAATGTCTAGAATAGGCAAGTCTATAGAAACAAAAGGAGACTGGTGGTTGTCAGAGCCTGGGAGGAGGAGTGAGGAGTAACTGCTAATGTGTGCAGGGTTTCTTTAGGGTATGATTAAAATGTTTGCTGTTATATAGTGGTGATGGCACCTATGCTAAAACCCACTGAATCATATGCTTTAAAAGGGTGAGTTTTATGGTATTTGAACTGTATCACAATTAAGAAAATGGAAAAAATAGTGATGATACTAAGTGCTGGTAAGGATCCAGAGAAACTGCATTACTCATACATTGCTGGTGGAAAGGTAAAATGGGATAGGTACTCTGGAAAATAATTTGGCAATTTTTTACAAAACAAAATATGCATTTACCATCTAATTGAGCAGCCACATTCTTTAATCTCAGAGAAATGAAAACTTATACTCACACAAAAAAATCTCTACATGGATGTTCACAGCAGCTTTATTCATAATAACAAAATACTACAAACAGCCCAAATGTTCCTTTATGGGTGAATGGTTTAAAAAATGTACATCCATACCATGTAATACTACTCAGTAATGAAACGAAGTTAACTGTTGATATAATTATCTACCTGGTTAGACCTCAAGAGCATTATGCTCAGTGAAAAATGGCCCTCCCAAAAGATTACCCACAGTGAGATTCCATTTATAAAGCATTCTCAAAATGATAACATAATAGTGATGGAGTCAGAATAGAGCTACAGGGATGAGAGTCAAGGAGTGGAGGAGGTGAGAGGTGGGTACAAATACAAAGAGGTAAATAATGGAATCACTCTGTATCCGTTACTCTGGTGGTAACAAGAATCTATCCTTGGAATAAAATTGCACAGAATTACACACACACACAGGAGTCCCTGGTGGCTCAGTGATTAAAAAAAAAGAAAATCCACCTGCCAAGGCAGGAGACATGGGTTCAATCCCTGGGTTGGGAAGATCCCCTGGAGAATGGAATGACTACCCACTCCAGTATACAGTCCATGGAGTCACTAAGAGTCGGAGATGACTGAGCAACTTTCATTTTGCCTATGTAGGCTAGCTAGGAGAGAAAGGCTGCTTTGCTGAGAGTGGTGGCATGTTCTTAGAGACAATCTGTTCTGTTCATAGAAATGTATTGAGAATTACCTGAGATCATGCATATAAAGGGTTTAATACACTGCCTGGCACATAGTAAGCACTCCACGATTGCTATCTCCTCAAAAGCCTTGTCTGCAAGGCTAAGGAGTTGCAACAAGAAACCGTCAGGTTTATGTATGTGTTTGAAAGAGCGCTATTTGCATGAACTAAATGATGCGCAAACTTTTATGGAAAAGTGAAACACTGAGAATGTTGTAGACAATGTCATGGGACTAGGTCTTAAAGGGGAAGTCTTTTTAATGAGAAGGCATAGCAAGAGCCAAAATGTGGGACTTGTGAGAGGGCTGTGGGTATCTTCACAGAATAACTTCACATAGCCTTTCACTCCCGCTAACCCACTGCTGCTCAGGACCATCTCAAACCAGACTGGCTGCCATATCATTCCAAGTTGTGTCTTTGCCTATTGATTTTCATCTCTCCAATTCTTTCAAGATACAGTGAGGAACCTTCTACAATTGATAATATTCATAATTCCATTCCTTTGCTTAAAACTTTTTATGGCTCTTCACAGCTCACAGATAGGGTCAGTTATGAATGACAGAAAGCCCCAACAACAATGGCTAAAACCAGACCGAAGTTCATTTCTCTCAGCTGAAGTTGCAGAGACAAGTATTCCAGGTCTCATATGTAGAGCCAGATGTTAAGGACTTGGCGTGCTTCTAACTTGTTGCTCTACCATGAGTGACTACCATGTTTGAGCTTACCTCATGGTCCAAGAGCATGGCTGCTCCATTTCTAGTCATTTTGTCCCTATTTCTTAGTCCGTCCAGGCTGCTATAACAAAAGCACCATAGACTGGGTGGCTTATAAACAACAGAAATCTATTTCTCATGGTTCTGGAGGCCAGGAAGTGCATAATTAAGGTGCTGGTAAATTTGGTGTCTGGTGAAAGTCTCATTTCTGACTCATAGATGTTTGTCTTTTTTTCTGTGTCTTTACATAGGAAAAAGGTCAAGAGATCTCTTTTATAAGGGCGTTAATCCATACACTGAAGCTGCACCTTCATGATCTAAACACCTCATTAGGCTCCACCTCCAAATACCATCACACTGGAATTACGATTTGACATGCGACTTTGAGGGTAGGGGGCAGGGACAAAGGTTTAGTTTATATTCTAACCATCAGGAAGGAGAAAAGTTGAATATAATACCTAGTCTTTAATACCACTCCACAGAAGTTACACAGGCTATTTCCACTTATACCCATTTACCAGACCTTAGACACATGGCCCATGTAACTGCAAGGGAGGCAGGGATTAATCTCTATTCCAAATGAACATATGTTTGACTAAAATGGGGTGATTTGTAAGTAGAGGAAGAATAGGAAAATCGATCTTGGAGACAACAAACTGTCCTAATCTCAGGTGCCTCAAATTCAAGGCTCTCCAAAATGTGACCTTGTTTCCCAACTAGAGTATCACCTCACTAGTCTATCTGCCTCCACTTCCAGATTCTTCTAGGTCACCGTCATTGTCCATCAGTTCAAAGTACAGGTTTACATGTGTAAAATATTAATAGTTACCTAGTGGGAAGTTGCTGTATAACACAGGGAACTCAGCTCAGTGCTCTGTGATGACCTAGGGGGTGGGATGGTGGTGGGGGTGGGAGGGAGATTCAAGAGGAAAGGGCTATATGTATACTTATCGCTGATTTGTGGTGTTGTACGGCAGAAATCAACACAACATTTTAAAGCAATTATCCTCCAATTAAAAATAATTAAATTTTTAAAGTACAGTAAGTTATTCCCTTGTCCCATAATCTTCAATAGGTCCCTATTACTTACATAGAAGTTTAAACACTACTGAATACATTATTAAAATCCTCCATAAGATCATCTCAATACTTGGTCACCCTCTTCTTTCCTACCCTTCTTTATTCCTCCCAACTAGCCATTCTCTGAACACACCAAGATTTTTCTCATGACAGACCTACCAGGATGATCTAAAAGCCCATCACCAACTTTTGTGCTGCACAGATGTCCAAGCCTCTCCCAGATGACATTTCTTTTGTAAAGTTATTTCCCATCACTTCCATTAAAAATAGCCTACCTGTTCTCTGAATAGTTGCTGTTTTTATACTGCATTCCTTTATAGTAAATTGGAAAATAATCATAATCATAACATGCAACAATTATATTGTAAATTACATAGTACTACATCTTACCTTTGTAGGACTGGGAGCACCTAATCTCTGAATTTTTACTTAAGAGCTGCATAATACATATTTATTAAATGAAATTGGTATATAAGTGCTAAATTTATACAAGGTAAGAGAAAAATCTCAAGCCAGCTCGCTTTGTATGAGGCACTCATTTAAACTGGATTAAAGGCTTTATCAACAATCTAGTATTACTTACTGCATAATTCTCTCTAAGTCTATATGTGCTCATTTGGAATTGTTTTGAGTGATTTGTGTTTGTAATACAAAGCTTAATATGGATTTGCATCAGGAAGAACAATTGGTAAGAGCTATTTTCAGCTTTAACAAGGAAGTGACAGTTTTTCAATTTTTAGCACAAGTGTTATAACTTATCTCTGTCAAACACTTGCTAGGTCATTTAGTGTGTCACTTATGTTACTTCACTTTCTATTTTACCCTTTCAGGCCTATTCAGAAACACGAAGAAAAGAAAATGATAGTTTTGACTGCTACTAAATTTTTTGTGACAGAGAGTAGAAATGAAAATAGTTGCAGTGTTAAATTGTGTGTTATAATAGGACTACAATTTCTACTTCATATGAATCATTTGTCCACGTTGGCAAATTTCATTAGCTCTTTGTTAGAATGAGACAGGAAAAATACGGCTATATTTGTTGAAATAAATAAACTCTAAGTTTAAAGTGAATAAATTATTTGAAAGCAGATCCCATATTGGCCTTATAAGGACACCTCTTCCTAAGAAATAGGATTTCATATTAACCCTTTTGTAATTTCATGTTACTGGCCTCTCTGTTTATTCTACATATGACCTCTTTTTTGGTCCATAGTTCTTGTTTCTGATCTGATTTAAACTATATCATTCACTTTGTATTAATCCTGGTTGTATGGGAAGAATTGGGACACCCGTCAGAGCTCAGGACCATACATCACTTGAACAGAATCCTAAGCTAAAGAAGACAGATAAGTATATGATAGGATGAAAATAAACCGTAAGACTAACACTTCTAGTTCTAACTCTGTCAAATGTTGAGTCATTTTTGATACAAGGAAAATCAGTTACCTTTCTAGGGCAGGGAAAAACAAAAGAAAAAACATGTCATTTAGTCAGTGACTCATGGAATCATCTAGGTACAAGGCAAAGCATAACAAAAACAACAAACCGGTGTGTATGCTCAGTCACTAAGTCATGTCCTACTCTTTGCGACCCCGTGAACTGTAGCCTGCCAGGCTTCCCTGTCCATGGGATTTTTCCAGACAAGAATACTGCAGTGGGTTGCCATTTCCTCCTCCAGAGGAACTTCCTGACCCAAGGATCAAACCCAGGTATCCTGTGTCTCCTGAATGGGCAGGCAGATTCTTTACCACTGTGCCACCTGAGAAAAAAAAACAGTATCTTTTTGTAAAGATTAATTTTGAGCACTAGATTTTCTAGGTTATTGGTTCCTTCTACCCACTTTGAATAAATAGTTGCCATTTTGGAATTTAATAAAAAGATTTTAACAAAGACTTCATCATTAAATGAAAGAATTTGGGAGGGTGTGTTTGGGAGCTAGAATGTTCCTTAAACTGACAGTAATTAAAATATGTATTTAGGGTGCCTGCTTGGTGACCTAAGGGCAGCAAGGTCAAGGCACTGAACTGAGGAATGGAATAATGGAATAATGGGTTGAGTAAGGCAAGGGCAACCCACTCCAGTACTCTTGCCTTGAAAATCCCATGGACGGAGAAGCCTGGTGGGCTGCAGTCCATGGGGTCGCTGACAGTCGGACTCGACTGAGCTACTTCACTTTCACTTTTCACCTTCATGCATTGGAGAAGGAAATGGCAACCCACTCCAGTGTTCTTGCCTGGAGAATCCCAGGGACGGGGAAGCCTGGTGGGCTGCTGTCTATGGGGTCGCACAGAGTCGGACACGACTGAAGCGACTTAGCAGCAGCAGCAGCAGCAATGAGAGTAAAGCTTTGCACACCCTGCTGAGTGTTCTAGACAGGCTAGAGCTGGAAGCAAGCTTCCTTAGGCTTCATCAGCCAGACGCTGAGGAGGGCCTGGGGAGTTTCTGACAGTGCCCAGAGGACTCACACATGTACTCATGTACTCACAGATATCCGCGTCTGTCTCCGACTGCTACAGTCCTGCAGAGTCACTGTGCTCTCTGTTGACAAGTCTTCCCAGCAGTGATCTCCCATCTCAGTCTCAGTGAACCCCTTGATGACAACGCTCTTGATGTTCTGCTGTGAAGTGGGAAGTAGTTGCCCCACTCCCTACCCCCGTTCATGAGCAGGACTTTGTCAGATGAGTTCCTAAGCTGTGCTCCTCGTTTCCACTACAGTAGAGATTTTAGTAAAATATTCTTTTTGTTTTTCCTTATTGCCCTCAGTCTTCCCAGGTCTCAGGCTCGGTCAGGCTCATCACGCCTGATTCATGTTTCAATGTGTCTCAGCTCCAAGACAGAGAGGAAAGGACTTCTGATGGATCACCTCTCCGACTTCCACACATTGAAACCAGTCAAACATTCACAACCTAATAGAGGGCAGGCACATGAATGAAGAGCACTAAGCATTTGCCAGGGAGTGAAGAAATGAATCAATCTTAACAATCACAATTTGAATCTTCTCCCACAGTGCTTCTTACTCTACATCCAAACAGGCTCTTAGCAGGCTTAATCGACTTTTCCACAGACATCCTATCCTAGCTTGTCCAAATTCCACTTAGATTCAAGCCACCTATCATTTAATTTCCTTTACTTCCAAATAAATCTGTGAACTAAATATTGATAGCCATATTTTATAGATAAAGGAAATTAATGCTCAGAAGTTTCAGGATCTGCCCCACCCAAATCACTTTTATCACATTCTTGAATCCATCCCCAACTGCTCTAGACACTGGCTGCTATCAACTTTTGAAGAAGTACCTTCTTCTCCAAGGAACTGCCCCTGATTGAATAGGAGCCACCTTACCCTTGGTGCAGACCACAGTTAGTGATGAACACTGGGAAATTAAATACTGAGCCCCTTGCCTCAGTAGCACCAACTCTGAGATGCAATTAATGCTCCCGAACACTCACTGAATCAATGCCTTTCAGAAGCTCAGTGGTAGCTCTTCTCTGTAGGTTAGAATTGATAAAATAATTCTGTTACAGAACTAGGATCCCTAATAGCCATGGAAATGATGGGATCCCAGAAGAGCAGAAGCCATATGGTTGCACTTAACTACAAAATCAACATGGGTACAATGTTTTTAATGGGCAACATATTTGGAATGCAGTGAATAGGGGGCTGATCTTTAGGAATCTATGGAGATATTTAATAGAATAGGGTTTCTAAGGAATAAGATGGTGGGTGTGTATCCACCAAGAATATAGCTTAATATATCTAATAAAAAGAGATCAAGAACAGATGAGCAGAAGACTGTGAATCAGCTGCCTCAAAGGAAAGTCATGATCCCTTGCATATTTTTCAAACCTAAGCCAGTTTTCAAACTCACCGCAGGACATCATTGACTGAAAAAGAGACTTGGTCCACATAGAGAAGGACCCTGCAGTACCGTGGGAGGTGTATATGGTATTTATTCCTCTGGTTCTCCCCAAAAGGGTCTTATGGCTGTGTACTCGAGAAGCCATGAACTGGAGATAGGGGAATACTTGGCTCCTTTAAGGACTACTAGATACAGAGTCTGAGTTGATGTTAATATCCAGAGACCCAAAGCACCTTCTGACACCCTTGTTAGAGTAGGAGCATGTGAGGGTCACCGTATTAATGGAGATCTAGCCAGGTATACATGACCACTCATCCACAGAGCCAAACAGATCATTCCCTCAGTTTTTAAAAGTATAATTGGAACAGACATTAGAATTTTACAGAAAATTCACACTAATTCCTTGACTTGTAGACTAAAAGTTATTGTAGTAGGAAAGGCAAGTAGAAGTACCCAAAACTACACCCTCACCTCTCAGCAAAGATTGTAAATCAAAAATAGAATTACATCCCAGGAGAGGAAGGGCAGAGTTTAATGTCATCCTCAAGATTTTAAAGGATGCAGGGACGGTGAGTCTCATTTTATCCTTCACTTAATTTACCCCTCTGGCCAAACTAAACTGGGTGAATCACCTTTTTTCTTTGCATATGCAGAGAAAAAATGTATCTTGATTCCTAATAATAAAGAAAATAAAGGCTTTCATGCATGAATAAACTTTAAATTCTCCTATTCTACCCCCTCAATAAAATTTTTGCATTCCTTTTCTGGTCTTCAACAAAGGGGCGCCTTTTTTTCCCTCAATTAACACCCCCATTTAGATCTTATCATCTTAAACTTATTCCATCAAATTATTCTCTGCTCTTTTAACTTTAGGCTTTTGCCTTGACTTGTTCTCAACCCTCAGTATATAAAGATGCTTCAGTTAGCCGCTAGTTAAAAATGAATTTATCATTCTACTAGCAATGGGCATTTGGGTTCTTTCCATTTGGGAATCTGCTATAAACTTTCTTGTTTACATGTTATTCTGTCTGCATGAACAGAATAATCTCTGTCAGTGGTTCTCAACTTTAGTTTTCATCAGAATCACCTAGAGGACTTGTTAAAACAGATTTCTGGGCCCCATTTCCCAAGTGTTTGATTGAGTAGGTCTGATGTAGGAACCAAGAATCTGCATTGCTCACATGTTGCCAGGTGATACTAATGCTGTTAATCAGGGAACCTACTTTGAAAACCACCTCGGAACATCCAGGAGGGGCACTGCTTGGACATAGGATATGGATATCATCAATTTAGATAATACCAGACTGTTTTCCAAAGTGCCTGTTTTTCCACCCAAATTTAGATTTCCTCACCAGTATGTGATGTTATAAAACTTTTGAAAGTTTGCTAATAATAGTGGGCATATCTTCTTTACTAACTATGTTAAAAACACTTTTTAATGTTTATTAGCCATTTGGATTTCCTCTATTGTGTTCTGCATAATCAAGTCACTTATTTTTCTATTGGATTTTCTGCCTTTTTTAAGACTCAAACAGTAAAAATTCTTTATATATTTAAAAACAAAATATTTATTGTTGTTATTGATTGGTTACATAGGTTGCAAATACCTTCTCCCAATCTGTGGTTTGTATTTTTTACTTTTAAAGTAAATTTTTGATAAACAGAGTACATTCCTTTAATGTAATTGATGTACTAATATTTGATTTAAAAAAATACATGATTGCTACTTTAATTCAATTGTTATACCAAATCCTGCCTGATGAAAATAGCAAAATGTTCCTGTCAAAATTACATTGCAATGTTAGTACAGGTTTGATGTTTTGCTTTTGATACAACTCTAGAAAAACATTTGGCATCAAATGCACTTTTAGAAAGCTTTTAGGCTTAATAGAGTCTACAATTTCTCAACGTAGGCTAGAAGTTGAGAAAAAGAATGCTAAGAATTTTTGAATCTTCCAAGTACAGACAGTCCTTAATACACAGAATTTCTTCCTAATATGAATGACCACCCCAATCAGGCACAGAAACCCATCTTGTGCTTCTTACAGTGACCAGACTACCCAGGCACTATAAACCCAAGCTCACAGCCTCATGGAGGAAAAGAAATGATGAGAAGAAATTTAGGAGAGCTCTGTCACCATCACCCAGAGGCTTATGCTATAGTTCATGTTTTTCTTTTTCCTCCAGGCCTGTATTCCCATCTCTGGCTTCCCCCCTCTCCACTCCCCAAATCCCTGCCTTTGGTGGACCTGGAGAGCTTTTCCTCTCATTTGGCCGACAGCAGCAAGTGGTGGGAGTGGGGTGGACCAGAAGGCCACCACTACAATGGTAGGTTTCTTCTTGGCAATCCAATTTTGAATTCACAAGTCATTTTCTTCTCTATTAAAACAAAAACAAACCACAGACAAAAATGGTAGCTCATTTCTACAACTAGACCGATACACTGTAAGTTAAACAAGTTAGCATGTTTGGGCCTAAAAAGCTAACCACCATTTATGACATTTTTTAATGGGAGAAAAATGCGCTGAATTCCAATCAACTTTGTTATAACCACTTTTGAGCTGCAAACCATTTAAAGGATGGAGATAGGAAGTGCTCGACAGAGTCATGTGGGGTGAGTGTTTCTTGGCTCCAAAGTCAGCAGGGCAGTTGAAAGAGGGAAAACTGGTTGACAAAGCCATGAACAGATCCCCTTGAGCCAAGTACGTGAAGTGGAGCTTGGCAGGTAGCTCTTGCAGGCACTTAACCAGCGAGGCTGAAGGGAGTGTAGTGACTTAACACACTCTGGGCTTTTCTAAATTTAATAATGATGAAGGTATTTTTGGCACTTGATGTCAGCTTTGTAGACACTCATATGAGTAGCTCCACCACCCGGACTCTCTCCTCTGTTGACAGTTGGTCCAACAAGAGTGAAGGGTGGGAACTGAGACTGTAGCCCTACACGAACTGACTGGGAGAAACTTTCACCTGACAGATTACAGCAACGTGACTCGTGTGTGTGTGTGCTCAGTCTTGTCTGACTCTTTGCAACCCCATGGACTATAGCCCTCATGGCTCCTCTGTCCATGGGATTCTTCAGACAAGACTACTGGGGTGGGTTGCCTTCTCCAGAGGATCTTCCCTACCCAGGGATCGAACATGGGTCTCTTGTGTCTCCTGCATTGGCAGGCGGATTCTTTAATTACCACTGCACCACCTGGGAAGCCAACATATCTCTTGCCAGCCCGTAATCTTTGGGCAAATACCATGAATTTAGCCAGCTGACACTTCTCTGCTAAACAGCTTAACCTCCCGGTCTAAGGTCTCCAAGTCCTTTCTGGAAATTGTTTGTAAATATGATTTAGAGCTTCTGGAAAGCTTTATAAAGTAGCCTAATTGAAATTGTCTTCCTCTTTGGTGTACCTGAACAACTGACTTTTTCCTGGAAAGGTACCAGAAACAGTCCAGAATCAGTATTCATTTATGGGAAGCAGATTTTTTAAATCTCTTTTTAGTTATTGCTAAATAATTCAAATGTCAGGGCCTATGGTTCTTGAGCATCTCTTCTCACGATTAACAGGGATAAAGAACTATTAAGGTTTTAAATAACCCCACTACCTAAATACACCTGAATAAAGTCTTACAGAAGTCAGTGGGCCCGCAAAGAGGAAGAGTTGTAGCTTGTGAAGGAAATTGTCCATGACATTGATGAAGGATAAAGATTGACCTTTAAGGCTGGTAAGAGAACAAAAGAACAATTAATTCATAAGCAAAACCACCTGTGAAGAGGCCAAAACCAGTCCCTCCTGAAGGAAGAGCAACATTTTGGTTTTTGTTGACAGCTAGAGAAGAAAAGAAATAAAGATCATTCAAGAAAAGATTGCAGAACAATAGCTAGGGATTAAATACAATGTATGCATTGGGATTTAGCAGCAGGAGTTTCTCAGAACAGGAAACAGAATCCCCAAAGGGTAAATGGCATTGGGATCTAAACAAGGTTGTAACCAGAGACTCCCCACAACCTTTAGTGTCCCTGCTTATGCCTTCCTTCTCTACCCCACAGCAGTGAAGAGGCTGGCTGTACAGTGGCTTTAAACTGCTACTATTTTAGTCATTTCAAGATACTCAGTTAGTTGGCAGAATCGCTAACACAACAAGGGCTTGGATAATCACTTCATCAAGCCTTATTGTGGCCTTGCATCTTATAAACTTCACCTTGGGGGAGCTGTCATCCTTTTAGATGTGTGCTGAGGTTCTTCCATTGATCAAATATTTTAGGTGCCAGCCTATGGGGAGGAACAGCTTCTTCTGGACTTACAAAAGGACTGCTCTATCCTCCTGGAGGCATCATGATTTGGAACTGGCCAGTCACCCTCCCTGGACTTTAAACCTGTTGCCTCCCGCTCGGAGTTTCCTTTAGCCCTCCTAATCTGTACGTTAGGGTTAGTGCATTTGTGTCTCATTTAAGAAACCCTTCACTACCCCCAAGCTCGTGAAGATACTCTCCTATACTAATCATTGAACAACTTTATAATTTGTCTCATATTAGATCTCATATCCACCTGAGGTTGATTTTTATGTATAGTGTGAATTAGGAGTCCAATTTTATTTTTCTCCTACATGGTACACAACTGTCCAACCTCCACTTATTGGAAAGATAGTCTTTTTTTCTCAATTCCCTGTAATATACCACTGTCATTTATCAAGAATCCTTTTTTACAGTGGCTGTTTCTTTATCTTTTCTTTTTTTGCTGCTGGAATATGGAAACACTATTACTTTTTTATATTGATTTTTGTATCCAGCAATGTCACTTAAATATTTTAAACTATATTAATTAGTTTAATGTGTTCAAATTACTTTTAAGCATTTCAAATGTCTGATCAATCTAGTACATGATCCTTGTAAAAGAAACCATCCAAAGCATTTCAGACGGTTGTAAATCTTATTTACCTTACAAATTTGGTAAGCCTATTTCTCTTAAATATTAGAATACAACTTACAAAAAAATTGCTCATATTCTTTTAATTGGAAATTATAAGTCAATTACATGTTTTGAATAAATAGTCATATTTTTCTATCAGATAGTCTACAATGCCAAAGTCTCTTAAGTATTACAAATACTTTAAATAACATACATAAACAGATCATTTCTAAACCTAACATGAAAATATTGAAGAAAAGCTATGACAAACCTAGACAGCATATTAAAAAGCAGAGAGATTACTTTGTTGACAAAGTTTCGTCTGGTCAGAGCTATGGTTTTTGCAGTGGTCATGTATGGATGTGAGAGTTGGACCATAAAGAAAGCTGAGCACAGAAGAATTGATGCTTTTGAACTGTGGTGTTGGAGAAAACTGTTAAGAGTCCCTTAGACTGCAAAGAGACCCAACCAGTCCATCCTAAAGGAAATCAGTCCTGAATATTCATTTGAAGGATTGATGCTGAAGCTGAAGCTCCAATACTTTGGCCACCTGATATGAAGAACTGACTCATTGGAAAAGACCCTGATGTTGGGAAAGATTGAAGACAGGAGGAGAAGGGGATGACAGAGGATGACAAGGTTGGATGGCATCACTGACTCGATGGACATGAGTTTGAGCAAGCTCTGGGAGATGGTGATTGACAGGGAAGCCTGGAGGGCTGCAGTCCATGGGGTCTCAAAGAATTGGACAGGATCAAGAGACTGAACTGATAAATTCTCCTCTGGTTAAAAAGTCATTTACCTACTTAATGAAGCAACAGCTTTAACACTGAAGATGATCTTTAGAAGTTCCATTTTAGGAGAACTGAGGTTACCACTTAGCACAAGTCACTGTTACTTATTCTACAATACAAAACCAAAAGATTACTTACCTATAAGAAATTTGAGACAGGGAAGGGAAACTGGAGGAAGTTTAGGTTCAGGGTAATCTTTTCTGAGGGCTTCTCAGGTGGCTCAGTGGTAAAGAATCCACCTGCCAATGCAGGAGATACAAGTTCAGTCCCTGGGTGGGGAAGATACCCTGGAAAAGGAAATGGCAACCCACTACAATATTCTTGCCTGGAAAATCCCATGGATAGAGGAGCCTGGTGAGCTACAGTCCAGGGGGTCAAAAAAGAGTCAGCCATGACTTAGCAACTAAACAACAACAACATTTTCTGAATTATGGGTAGAACTGTGAGTCCTTAAAGTCATCTCTAAGAGAGGCCTCCATGCCAACCCCTTCAAGCGAAATTCCTCAATTTGCCTCTTTGAGTTCATAAAGTAAACACCCCAGCCAATAGCCATTCTTTAGGCCCTTTGCAGGCCAAGGGGTGTACACACCAGCAGTAAGGTTAGCCTTTAGAAGGACAGAGCAGGGAGGAAGCCTGCACAAGTTCTGTAGTTCTTGGAATTTGTGTTTCAAAACTTGATCTGTGTGTGTGTGAGCCAGGGGTTAAAGGGAGTATCAACAGGGATAGGTACGTCCCTTGACCCAAGGACTTTTCAGCTCTTGGGAGAGTGCAGCTAGAGGGGAGCCTTGGCAGGACCCTCTAAACTGAGGGGGGCCCAGTTCAAGGCCCACTCTTGTCTTGATCTAGGGGCAGAACTACACCTAGACTCGGACAAAACTTCAGGCGCTTTTCTGAGTTTTTAAAGCTAAACTATTAAGCTGAATATACAGATTATCCTAACAAATCAGGGGACATAAAAGTAGAGACAAAAGGCTAAACCAACAGCATTTTGCTCTCTCGAGGGCCCCATAGAAGAGGCGGTAACTGGAGATATGTCTATATTTCTATAGAGCAAACCAGTTCCTAACTCAACAGTTTTATTCCCTAAAACTTATTATTAGAGCAGTCCTCAGTAGCTGTAATGCTAGAATTCCTTTGTAAGAGAGGCTTAGAGGCAGAGATCTAGTTGGAAATGGGGAGACTTGAAACTGCATTTGTAGAGTGGTTTACATAAGCTGAAAAAAATGCAAAAGGAACAGGTGGGGAAAGGGCACCATTGGTACTTTGCCATGACTGTGTGTGCCAATCTCTCCCATCCTCCAAATTCCTTTTTGGCCTTAAGCTTCCATAAATAAATCAACAGCATTCAAAGTATTAGGCCTGCTTCTGTGTCATTTTCTTTCTGGGCCACTGTGCACAGCTTATTAACATAGAACCTTTCGGGAATGCTGTTAGAAAGCACTCATAGGTGACATGTGAAGAAGAAATAATACAAAAGAATAAAGATCACAACAGCACATATGCAGACTTTGAAACAGTTTTTTGTTTTATGAAATCAAGTGCAACTTGTGAAGAGTGAAAAACACCATACCTTGATAAGCCCAAAGTCTTCTCTGCTGCACATACACTTGTTCTAAAAATTCAAGATGAAACAACTGCCCATGTTGATTCAAAACTGCAGGCATTAAACCTTCACTAGTGGGGCTTCCCTGGTGGCTCAGTGGTAAAGAATCCACTTACCAATGCAGGAGACACGGTTTTGATCCCTGGACCGGGAAGATCCCACATGCTGCAGAGTAACTAAGCCCATGGGCCACAAGTACTGAGCCCATGAACTTCAGCTACTGAATCCTGCACACTCCAGAGCCTGTGCTCCACGAGAAGAGAAGCTACCACAATGAGAATCCTGTGCATTGCAACTGGAGAGCAGCCCCTGTTCACTACAACTAGAGAAAAAGCCTACGCAGCAGCGAAGACTCAGCACAGCCATAAATTAATTAAAATTAAAACAGACCCCAAAACTTACACTTGCTCAAATGCAAATCAGAAGAAAGGTATAAACTCAACTCCTTTCCTCCAGGTTCATCCTTGACTTTTACTGCACGTAGACAAGAATGAATCTTATGTTTAATTGGATAGCTGAAATGTTGCATACAACAGTCCCATCCATTTCATTTCTTGTTCTTAGATTCTGTATCCTAATTTCTGATTACAGATGTTCACGGACCTCACTTGAATTGGCTCAGCTATGAAAACTATCCCTTGCAATCTTTTTAGATAACTGATTGAAGCAATTCTAAAACAGTTAAAACGTAGTATATTCATAATTTTGTAAAGCCTTGTCATGGGTCTTTTTCTCTGACATTAACTCCATAAGAAAAATTATTCCCCCAAAATCTATGTCTCTTATAGGGTAAAGGATGGTTGTTATTTTGAGGTGGACAGTTCCAGTTCCTGGGGGATGCTTTGTGATTTGGGGCTACTCATGCTTAACCCAGTTCAGTTCAGTTCAGTCGCTCAGTCGTGTCCAAATCTTTGCGACCCCATGAATCGCAGCACGTCAGGCCTCCCTGTCCATCACCATCTCCCGGAGTTCACTCAGACTCACGCCCATCAAGTCGGTGATGCCATCCAGCCATCTCATCCTCTGTCGTCCCCTTCTCCTTCTGCCCCCAATCCCTGCCAGCATCAGAGTCTTTTCCAATGAGTCAACTCTTCGCATGAGGTGGCCAAAGTACTGGAGCTTCAGTTTGAGCATCATTCCTTCCAAAGAAATCCCAGGATTGATCCCTTTCAGACTGGACTGGTTGGATCTCCTCGCAGTCCAAGGGACTCTCAAGAGTCTTCTCCAACACCACAATTCAAAAGCATCAATTCTTCGGTGCTCAGCCTTCTTCACAGTCCAACTCTCACATCCATACATGACCACAGGAAAAACCATAGCCTTGACTAGACGGACCTTAGTTGGCAAAGTAATGTCTCTGCTTTTGAATATACTATCTAGGTTGGTCATAACTTTTCTTCCAAGGAGTAAGCGTCTTTTAATTTCATGGCTGCAGTCACCATCTGCAGTGATTTTGGAGCCCCCAAAAATAAAGTCTGACACTGTTTCCACTGTTTCCCCATCTATTTCCCATGAAGTGATGGGACCGGATCCCATGATCTTCGTTTTCTGAATGTTGAGCTTTAAGCCAACTTTTTCACTCTCCTCTTTCACTTTTATCAAGAGGCTTTTTAGCTCCTCTTCACTTTCTGCCATAAGGGTGGTGTCATCTGCATATCTGAGGTTATTGATATTTCTCCCGGCAATCTTGATTCCAGCTTGTGTTTCTTTCAGTCCAGCATTTCTCATGATGTACTCTGCGTAGAAGTTAAATAAGCAGGGTGACAATATACAGCCTTGACATACGCCTTTTCCTATTTGGAACCAGTCTGTTGTTCCATGTCCAGTTCTAACTGTTGCTTCCTGACCTGCATACAGATTTCTCAAGAGGCAGGTTAGGTGGTCTGGTATTCCCATCTCTTTCAGAATTTTCCACAGTTTCTTGTGATCCACACAGTCAAAGGCTTTGGCATAGTCAATAAAGCAGAAATAGATGTTTTTCTGGAACTCTCTTGCTTTTTCCACGATCCAGCGGATGTTGGCAATTTGATCTCTGGTTCCTCTGCCTTTTGTAAAACGAGGTTGAATATCAGGGAGTTCACAGTTCAAGTATTGCTGAAGTCTGGCTTGGAGAATTTTGAGCATTACTTTACTAGCATGTGAGATGAGTGCAATTGTGTGGTAGTTTGAGCATTCTTTGGCATTGCCTTTCTTTGGGATTGGAATGAAAACTGACCTTTTCCAGTCCTGTGGCCACTGCTGAGTTTTCCAAATTTGCTGGCATACTGAGTGCAGCACTTTCACAGCATCATCTTTCAGGATTTGAAACAGCTCAATTGGAATGCCATCACCTCCACTAGCTTTGTTCACAGTGATGCTTTCTAAGGCCCACTTGACTTCACATTCCAGGATGTCTGGCTCTAGATTAGTGATCACATCATCATGATTATCTGGGTCATGAAGATCTTTTTTGTACAGTTCTTCCGTGTATTCTTGCCACCTCTTCTTAATATCTTCTGCTTCTGTTAGGTCCATACCATTTCTGTCCTTTATTGAGACTATCTTTGCATGAAATGTTCCCTTGGTATCTCTCATTTTCTTGAAGAGATCTCTAGTCTTTCCCATTCTGTTGTTTTCCTCTATTTCTTTGCATTGATCGCTGAAGAAGGCTTTCTTATCTCTTCTTGCTATTCTTTGGAACTCTGCATTCAGATGTTTATATCTTTCCTTTTCTCCTTTGCTTTTCGCCTCTCTTCTTTTCACAGCTATTTGTAAGGCCTCCTCAGACAGCCATTTTGCTTTTTTGCATTTCTTTTCCATGGGGATGGTCTTGATCCCTGTCTCCTGTACAATGTCACAAACCTAATTCCATAGTTCATCAGGCACTCTATCTATCAGATCTAGTCCCTTAAATCTATTTCTCACTTCCACTGTATAATCATAAGGGATTTGATTTAGGTCATACCTGAATGGTCTAGCGGTTTTCCCTACTCTCTTCAATTTGAGTCTGAATTTGGTAATAAGGAGTTCATGATCTGAGCCACAGTCAGCTCCTGGTCTTGTTTTTGTTGACTGTATAGAGCTTCTCCATCTTTGGCTGTATAGAATATAATCAATCTGATTTCGGTGTTGACCATCTGGTGATGTCCATGTGTAGAGTCTTCTCTTGTGTTGTTGGAAGAGGATGTTTGCTATTCTAATTCAATGAATATTTATTGAGCATGGGTATTTATTGACAATGGGTAAATCACCATGCTAATATGATGGAGAAAAAAGTCACACGTTTCAGAGGAACTTATATTCAAATGAGATATGCCACGTATACTCAGTTTACAGCATAATTTATGTAATTATTCCTGTATTGTTGGCACCAAGCTTGTTTCCAATCTTTTCTTGTCACTTAAGATGCTGTCATGAACATTCAGTCATTGATCTATTCATTGAATATTGATTCAGCACCTATGATATATAAATCATTAATCCTAATGCTGCAAGATTTCAAATTACTGCAACAAATGGAAAATATGCATAATACTTCAAAGTTCCTTTGTGTAACTTTTCCTATGAGAAATTTTTGTTCAAAAATTATACCAGCATGTCATTGACTATTATTACTAAACAGAGAAGGACCAGCCTATAAAATCTCAAATGAAAAGTTATTGACTCCAAACCCATGGCAATCATATCTGCCCAAGAGGAACTCTTAAAGTACAGAACATTTTACACTTTTGAAGTATGTGCCCAATTAGAAGTAAAACCCTACAAAAATTAAGAGTTCTAGATCTGCTCCAATATATGAAACCTATGGTAGCTGGAAGAATAAAAGATGGAGTTAAAGACATTTTTAACCTCAGCAAAGTAAGATCATGTCCAGCAAACTTCTTTTTAAAAGTTCCATAAATTCCATATTACCTAAATTCCACATCATCGCTTATTCCAACTAAATGTAAAACCCTAAAGTAAAATCTCTATGATGATAAAGATAACTTAGTTTTCTCCTATGTTATAAAAGTCTTGTTGCTGCTGCTGCTGCTAAGTCACTTCAGTCGTGTCTGACTCTGTGCGACCCCATAGATGGCCGCCCACCAGGCTCCCCTGTCCCTGGGATCCTCCAGGCAGGAACACTGGAGTGGGTTGCCATTTCCTTCTCCAAAGCATGAAAGTGAAAAGTGAAAGTGAAGTCGCTCAGTCGTGTCAGACTCCTAGTGACCCCATGAACTGCAGCCTACCAGGCTCCTCTGTCCATGGGATTTGCCAGGCAAGAGTACTGGAGTGGGTTGCCATTGCCTTCTCTGTATAAAAGTCTTAGTTGCCTTTGAAAATACAGCAAACCAAAGTTTTGTCTTCAGCATTTCAGTCATAATGTACTTTTCCTGCTTACCATAGTTGAGATACTCAAGGTGCCTAATAATAAAATGTTCTCAACTACAGGATTATATCTGATAGATAGAGTCCCTGAAGAACTATGGACAGAGGTTCATGGCATTGTACAGGAGGCAGTGATCGAGACCATCCCCAAGAAAAAGAAGTGCAGAAAGCCAAAATGGTTGTCTGAGGAGGCCTTATAAATGGAGAAAAGAAGAGAAGCTAAAGGCAAAGGAGAAAAGGAAAGATATACCCATTTGAATGCAGAGTTCCAAAGAATAGCAAGGAGAGATAAGAAAGCCTTCCTCAGTGATCAGTGCAAAGAAATAGAGGAAAACAATAGAATGGGAAAGACTAGAGATCTCTTCAAGAAAATGAGAGCTACCAAGGGAACATTTCATGCAAAGATGGGCACAACAAAGGACAGAAATGGTATGGACCTAACAGAAGCAGAAGATATTAAGAAGAGGTGGCAAGAATACACAGAAGAACTATACAAAAAAATCTTCATGACCCAGATAACCACAATGGTGTGATCACCCACCAAGAGCCAGACATCCTAGAATGCCAAGTCAGGTGGGCCTTAGGAAGCATCACTGTGAACAGAGCTAGTGGAGGTGATGGAATTCCAGTTGAGCTATTTCAAATCCTAAAAGATGATGCTGTGAAAATGCTGCACTCAGTATGCCAGCAAATGTGGAAACCTCAGCAATGGCCACAGGACTGGAAAAGGTCAGTTTTCATTCCAGTCCCAAAGAAATGCTAAAGAATGTTTCATTCCAATGCCAAAGAATGTTCAAACTACTGCACAATTTCACTCTCTCTCACACTAGCAAAGTAATGGTTAAAATTCTCCAAGCCAGGCTTCAACAGTACATGAAATGTGAACCTCCAGATGTTCAAGCTGGATTTAGAAAATGCAGAGGAACCAGAGATCAAGTTGCCAACATCTGTTGGATCATCAAAAAAGCGAGAGAGTTCCAGAAAAACATCTATTTCTGCTTTATTGACTATGCCAAAGCCTTTGACTATGTGGATGACAACAAGCTGTGGAAAATTCTGAAAGAGATGGGAATACCAGACCACCTGACCTGCCTCCTGAGAAATCTGTATGCAGGTCAAGAAGCAACAGTTAGAATCAGACATGGAGCAATAGACTGGTTCCAAATTGGGAAAGGAGTACGTCAAGGCTGTACGTCAACCCTGCTTATTTAACTTATATGCAGAGTACATCATGCGAAATGCCGGGCTGGATGAAGCACAAGCTGAAATCAATATTGCCAGGAGAAATATCAATGACCTCAGATATGCAGATGGCACCACCCTTATAGCAGAAAGCGAAAAAGAACTAAAGAGCCTCTGATAAAAGTGAAAGAGGAGAGTGAAAAGTTTGGCTTAAAGCTCAACATTCAGAAAACCAAGATCATGGCATCCGGTGGAGATCACTTAATGGGAAATAGATGGAGAAACAGTGGAAACAGTGACAGACTTTATATTCTTCTGCTCCAAAATCACTGCAGATGGTGCTTGCAGCCATGAAATTAAAAGACGCTCCTTGGAAGAAAAGTTACGACCAACCTAGACAGCATATTAAAAAGCAGACATCATTTTGCCAACAAAAGTCCTCCTAGTCAAAGCTATGGTTTTCCCAGTGGTCATGTATGGATGTGAGAGTTGAACTATAAAGAAAACTGAGTGCCAAAGAATTGATGTGTTTGAACTGTGGTGTTGGAGAAGACTCTTGAGAATCCCTTGGACAGCAAGGAGATCCAACCAGTCCATCCTAAGTGAAATCAGTCCTGAATATTCATTGAAACTGCAACTCCAATACTTCAGCCAGCCAATGGGAAGAAATGACTCACTGGAAAAGACCCGGATGCTGGGAAAGATTGAAGGCGGGAGGAGAAGGGGAACGACAGAAAATGAGATGGTTGGATGGCATCACCAACTCGATGGACATGAGTTTGAGCAAGCTCCAGAAGTTAGTGATGGACAGGGAGGCCTGGCGTGCAGTAGTCCATGGGGTCGCAAAGAGTCAGACACAACTGAGCGACTGAACTGAGCTACTGGCTTGTTTCTTGGCTTTAAATACTGTTTTGGCGACCCCTAGTGTGAAACATGATATCAGCACCTGGACATACAGAAAATCCTTTTGATTTTTAAAAATTTCCTTAGAGAAAAAGGATATCTAAAATAATTATTTCACCAAAGGAGATGTGATTTTAGTTCATTTCAATTTGAACTTTGTATTTTTCTGCAATAGTAATAAAACTTAAATATAATTTCTGGATACCCAAGACATTTGATAATCAATGAGGGTGTTTATTTATAATAATATACCCATAAATGGACTATTATGCAGGTTTAAACCAAGACCAAAAATCAAAAAGGATGAGGAAGTTTTTTATGTATTCATATGAGATGATCACCACGATATGTCCAAGAAAATAAAACAAAAAGCCAACAAAAAAGTAGAAGTAGAGAACTATGGCAAGCATTTTGCTACCATCTAAATTTTACGAAGGGTTAAATACCAAATATATCTGTAGGCACTTAAATAAGTATATCATATACATTTGTGCTTTCATTTTTAAAATCTCTGGAAGGATAAACAACATACACATAGCAATTGTTACTTACTGAAGATGGGAAATGGGTAGATGTTGAAAAATGCATTCTTTTGTATACTTTTTTGGTCTTGAATGAAACCTTGACCGTTCAAAATATTAAATGACTTAAAAAAATTTTAAGCCAGCAGCTATAAAGATAGACCAAGAAAAGATGAAAAGAGAAAAATGTTGCCTTGCATTACTGGACTTAAGAAATGGATTAAAGTATAATTTTCCCCCTAAAACAGATATCTTTTCTTTTCCTTATACATCTTTTATTCTATATCCTTTCCATTGGAAACTTGGCTTGCTTATTTTCTTTAAATGCCAAAATATAAGATGGCATTTGATAGTTATATTGAAGTAACCTAACAGGCTTAAGGTAATATCTTGGAACAGGAAATAGTAACAGTTCTCCTGACATATCTCACCAACAAGACCACTGGTTCCAGACCAAAATTCTTTATTAGCAAGAAATGTAAGAAAATGTGATACTCTTTACAAGATGACAATTTAAGACTCATAAGGAACATCTTTAAATATATATATAGCATATACCCAGGGATAAATCTGATAGAAGACATAAAAGATCCATTTGGAGAAAATTACATAAGCTTTATTTAAAGTCAAAAAATTAGACTTAAATAAATGGAAATATTTACTATGTACCAGATGAGAACATTCAATATAGTTAAGATGACAATTCCCCAAATAAATCTATAAATTCAGTGTAACTACAATTAAAAGTGAAGCAGGGTTTTTGTGTTATCTATATGTTGATGTTGATACATGGAAGGCTTTCTTGGTGAATTTGAGGATCTTTTGTACAAAATAATATTCAGAGGTTCATTTAGATTTTTAAAGCTAATGGTCAATTTATTAAAGACATAAATCGAAGAACTGCCTCTTTCCTTAAACTTTTTTGGGGTTGGCTGGGCCGGATCTTCATTGTTCGAGCTCTTCTCTAGTGGTGGCAAGCAGGGCATACTCTCAAGTTGTGGTGAGTGGACTTCTCTCGGCAGCGGTTTCTCTTGTTGCAGAGCATGGACTCTAGGGCACGTGGGCTGCAGTAGTTGCAGCTCCAGAGCACAGGCTCAGTAGTTGTGGTGCATGGGCTTAGTTGCCCCACAGCACTGGGATCTTCTCAGATCAGAGACTGAACCCATGTCTCCTGCACTGGCAGGAGTCTTCACTACTGAGCCACCAAGGAAGCCCTCCTTAAACTTTCACGCTCAGCAAAAAATCCTAAACTATTTATTTTCAGCAAATGTTCACAGTCATCTTTAACAGGCTTTCCGATAAAATTTAGTTTCATTCCAAATTTTTACTCTCAAATATTTTATACCATAACTTTCAATGTGATTCTTCAGTTTTCCTTTTAAGCATTGCAATTGTCTGACAAGATTTCATGTACTTATATTATTTTCACAAATTATAAATGTTTTCAAAAGTTCTCATATATTCCACATCACTGTATAAAACAGTGATGAACCTCCCTACCCCTACCCTAGTTCAAACAAACACTGGAGTCCTCACCCCTCGTAACTTACAAGGTGACTGCATTTAGAGATAGGGCCTTTACGTGAAATGAGGTGATATGGGCCGACTCTAATTCAGGATGACTTGTGCCTTTCTAAGAAGAGGAGATTAGGACTCAGAAACACTCAGGAAAATCATATGAAGACAGAGAGAAGATGGCCATCTGTGAGACAATGAGAGAGTCCTCATAGTGAAACCAATCCTGCCAACGCATTGATCTTGGGACTTCGGCCTATAGAACTGGAAGGAAATACATTTCTATTGTTTAAGTCATCCAGTTTGTGGCATTTTGTTTTGGCAGCCCTAGCAAACTAATACACCTTGGGTCTTAATTAATACATATAAATATTTTCTATCTAGCTCCAAAGGTCTTCAAATTTGAGGTTTTTCTCTCATATCCTTAGAATCATTCTTAATGATATGGAAATAATATTGACTTTCATGGCTTTATTTAACAACTCAATCACAGTTTCCGTGAGGATTTTACTGACAGTCTAAATTCATGTGGAAGAGCAAAGGATCAAGAATTATGAAGACAGTTATGAAAGAAGGAAATTCTACAGACTTTTACACTGTCAGATATCAAGACTTATTATAACGATACAATAATTAAGATCTGGTGTCACTGGTATGGGCATAGCAAAGAGACTAATAGAACATAATGCCCAGAAACAGACCTACATGTACAACAGAAGCATGAAAGATGGGTAGGGAAAGGATGTACTATTTAGTGAGTGACTGGTTATCACTGTTAGCCACATAGAAACATATTTAACTAGTTAGCCATATGAGTTGAGTTGAGTTTATGTGCTCAATCGTGGCCTACTCTTTGTGACCCCATGAACTGTATAGCCTGCCAGGCTCCTCTGTCTGTAGGATTTTCCAAGGAAGAATACTGGAGTCGATTGACATTTCCTTCTAATTGGATCCCTAAAGAAACAAAACCTTCCAGGTGAATTAAGTGTCTAAATATGAAAAACAAAATTCTAAAACTTTTACAAGAAAATGAAGAAAACTATTTTTTATGGTCCCAGAGTAGAAAAGAGGGCTTTTTTGTTTTTGTTTTTTGTTTTTATTTCATTTTTCAAACCAAATGCAAAAAGGATAAACCATAAAGGAACGTTAGTACATCTGACTACTTTAAAATTAACTTCTGTATAACGAAACATACCATAAAGGGTAAAGATGAACCTTAGACTGGAAAAAAAATTTTTCATTGCATGTAAGTGGCAAGCCTAGTATCCTGAATATTTAAAGATCTCCTTAAAAATTAGTAAGAAGAAGACAAACATCCCTATAAGAAAATGGGCAAAGGATAAGAATATGCAATTCACAGAAGCAGGAATACAATAGGTTAATAAACACATTTTTTAAAATGCTAAATAAAACACATAGCTATAGCTATATATATCAACAAGGATGCTGAAAAGGAAAAAAAAACAACTTTCATAACAGTACACGCATTTATCTGTGTCATTTATTGTCATTGTTTAGTTGCTAGGTGGTGTCCGACTCTTTGCAACCCCATGGACTGGCTCCTCTGTCCATGAGATTTATGAAGCTTTAAAATATGCATAACAAAGACATCTATTGTTTATGGATATACAAACTTGCAGCAGTCAAAAACATTCCTGAATCAGGCTCAGGAAAGATTAATTCTAAACTCAAGATAGGATCCTAAAGTAAATTAGGGACAGCAATACAGAGAACTTTTTGAGTTTATTTGTATGGTTTTATTTCTTTAAAAAAACAAAGGCAAAACAAAATAATGAAGTTGGAAACAAAAATGGCAAAAGACCAGGTTTGATACATCTGGATGGTAAATCACAAGCATGCCTTATATTAGTTTCTAGGTTTTAGGAAGGAAGCATTTGTTGTAACAAAGTTTGAACTGAAGGGGTAACTTTTTTTTTTTTCATTTTTGATACACTTATTTGATCCTTTAAGATATTTGTGTCATTTTGTTTTTTCAATCTTTCTTTAAAAAAAATAAAAACTACGTGTATCTAAGGGGTGCAAAAAGATTTCATATACAGTGAAACGTTATTTACTACTGTCAAGCTAATTAACATATGCATCTCCTCCCATTATAGTCGCTCAGTCCTGTCCGACTCTTTGCAACGCCATGGAGGGCAGCACGCCAGGCTTCCCTGTCCATCACCATCTCAGGTGCTTACTCAAACTCCTGAGGGCACCTGAAATTTACTCTCTGGAAAATTTCGGCATTCAATATAGCATTAACTATAATCATCATAATGTACCTCTCTAGACTTACTGGTACTACGTAACTGCCACTCTGTACCAGAATAAAAGTATTTTAAAGTTGTCTTTCACCCCGTAAAAATTTCTTTCTATATGGCTACCATACAGTTTACCCATTCATCAAAAGTTTTTAGAGAAACAATCTCTGCCAGGCTATGAGGATATCATAAGAAAACAGATGATACATCAACAGAAGCAAACAATTTTTCTTAAGTAGTTTGTATTCGTGTGAGGAAGTTCTTTAAACCAAAAATTGGATTTAAATAACAGTGGTAAAGAGGAAGAATTTCCATCTGTCTGGAGTAGCCAAAGTCAATTTCAAGGAGATACTTTCGAGGTGACTTAAAGGGAAAAGTTGTTTGCCGGGGGAACAAAACATTCCAAGCAGCGGGAACAGTATGAACGGAGAACTGGGAAGGCGAGCAGCATGGAACATTGAGAAAGATTTATAGGCTGAGGGCGTGTAGGGTGTGGTGAGAAGCTGAAGGGAGAATATCAAAATTAGAAGCTCAAGAGGAGGGAGCGGCTCGATGCAGACGCCGGAACGTGTCGGAACTGGTGATGTACTTTGGTGACCAGGCAGGAAACGGCAGCCCTGCAAGCGATGAAATAACTTTCCACACAACTTGTAAAACGTGGCTGGGACCAGAACTTGCGTCTCCTGACTTCAAGATGACCCACCCACGGTTGTGAACGGGCTACTACTGTGCCTAGTTAGCTCCGAAAGCGGTGTCATACCAAGAGTTCATATTCCCAATCCCTGCCCTGTCCTGCAGTTTCTCATGTCCATTTAGCCCCAAACCACCTGAGGATGCCTCTTGCCTCCCAGACACCTCCCTCTATTAAGCCGCCAACATCCTTTTAAACATCTCTCCATTTCTTGTTGTTTAGTCGCTAAATTGTGTCTGACTCTTTTTGCGACCCCATAGATTGTAGCCTGCCAGGCTTCTCTGTCCATGGGATTTCCCAGGCAAGAATACTGGAGTGGGTTGCCATTTTCTTCTTCAAGGGATCTTCCCGACCCAAGGCTAGAACCCAAGTCTCCTGAATAGGCAGGCGGTTTCTTTACCACTGAGCCACCAAGGAAACCCTTTAAACATTTCTCAGGGTTCCTAAAAAGCCTGTGTTACCAGCCCTCAGAGACCACAAGTCCCAGCATGCAAAGCTCCTGTTAGGAAAGGGCTACTAAAAGGACCAGCATGCAACGCTCTGCGAAGTGGGCGGGACTCTCTACAGGGGCAGCCCACCTGTAGCGTTGCCTAGGCAACTCCAATTCGGTGACAGACTGCACTTCTGCTTCCGCCTCTGAGACCTGGGACCGCGAATCTGGGCGGCTTCGTTGCTGTGACGCCATCCGCCTGCGACCGCGTGTGTTCCGAGATTCCGCAGTCCGGCTTGAAGTCCCAGAGCGCCTTCCTGTAGTCTGCTGCCTCTCACCTGGGAGCAAAGGGAAAAGCGGTGAGATGACGGACCGCTACACCATTCACAGCCAGCTAGAGCATCTGCAGTCCAAGTACATCGGGACCGGCCACGCGGACACCACGAAGTGGGAATGGCTGGTGAACCAGCACCGCGACTCCTACTGCTCCTACATGGGCCACTTCGATCTTCTCAACTACTTCGCCATTGCCGAGAATGAGAGCAAAGCGCGAGTCCGCTTCAACTTGATGGAGAAGATGCTGCAGCCTTGCGGGCCGCCAGCCGACAAGCCGGAGGAGAACTGAGACCCCGCGGTATCACCGCTGTACGTGAGTACCTGTCCCTGAGTTCCCCGGGTTCGCCTGCATTCTCGCTTTTTCTTAAGTGAACTGATTCTCCATGTCTCTGCTTCTCGTGCTTTCCTTGTACAGAGGTGCTTATCCAGGGCGTCCCGCATGACCTGCCTTCCTGTGGACCCTGTTTTCCTGTGGAACACAGCGTTGGGAGACCGTCAGGACCCCTGAGAACTGTGACTGGACCGTGGAGCAAACTTTAGAGAAGACGGCACTGGAGTGAGACGGAATTTAGAGGCTCGTTTCCGGCTAGTTGATTGTTGCTTTTTACATAAAGTTTAGAAATGTTTCAGTCTCTTGGTGTGGACTACTTGTGTTCTGGTGGAGGGGTCCAGGGAGGGCTTTGGACTGTGGCTTCGGGAGAGGCGGGAGAATAGAAGGGATAAAGAAGGGGAGGGTTAGGAAGGGGTTGGGCAGGTAGTTCAGGGCCAGACACTTAAATGCACCCTGCCCAACCTTTATAACATTTCCCAACCCAGACTTTTCCCAAGAGTTTTTTTCAGGCCCATAACGCTTTCAGTATTGAAATTTGTGATCATCGTATCCCTTCTTTTTCTTTCATTCAAAAAAAAAAAAAATCTTTGCTGGCATTGTCCTCTCTCTGCAGATTCCATCCTTTTGGGACTTTGTGGATGTGTCTTGAGACTTGAAAAGCTGTCAGATGAATTCTTTCATTCATTCAACATTCAACAAATATTTGTTGAGTCCTATGTGGCAAGCATTTCCCATGCTTTAGGGGCTTATATTAACACTAGTTGGGGGAGCAGCACACTGCATCAGTTGTAGATAATAAGCAAATGTTAGAAGGTACTATGGAGAATAGAGTAGCACCCCACTCCAGTACTCTTGCCTGGACAATCCCATGCACGGAGGAGCCTGGTAGGCTGTAGTCCATGAGGTTGCTAAGAGTCGGACACAACTGAGTGACCTCACTTTGACTTTTCACTTTCATGCATTGGAGAAGGCAATGGCAACCCACTCCAGTGTTCTTGCCTGGAGAATCCCAGGGGCGGCGGAGCCTGGTGGGCTGCCGTCTCTGGGGTCGCACAGCGTCAGACACGACTGAA
Source organism: Capricornis sumatraensis (assembly GCF_032405125.1). Classification (NCBI taxonomy): domain Eukaryota; kingdom Metazoa; phylum Chordata; class Mammalia; order Artiodactyla; family Bovidae; genus Capricornis; species Capricornis sumatraensis. The sequence goes on along the minus strand of NC_091081.1, from coordinate 68,861,895 downwards.
GCGACCTAGCAGCAGCAGCAGCAGCAGCATTGCAGTTTTAAATAGACTGCCTCATGTTAGAATATTGAGAAGGTGACATTTGTGCAGAGACTTTAAGGAAGTGAGGCAAATAGCCATGCAGAAAACGGAGGGAATTACTTTCCAGTCAGAGAAAACTTCCAATGAAAAGTACCTAAGACGGATTGTGTATGGTTTATTGGACGAAGGGTAAAGAAACAAGTATGGCTAAAGGGAATGAACCAGGGGAGAGTGGAGGTATAGCTTATGGAGAGGGAACAGATAAGAGTAGAGCCTGGTGGGCCTATGTAAGGACTTGTGGCTTTTATCCTGAGAATATGGGGAGCCATTGGAAGACTATTAGGCGATATGGTCTGACACATTTTAGATCAGTGAGTCTCAAGCATATTGGCCTTGGAATGCCATTACATTCTTTAAAATTCTTGAAGACTCGCATAGCGCTTTTGTTTTTGGTTATAGCTGTTGATAGTCACCAAATTAAAAATTAAAACTGAGAAATACATAAAATACCTGGTAATTCATTTTAAAATAACAGTAACAGGACTTCCCTGGTGGGCCAGCAGTTAAGAATCTGCCTGCCAATGTAGGGAACATGGGTTTGATCCCTGGTCCAGGAAGATTCCACATGCCGCAGGGCAACTAAACCTGGGCCCTGCAACTACCAAAGCTCATCTGCTCTAGAGCCTGTGCTCCGCTAAAAGAGAAGCCACCATGATGAGAAACCCACACTCCACAACTAGAGAAAGCCTACACACTGCAACAAAGACCTAGCGCAACCATAAATAAATAAATAATAAAAGACCATTACATGTTAATGAGAATATTTTTTTATGAAAAATAACTTTTCCAAAACAATTTAGTGAAAAAGATTGTGTCTTTTTTTTTTTTAAAACAACATTGCATATGACTTCAGTGTCGGTATATAAAGATGTTAATTGATCAGTTATGTCTGACTCTGTGACCCCATGGACTGTACCCCGCCAGGCTTCTCTATTGATGGAGTTCTCCAGGCAAGAATACTGGAGTGGGTTGCCATTTCCTCCTCCAGGGGATCTTCCTGACCCAGGGATCAAACCTGTGTCTCCTGTGTGGCAGGCAGATTCTTTGCCATCTGAGTCACCAGGGAAGCCCCCTTCGTCAATGTCTGGCTTAATATAAGACAGCTGTATTCTTTTATCTGCTTCTGCATTCAAACTCCTAGAATATGAAGTTTTGGCTGAAGTATGAAGAAACCCACTTCAGGACTTCCCTGTACAAGGGTTTGATCCCTGGTCTGGGAACATTCCATATGCTGCGGAGCAACTAAGCCTGTATGCCATAACTACTGAAGCTTGTGCACCCTAGAACCCACAGGCGACAACTACTGAGCCCACATACTGCAACTACTGAAGCCCATGCACCTAAGCCTGTGCTCCACAGCAAGAGAAGCCACTGCAGTGAGAAATCCATGGGCTGCAACAAAATAGCCCCCACTCGCCGCTACTAGAGAAAACCCTTGTGCATCAATGAAGACTCAGCACAACCTAAAAACAAAAATTTTTTTAAGTCATCTTTTAAAAAAACCCACTTCACATAAATATACAGTAAGGGAGAAATATTTTAATAGCCTTTTCAAATATCTTATAAGTTAGATACAACGTAAGATATGAGCAACCTTTCATTCTCTATTATATTAAAATTCATTAATCTATGTTGAGCATTGAATGGATCTAATTTTGCCCATATATGATTTTGTAATATCTTGAATTGCTCATTTGTAAAGTGTTGGCTCACTGAATTGTATTCTAAGTGTTGACACATTTCATTGTATGTACCAAAATAGTGTACTTTGTACATATTCTTAGTATCATTGCTGATCTCTTGAGAAAAGTCTTTTGGTGATCAGTCACTCAGTTGTGTCCAACTCTTTGTGACCCCATGAACCGCAGCATGCCAGTCCTCCCTGTCCATCAAAACTCCTGGAATCCACCCAGACCCACATCCATTGCGTCGGTGATGCCATCCAACCATCTCGTCCTCTGTCGTCCTCTTTTCCTCCTGCCCTCAATCTTTCCTAGCATCAGGGTCTTTTCAAATGAGTCAGCTCTTTGCATCAGGTGGCCAAAGTATTGGAGTTTCAGCTTCAACATCAGTCCTTCCAATGAACACCCAGGACTGATCTTTAGGATGCACTGGTTGGATTTCCTTGCAGTCCAAAGGACTCTCAAGAGTCTTCTCCAACACCACAGTTCAAAAGCATCAATTCTTTGGCACTCAGCTTTGCTTATAAGTCCAACTCTCACATGCATACATGACCACTGGAAAAACCATAGCTTTGGACTAGACGGACCTTTGTTGGCAAAGTAATGTCTCTGCTTTTTAATATGCTATCTAGATTGGTCATAACTTTCCTTCCAAGGAGTAAGCATCTTAATTTCATGGCTGCAATCACCATCTGCAGTTATTTTGGAGCCCAGAAAAATAAAGTCAGCCATTGTTTCCACTGTTTCCCCATCTATTTTCCATGAAGTGATGGGACCAGATGCCATGACCTTAGTTTTCTGAATGTTGAGCTTTAAGCCAACTTTTTCTCTCTCCTCTTTCACTTTCATCAAGAGGCTTTTTAGCTCCTCTTCACTTTCTGCCATAAGGGTGGTGTCTTCTGCATATCTGAAGTTATTGATATTTCTCCCAGCAATCTTGATTCCAAATTGTGCTTCTCCAGCCCAGCGTCTCTCATGATGTACTCTGCATATAAGTCAAATAAGCAGAGTGACAATATACAGCCTTGACGTACTCCCTTTCCTATTTGGAACCAGTCTAATGTTCCATGTCCAGTTCTAACTGTTGCTTCCTGACCTGCATACCGGTTTCTCAAGAGGTAGGTCAGGCAGTCTGGTATTCCCATCTCTTTCAGAATTTTCTACAGTTTTTGTGATCCACACAGTCAAAGGCTTTGGCATAGTCAATAAAGCAGAAGTAGTAACCTGAAAAACTAACAGTGATGGTATGTGTCCCACAGTTTGAAGTTTTTACTTGAGAGCCTAAATTTGGTCACTGGTAGCAAATCTTGTCTGTTTTTTTCCTTAAAGTGGCAAGCCTACTTGGTTCATTTTCAGGAAAATAACTGTCAAGTACCAAGTTCTGAATAATTGCAGTTTATCAGTCTTACAAGTAAAGAATGATGTTCCTTGAGAAAGAGAAAGAAAAAAACAGAGTCCATTTAGTCTGCAACTCAAATAATAACAAGTGTTTTTTCTTGAAAAAACCACTGTGCCTTGGTGGCAGCGAAAATGGTTTATGCATACTACCAATTTTGATCATTTGGAAAGATGTGTCCTTGTGGACTAAGAGTTCGTAAAATCAGTTTCATTTCATCAAGGACATTCTTTTTAAAAATAATTTTATTTTATTTATTTTTGGCTGTGCTGGGTCTTGGTTTCTGCCTGGGCTTTTCTCTAGTTGTGGCAAGTGGGGGCTACTTTGTTGCAATGCACAGGCTTCTCATTGTGGGCGGGCTTTTCTTGTGGAGCACAGGCTCCAGGGAACGTGGGCTTTGGTAGTCGTGGCACGTGGGCTATGCTGCTCCAAGGCAAGTGGGATCTTCCCAGATCAGGGATTGAACCTGTGTTCCCTGATTTGGCAGGCGGATTCTTTAGCACTGAGCCACCAGGGAAGCCCCAGTCAAGGACATTCTTAAGTGAAACGGAGTCGATTTTTTATTTTGTTTATTTTTGTTGAGAGTATATGGCAGGGAAGAATACAATGACTACTAGTAGTTTGGTGTCACTCTCTTGATTGATGCTAAGTGCTAGTAGTTTTATTCACGATTGCTTTTCAGTGAAAATGGCAAGTAAAATCTAAGTATTATTATTAAAATAGTAAAATCTAAGTATTATTTAAATAGTGTCAACTTCACAGATTCATTGAAATTCCCACCATTTTCACTTGAAAAAAAAACTGATAGACTGATAGATTAAACTATATTATTTAGACTTGGTTGGATAGCATCACTGACTCAATGGACATGAGTTTGAGATGGTGAAGGACAGGGATGCCTGGCATGCTGCAGTCCATGGGGCTGCAAAGAGTCAGACACGACTGAGCAACTGAACCACAACAAGACTTGAGTATTTAGCAGATATTTTCTCCGAAAATGAATGAAATGGGCCATCATTTCCAGGAAAACAACTGAACCACTTTTTAAAGGGGTCTTTCTGGCTGTTATGTTGAGAATAGATATGGGTAATGTAACAGAGAATGGACTGTAATTGTCAGCAGATAAATAAAAATATCAATACTGATGCTTTTCCCCCTAAAAAGAATAGGAGTCAAGCTGTAAATCCTCATCCTTACGAAACTGGAATGAGAGTGAGCCCTTGTCTGTAATTGCAGTGTGTAGCACTAGACCAGGAGAGATGACAACCCATATTGGAAACAGGAAGAGGCTGGATATTTAGTGTAGGGTAATTTATATAAAGAATCAAATGAAAATGTGGACAATAAATAACTGCAGGAATTTAGAAGGAAGTTAGAAACCTAGAGACATACATGACCTGGCTTGAATTTATACTTTCATGATTCACAAGGACAAGGATTTGGGTCTGTTTTATTACAAGATAAATCTCAAGTGTCTCAGATGGTGCCAGCATATCACAAGTGTTCAATAAATGTGTTGAATGTGAAAAGGTAAGGCTTAATTTAGACAATATACTAATTTATGTTTTAGGCAGTCTTCAAGTTCACCAGAGTAGGTCAGAGCAAAGGAAAGAGATATTTGAAAACATGCTTCTCAGATAGCAATCATAGCTAACATATTGATAGCTTTTATGGTGTACTGAGTGTTTTATCTGATGTGATCTCTGGGAGGTATTATCTTTGTTTTACAGATGAAACAGTTTCAGAAAAACTATTTCCCCAAGGTCACACAGATGCTGTGTGGCTAAGCCAGGATTTGAACCAGGTCTTTCTATTTTAAAGTACAATGTCTTGAACATACTGTTGCTCAAACAGGTAGAAAATCATATTAGAATAATTGGAAATAATTTACTGTCTCAGATGAAAAATGGGAATATTAAAAGTTTAGTAGGTTATAATGAAGGACTGTCAGACCAGTGTGAAAGTTCTTATATAACACTAAAAAAATGTAATTTGAAATATATTGAATAAAGATAATTTTAATGGGAATAATCACTTATGTATGAAAAATCCATTCAAGGCTTTGAAAGTAAATAAAATGCTGTCCAAATACATATAATTGAACCTGTAACTCTGTACTGGTATGAAATAATTTTTGAATTAAACACAGGAGGGCAGCAGATGATGCTCTTTGAAGGAGTTTTTGGAAGGAGCTCTAAACTTGTAGATTTCTGCTAATGGGAGAAGACCAGTTCTTTTTATGTTTATTTCAGTGGTGTAATTAGAAAGCCATTTTGTGAACCATAAAGTGATAAACATGTTTCTCTTTGACAGATATGTAGTGAATACTACAGATCACAGTATCACACTTACAAGGATGGGACAAAATAAGGACGCTACCTTAGAAGGATACTTGTCAGGGAAATAAATACAGTACCATATAAATACCTCTGATCTGTCATGGCATGAGTTGAGTGCTAGAAGAAAGGTATAGGGAAAAAAAGGTGAGAGAGTTTACAAGAAGAATTTACAAACTGCCTGTGAAGGAATGGAAGAGGGCATTGATGAGAAAGAGGCTTTCGAGAAGAATCTTGAGTGATAAGTAAGACATATGTGTAAAACAAGGGCAAGGCATGACCATGCTCTGGAGATGTGAACAAGCTGCCCTAGGAAGGGCAGGAGAATTCAAACACTTACTCCTATTTAAAACCTTACCATGACTTCCAGTAACTTATGGCCCTTCACTCTCTGGTCCTTGTTTTCTTCAGAAGGCTGTAAAAGCAGGTTGAGGCCTAAATCCAAGGATAACAATGTTATCTCAGTTAATCTTCACAATGGCCCTGGAAAGGTGGTTATCCCATTCTACCAAAAAGCAAACAGAAATAGGAAAAATTAAGTTGTTAGCATAATATCACTCAGCAACTAAGTGGTTGAGCAGGGACTTACACCCAGGTCTGATTTTAGCATCCAGGCTTTTCATAAGGTCATTCAAGATTTTCAAACTATGTCTCACAGAATTCTAATTCCATGAAAAGTTATAGATGGTTTTTTGGGGGTAGGGGTTTGGGAGGGAATAAGGGCAAGGGAATATTTTGGTTAAATAAGTTTCAGAGTTGCTCTACACCATGCAGTTGCATGCTTCAGATTAATTTTTTAAAGTTCTGCAGTAAGAAATTTTGCTTATCATTTTCTAAACTTATTTGAACTACAAGTTCCTTTTCTCAAGAAATACCAAGATAATTTTGAGAAATTTTTTTGAGGGGGGAATATTGCTTTTGTCAGCGAGAGAAATTTGAATAGAGAAATGATATATTCAGCCCTGAGCTTGAGGAAAATGAATTTGCTGGCAGTGTGTAGGTGTAACTCATAACCACAGATAACTTTCCTTTCCTTCTTAGATTATTCTAATTTCCTCAGCTGAAAATAAGTACATTTGTGAGTGAAGAGTTCTTTGTTCTCAGCCCTGATGCTGTACATATCTCTAAAACTAGCAACTTAAAGGCATTAGAAACAAAAGAGACTTAATTATATTGCACACATTAGTTATGAAGCAACCTTTTTCCATGGCAAGGATGTGAAAAAAGAAATGTTACTGAGGAATTTGGAAGTTTTTGTTTACTAATTTTGTTAGTGTCTGGAAGATGTATCTGACAAAGCGTCGGCTTTGAATGATCTGACAGCCAACAGTTGGTCTACTTCAGAGAGATGACAGTTTGTTCTTAATTTAACTGGCTTTTTATCTCACATCCCACATTCCTTCCAGGCTCCTCGTGTCTTTCGTTTTCCTTACCTGCAATACACACATTACACATACCTGCCCTCTCAGTCACTTAGCACGGAAATAGTGAAACCTGGGAAGAGGTCAGGGGTGCTGGTAGGAAATCAAGACTTGGGAAAATCCATCTCGTCTCTCACTGGCACAAATGGCCTGCTGCAAATGGCCCTTTGAAGCTCTCTGACTTTGATCTGTGTTACCTCAGAATCCTTCCTTTCCTCCACTTCCCTCATTTCCTATCAACTGTTCTCAGTTGTTATCTTGTCCCCCAGCCTTGCCTCTTGTTGCTGTGTTCTCCTGAACCTCACCCTTTCTTCCTCCATGTTGCCTTACAAAAGCAGCAAACTTCAAAACAGAAATGTCTTTGTATCATCAAAAATGGGGAACAAATAAGCACTTTTAGGGGTTTTGCCACACAGCATCAAAGAATTTAGGGTGTTCACCTCTTCAGCCCCCCTTTCCTCTTTGAGCCCTCCACCAGCAGACCAGAGCCCTACTCCTGGTTCTGGCCCACCACTATTTCAGAACTCTGCCTTTTATAGTAAGGATAATATTATATCATGATCCTATCTCCTTCACCAATTTTTATATAGATCAAGTAATACTTTTTTTCTTAGAAAAAAATTGTTTTCTCTGATTAAGAAAGAAGAAAGGTATAAAGAATAGTAAAACATGGATATTCCTTCTACCTCAAATTGACAACTGTTTATATTCTATCAAATTTACTTCCCTCTTTCCCATTTTTAAAATAATTTTGCAAATAATATATGTGAGTATGGCCCTTCTAAAAAATGAAAGAAAGCACTACAGAGAAAACTGTTTCCTTTTATCACTCCTACCCTAATTTTTCCTCTCTCCTCATATCAATTCCATCCCCACCACCGAAATGACTTCTCTGAGTGTTTTTTCAGTTTATCCATTACACCAAACATCTGTCTCTCTCAGTCTGTCTATCTACCTACCTACCCACCCATCTGACAGAGAAGTATTTTGTGTTTTAAAAAATACGCAAATGAAACTGTTTGTCAGTTCCTCCAAAAACTAAACATATAATTTAAAGAGGATAAAAATAAAGTCATAGTTAATGACATAGTACATAACTGCATCTCCCAATTCTAGAATATCAGGTACTCAATAACTTCATTTGCTGAATCACAAATGAAAAGATAAATAAATAAATGAGTAAACAAGTACATAAGAAGCAATGGAGACTGGGTAAAGTTGAGAGGGTCATTGAAAATGCTGAACATCTATTGCCTGTCACTTGTTATATGAGTAAGCAACATGAAAAATATCAAGTACTCAAATAACTTGAGAATTTCACATGAAATGAAAACCTTAAGCTAAGTCGATCTCAAAATATATTTTTCATTTAATAAGCAACTTCACAATACCCATTTTTATAGGCTCACGTGTGAATTCTTTTTCTTAGTGTCTTGAGGAAAGGATATTTTACCAAACACAAAACATCTCCCATAGATAGTAGAAGATAATTATCAGGACTTCCCTGGTGGTCCAGGGCTCAAGACTCTGTGCTTCCACTGTGGGGGTACTGGTTCCATCCCTGGTGGGGGAAGTTCCACATACCAGGTGGTATGAAAAAGTAAAAATTTTTTCATTTTGAAAAAATAAAATTTTGAAATTAGAATGAAAAAATAAAAATAAATAAAAACAACAAGGATCATGAAATGCTATTAACAATCATATACCAACAAATTAGTCAACCTAAAAGAAATGGATATACTCCTAGCAACATAAAATTTATCAACATATGGAAAATAAAATCTGGGATTAGTACATCTCGGTAAGGACCCACTTTGGGGATGCTGAGTATAATATGCTTGCACAGGACTAAATATGTACCTTGTTTTCCAGCTAAGTTAAATAGGCCTGTAATTATTAGAGTCTGGATTGTGAAAACATGTTGTTTGTCCTCCTGCGGTTGTGAGCGGATTAGACATTCATTTTTTCTTGGTCTTTAGTGTTCTCTCTGGTTTGGGTTTTATCTCCCTCCTCGTTTATCTCTTGATTCTTGCTGTTCTGTCATAAGAAACTCAACAGATGACTAGTGTAATGATGCCAGTACATCAGTAACCTTTTCTCTCAGCCCTAGAACTTCTTTAGAATTCACCTTAGTAAGACATGTAGTGTTAATTAATTTCACATACTCTGTGAAGTTCATGTCATAGAAAATGAATTTTTTAATGTATTTCTTAATTGGAAGATAATTGCTTTACAGTATTATCTTGGTTTCTGCCATGTAACAACGTGAGTCAGCCAGAAGTGTACATGGGTCCCCTCCCTCTTAAACCTTCCTCCCACCCCCCATCCCATCCCTCCCCTCCAGGTTGTCAGAGAGCCCCAGGTTGAGCTCCCTATGTCATACAGCAACTTCCCCCTAGCTATCTGTTTTGCTTATGGTAACAGATTAATATATGTTTCAGTGCTACTCTCTCAGTTTCTCTCACCCTCTCCTTCCCTCGCATAGAGATGAATTTTTAAGGTAGCAAGTAAGATCTATTTATGTGAAGGATTCTATAGTTTGATAGCACACCCTTATTTTTATAAAAAGAACATTATTAATGAGAAATTGAATGCATGCTAAATAATATTTACATATCTTTATGGGTGACTACAGTAGAAGGGGCTTGTTGGGGTTATTCATATGTATTTAGAGCACTTGAGTATGTTTAATGTATTCATTATATTTAAGCCGGTTGTTCATGCTTCTGTATCACATCGCTTTTTAAAAAATTTAAGCGTGGTGAATTTATTTAACAGAAGTATTTTTTGAATGAGACCATAAAAGTAGGCTTATTCACTGTCTAAGTCAGTAATTTGTCTCACTACAAACTCTATAATGAGATTTAAAACTGCAACCCTACGTAGTAGGCCAGGACTATTGGAAATGTTTCTAGTGAGAAGGAGGTGAAACTGTCTGAATGCTATTTCCAGAGAGCCAGCCAAAAGGCATGTCTTTTTTTAATATGTATAACTTTGTTTATTTATTTATTTTCGGCTAAGCTGGGTCTCCACTTTGTGCGGACTTTTCTCTAGTTGCGGCGAGCAGGGGCTACTTTCTAGTTGCCCGGCACAGGCTGCTCACGGTGGTGGCTTCCCCTGTTGCGGAGCACAGGCTCTAGGGCACCGGGTTTCAGGAGCTCAGTAGTTGTGGCTGCCAGGCTCTGAAAGCACAGGCTCAGTAGATGTGGGCCTGGGGCTGAGTTGCTCCTCAGCATGTGAGGTCTTCCCTCACCAGGGATTGAACCCATGTCTCCTGCATTAGCAGGTGGATTCTCTACCACTGAGCCACCAGAGAAGCCTCAAAGGGCATGTCTTGCTCAGTCAATGCATTTTCCAATCCAAGTACTAACCGGGCCCAACCCTGCTTAGCTTCCGAATTAGATTAGATTGGGAACATTCAGCATGGTATGGCCGTAGACTTGCTTAGAACATTCTGTGGGCTATAAAATGCCAGCATTGCCTCCTAACAGTGTCTTCAGAGAGTCAAAGTTTGGGCATAGTGGTTATTGATTTTGTATTACAGGAAGGATTATTTTAATTTTTAGACTATATATATATGTGTATATTTATACATATTTCTAGACATATGGATAGAAATAGATATAGATATCACCATACAGAAAGTTTCTTTGATATTCAAAGTCTGTAAAATTACCTCAAACTTGTTCTATGTCAGAATAGGGCTGCCTCTTGCCTTTATGAAAATCATATTTGTATGTATTCAATCGATTCTTCCTCTATAAATGAGGAGTTTGCCCTACATCTAGGTAATCTTACAGATCATTAAGGTCTCTTTTCATCCTATTGTATCATTACTAACTTATATGAAAGCTCACTTTTGCCTCTGACTCAAGGTTCTGGGCAATTAATAAGGTAAAGTTTGAGTCTCATTGTGTCTACACGTCCTTTTTTGAGTTTCAAATAATAATATTATATATGGACAGATTTTTACTGAAACTCTGTGTTTCACTTAGCCTTTGATTTTTAAAATTCCAATTAGTATCAATAATAACTGGCTCATTTTTTTTAAGTATGAATGTAATAATACTGATTTTTATGAGCTTTTTATGAGCTTTATGACTAGCTCTAAATTGCTGAAATCTTTCAGTGTCAGACTATTTGTGGGATTGCTAAAATGCAGTTTTATATGCTTAGCATGTTAATAATCAGCATCAGTTGGCTTATCTGTCATATTAAGCACTGAAGTAAATATGGCACTGATTTGTACAGCAAGTGCTGTACCCAGGATGGCCCTTCCTTTCTTTGTTCTTCAGCCTAATCTGCTGAATATTTTCTGTTCCAGATTTCCACCAAGTAACTGAACCTTAAATATCAGAAGTATACAGCACATAAATCTGAAAACGGGTTTAATTCAAACTACCCTCTAATTTTTATGTGATATCTTTAATAAACAGCTCCCTTAAAAGAGCACTGCTGCTTTTAAAAGATAGTGTTAAATCTATGCTCTAAATTGGTATCATGTCTTAATTTTTTGTAATGAGAGATTATGGTTTTCTAAGGATAGAGTTTACCACAAATATGTGGTTAATAAAAGTCCAAATTGTGTCTGTTATAGTACTACTTTCAGAAATTCCTCCTGACATAGCCACTTACATGAAATTCTATTTATCTGGTTCAGGGTGTACAAAGGAGTCAAGGTAGAATGCCAGACTAACCTGGGTCAAGCTGCTGGAAGATTTTCCCTTCCTACCTAAGAGGAACTTGATTGACTATTTTACTTATTTTTATATACTCATTAATTAAATGCAGTGCTGGTATATAGTAGGCATGCAATAAATATTTATTGACTGTGTCTTTATACCTAGGAACTTGTCTTCTCTATTCTAAATCAGGATTATTTTAGTTGCAAAAGAAAGACATTGAGATCCCCACTGTCTGAAGCAAAAAGGGAACTTAGTTGTGTTACTAACCAGTCCAGGTGCTTCTGTCCTTGGTTCATTATGATCCAAGACTCAAATACCCGACCAGAACTTTGTTTTTCTCTTCTTAATTTCTGGTTCCTCAGTGCTACATCGATTTCCTGAAAGCTGCCAATAGCTCCAGGAGCTATATACTTCCAGGTTCAAATCCAAAACCCTTCCTGAACCAATCATATTGGTTAGGGGCATTAATACATTGATTAACTTGGACTTGGGAATGTGTTCCTCCCCTGGATTACAAGTGGAGTTAAGGCCTCGAGTGGTACCTGACCCCACAGCAGAAAGTGGACCCACTGAGAGAAATAGGGAAACAGTTATTAGGAGAAGATTGAATGGATGCTGGAAAAAAATACACCAGAGTTGTCCCCTATAAATATGTAGTCTGTTAAACAGTGTCAGCTTCGTTCTACATATTGCATTTAATTTATTTGAAAATGCACATTCACCTCCCCTGCCCCATTTTTATATCTCTGAAATCATGTCACATCATATAAGCAGGGACTCTCTTCTGAAAGAAGTGTGTATTGAACTTGGCATTTTAGTAAGCACGTGAGTTAGATAAGGGCTTCCCAGGTGGCTCAGTGATAAAGAATCTGCCCGCCAATGCAGGAACTGCAGGAGACATAGATTCCATCCCTGGGTTGGGAAGATCCCCTGGAAGAGGAAATGGCAACCTGCTCCAGTATTCTTGCCTGGAAAATCCCATGTCAGAGGAGCCTAGTGGGGTACAGTTTATGGGGTCTCAAAGAGTCGGACACGATTGAGCAAGGAGCAAAGGGTGACTAAGGTAAACAAAAAGGAGGAAGAGAGAGGAGTTCTAGAAGGAGTAGAACAGGTAATAAGAAAAAAGAAGAAAAAGGATGTAAAAATATGTACTTTAGGAAGAAAGATGCCCCTGGCCAGAATGGGTGGTTCAGAGAAAGTCAAGAGTGGAAGGTTTTTGAGAAAATCTATGTTGGAGGCCAGATTGTGAAAGATCTCTAAATGCCAAATGTAGGAGCCTGGACTCAATAATATGAATGATGGGGTAATGGGGATATCCAAGCAGAGATTTCCTCATTTAAAATGTTATGGTGTTCAAAGATTAACTTGGAATAAATACCAGGAAAGGAGTAATAGAAGATTAATTTAGAAGATTAACCTGGAATCAATACCAAGAAAGAATTGGATAGAGAGCGAAGAGTGAAAGAGGTGGAAGGGGCTGAAGGAGATGAAAGGAGCAGGATACAGAATGAAGGAAAAGAAAGTTCTGACATCTGTCATTGGAAAATGAAGATGGGACAAATAATCTGAGGAAGAAATAGAAGTGAAAATAAGAACAGATCCATGCCAAGATGGTGATTTAGGAGGATTCTGAACTCACTGCCTCCCACTGACACACCAAATCTATAGCTACATCTGGAACAATTTTCTCTGAAAAAAACAAACAAGAAAACCTAGAAACTAGCTAAGTAACTCCTACAGATTAGATGAATGAGAAAACACACACACACATTGAAGAGGGTAGGAGAGGCTGAGGAACAGTCTTACCATAAACCCCAACCTCAGTGCACCAACCCACAATCAGGAAAGAACTCAGACCCTGAGCTTCTACTTTAGGGGTGAAGGGTTTGACTTATACCTGGTACTCCAGCTTTTAAGACCTGCCCCTGAGAATGAGCCCACAAAACATGTAGCTTTAAAAGCCAAGGGGCTCACATTCATGAGATCTGTACGATTATAGCAAACTGAGAAACAGTTCTTTGAGGGCTCCCACAGACACACCCAGGCTCAGCACAGAGGCAGCTGACTGAAAAGTCACCAGTAAGACTCTGAAAGGGACTTCTCTGGTGGTCCAGTGGCTAAGAATCCACCTGCTAATGCAGGGGACATGGGTTCGATCCCTGGTCTGGGAAGATCCCACATGCCAAGGAGTAGCTAGGTCCAAGCGCCATAACTACTGAGATGGTGTTCTAGAGCCTGCAAGCTGCAGCTGCTGAAGCCCACCTGCCTAGCGTCTGTGCTCTGCACCAAGAAACGCCACTGCTTTGAGAAAATGACGTACCACAACCAGAGGAGCTTCTCCTCACCGCAACTAGGAAAAACCCTCATGCAGTAACAAAGACCCAGCCAAAAAAATTAATTAATTAAAAAAGAAAAGCCTCAGAGAGCTTATTTGCTTGTCTTGAAGCATCCACGTGAGAGGCAGGCATCTAATTGAACACACATATAGGTGCCATTGTTGTCTCCAAGAAATGAGCTTTTGTACGTATCTGGCACCCTGGGTTCTGTGTCTGCCACCCAAAGGACACATCCCATGATTGCTTAGCTCTGGTGCATGTGGGACTTGTGTTCGGTAACAAAGAGAGAAAACAGTTCTTAACTATTACCCCAGGGCTAAGTGCAGAGGGAACAGGCAGAAACACTGTTCTCCAGTCTTCCTCTGAAAGATGAATATGTGCACACTTTAGGAGCTGCTGGCTGAGGGTCTGGATTCCAAGCAGCTTGAGTCTAGGTGGGAGTCAGATTCTCACTTTTGAGACATTGACAGTTCTTAGAATATCATCAACTACTGGGAACCCCTTAAAATAATGTAGGCTGCTTGGGCGATCACGAAGATTTGAAAGACAAAGCAAGAGCTAGGGCAAGTTTGAATGAAAAGCTTTAACTCCTACTTAAGGCCACTCCTTCAAGACTGTAATAAGAGACAAATAAGGTCATTATATAATGATAATAGGCTCCGTCAAACAAGAGGATATAATGTTTGTTAACATTTATGCACATAACAGAGGAACACCTAAATACATAAGGCAAATGCTAACAGACCTAAAGAAAGAAATAGAAAGCAATACAATAGTGGTAGGAGATCTATCAATGGACAGATCATGAGACAGAAAATCAATAAGGAAACATTAGCTATAACCAAAATATTACACCAAAGAGACTCAACAGATATATGCAGAACATTCCAAGCAAAAACAACAGAATACACATTTTTCTCAGTTTGTATGGAACATTTTCCAGGATAGACCATATGTTAAGCTACAAAACAAGTAATAAATTTAAGCCAATAGAATCATATCAAGCATCTTTTTCAGTCACAATGGTATGAAACTCGAAATCAATTACAAGAAGAAAGCTATACAATTCACAAATATGGGGAGATGAAGCAATGCTTCTGAATAATTGGTGGGTCAAAAAAGAAATCAAAAGAGAGATTAAAAAATGTCTTAAGATAAATGGAAAAGGAAGCACAATATCCCCAAATGTATGTAGTACAGCAAAAGAAACTCTGAGACAAGTCCATAGCAATAAATGCCTACATTAAGAAAAAAGAATTACTCAAAAAATAACTTTACACCTCAAAGACTAGGGAAGAAAGAATAAATGAAGCCCAAAGTTAGTAGGAGGAAGGGAATAAAAATCAGAAATAAATGATAGAGACTAAAATGACAATAGAAAAGATAAATGAAACTATGAATTGATTTTTAAAAAAATAAACAAAATTGACAAAACTTTGTCAAAAGGTCCATCTAGTCAAAGCTATGGTTTTTCCAGTAGTCAAGTATGGATGTGAGAGTTGGACTATAAAGAAAGCTGTGTGCCGAAGAATTGATGCTTTTAAACTGTGGTGTTGGAGAAGACTCTTGAGAGCCCCTTGGACTGCAAGGAGATCCAACCAGTCCATCCTAAAGGAGATCAGTCCTGAGTATTCACTGCAAGGACTGATGCTGAAGCTGAAACTCCAATACTTTGGCCACCTGATGTGAAGTGACTCATTGGAAAAGACCCTGATCCTGGAAAAGATTGAAGGTGGGAGGAGAAGGGGATGACAGAGGATGAGGTGGTTGGATGGCATCACTGACTCGATGGACATGAGTCTGAGCAAGCTCAGGGAGTTGGTGTTGGACAGGGAAGCCTGGCGTGCTGCAGTCCATGGGGTCACAAAGAGTCAGACACGAATGAGCAACTGAACTGACAAAGCTTTAGCTAGATTTACCAAGAAAAAAAGAGCACAAGTATATGAAATAAAAATGAAAAAGGAGTAAAGTAATTGTCCTTCAATTAAAAATAAATAAATTTATTTTTTTAATGAAAAAGGAGACATTACAACTGATACCCCAGAAATACAAAGGGGCATAAGAAACTATGATGAACAATTATACAACAACAAATTGAACAACTTAGAAGAAAGGGAAAATTCTAGAAGTATAAAACCCACCAAGACTGAATCATGAAGAAACAGAAAATCTGAACAGAACAACTATTTCTAAAGAGATTGAATCCATAATCAAAAACCTCCCAACAACAACAAAAATGGCTAGAACCAAAGGGCTTCACTGGTGAATTCTACCAAACATTTAAAGAATTAAAACAATCCTTCTCACAGTTTTCATAAAAATTGAAGAGGAGGGAACACTTCCAAAATCATCTTATGATGCAATCATTGTCCTGATACATATCCAGACAGAGATAGAAAAGAAAAGAAAAGAAAAGAAAATTACAGACCAATATTCCTGATGAATATAGATGGCAATATCCTCAATGAATTATTAGCAGGTGGAATTAAAAGATACACTAATAATGAATGGCCAGAATGAGAATTTCAGAAAACAATTCCGTTTACAACTGCATCAAAAAAGAACAAAATACCTAGGGATAGATTTGACCAAAGAGGTGAAAGACTTGTACACTGAAAACTGTGACATTGATGAGAGAAGTTGAAGACTCAACTAAATGGAAAGTTATTCCTTGCTCATGGATTGCAAGAATTAATATTGTTAAAATGTCCATATTATCCAAAACAATCTACAGATTCCATACTATACCTAACAAAATCCCAATGGTATTTTCACCTGTTTATTTTTAGAAAAAACAATCCTAAAATTTTTAAGGGCCATAATAAACCCAAAGAGTCACAGCAATCTTGAGAAAGAAGAAAGGTGGCAGTATCAAAATTCCTGATTTTCAGCTACACTACACTGCTTATTTAACTTACATGCAGAGTACATCATAAGAAATGCTGGGCTGGAAGAAGCACAAGCTGGAATCAAGATTGCTGGGAGAAATATCAATAACCTCAGATATGCAGATGATACCACCCTTATGGCAGAAGGTGAAGAGGAACTAAAAAGCCTCTTGATGAAAGTGAAAGAGGAGAGCAAAAAAGTTGGCTTAAAGCTCAACATTCAGAAAACAAAGATCATGGCATCTGGTCCCATCACTTCATGGGAAATAGATGGGGAAACAGTGGAAACAGTGTCAGACTTCATTTTTCTGGGCTCCAAAATCACTGCAGATGGTGATTGCAGCCATGAAATTAAAAGATGCTTACTCCTTGGAAAGAAAATTATGACCAACCTAGATAGCATATTAAAAAGCAGAGACATTACTTTGCCAACAAAGGTCCGTCTAGTCAAGGCTGTGGTTTTTCCTGTGGTCATGTATGGATGTGAGAGTTGGACTGTGAAGAAAGCTGAGAGCCAAAGAATTGATGCTTTTGAACTGTGGTGTTGGAGAAGACTCTTGAGAGTCCCTGGGACGGCAAGGAGATCCAACTAATCCATTCTAAAGGAGATCAGCCCTGGGATTTCTTTGGAAGGAATGATGCTAAAGCTGAAACTCTGGTACTTTGGCCACCTCATGTGAAGAGTTGACTCATTGGAAAAGACTCTGATGCTGGGAGGGATTGGGGGCAGGAGGAAAAGGGGACGACAGAGGATGAGATGGCTGGATGGCATCACCGACTCAATGGACATGAGTTTGAGTAAACTCCGGGAGTTGGTGAAGGACAGGGAGGCCTGGCGTGCTGCAATTCACAGGGTCACAGAGTCGGACACGACTTAGCGACTGAGATGAACTGAACTGAACTGAACAAGACTTTAGTAATCAAAACAGTATGGTATTGGCATAAAAACAGACATGTAGGTCAATAAACCAAAATGGAGAGCCCAGGAATAAATCCAAATGGATATATTCAGTTAATTTATGATTAAGGAGCCAAAAATGTACAGTGGGAAAAAGAACAATCTCTTCAATAAATGACACTGGGAAAACTGAACAGCCACATGCAAAAGTGGACTAGTGTCTTACACCTCACATTAAAGACTTGAACACAAGACCTGAAACCATAAATTCCTAGAAGAAAACATAGGAGGTAAGCTCCTTGACCTTTGTCTTTTCAAGGACTTTATGAGTTTGACACCAAGGCAAAGGCAACAAAAGCAAAAATAAACTAATGGAACTACATCAGATAAAAAGCTTCTGCACAGCACAGTAGGCCATTGACAAAGTGAAACGGCAACCTACAGAATGAGAGAAAAGATACGCAAATCATATATCTGATACAGGATTAATATTCAAAATATATAAAGAACTCATAAAACTCAATAGCGAAAAACCAAACATGGGCAGAGGGTCTAAACAGACATTCCTCCAGAGACATACAGATGGCAAACAGGGACATGAATAGATGGTCAACCTCATTAGCCATCAGGAAAATGCAAATAAAAAAAAAGCTACAACAAGGACTTCCTGGTGACACAGTGGATGAGGTCCAGGAAGATTCTGCATGCCACAGAGCAACTAAGGCCACATGCCACAATTACTTAACCTGATCTCTAGAGCCTGTGTACTGCAAGTTCTGAAGCCTGCACAACCGTAGAGCCGTGCTGTGCAACAAGAGAAGTCACGGCGACGAGAAGCCCATGCTCCACAACAAAGAGTAGCCCCTGCTCGCTGCTCACACCTGCTGGAATGGCTATTTTCAAAAAGACTAGAAATAACAAGTGTTGGTAAGGACGTGGAGAAAAGAGAACCCTTGTGCACTGTTGGTGGGAATGTAAGTTGTACAGCCACTGTGGAAAACGTGATAACAATTTTTCAAAAAATTAAGAATAGAAAAAATTTTTGTGGTGTAAGCCACCCAATTTGTTGTACTTTGTTATAGCAACCCTAAGAAACTGATATATATATAGTTAAAATAAGTTTTAACAACAATTTTCCAGGTGCTGTAATGTAGATACATAGTGGGATTTTATAATAAAACAAAGCCCAACCAGTCCAATTGCAATTTTTTGTCTTTTTATTCTAAACAGATTTTCTTTGCTGTAGTCTTTGAAGATCTAAAGTGACATATTCAGCACAGGGACTTCTGAGGTGGTGCAGTGATATGGAATCCACCTGCCAATGCAGGAGACACAAGAGATCCTTGGGTTGGGAAGATCCTTGAAGTAGGAAATGGCAAAACACTACAGTATTCTTGCCTAGACAATTCCATGGACCGAAGAAGCCTGGCAGGCTTACAGGCCATAGGGCCACAAAGAGTCGGACTCAACTGAACACATACACACGTTCAGCATGAAGGATTAAAAAGGCACGTGTGACAAGCAGTTTGTCACCAAGTCAGTTCTATCAGAACTTATCTCCAAAATGCAAACTCCTCTATCCTCAGTGTTCTTGGAAGGCCTGGTGGAGCTAGCCAGTGTGGCCTGACACAGATTAGATCCACACTCCTTCAAAGGCACTGATACCTACTTCTTTCTTGACCTGCTGCAGTCTCTACAAACTAACTTTGACTAATTCTGTCATAAGAGACAGGAAGGGAAATAGCTAGATTCTTTCAAGTCTCTCAATGGCTGGGGCTTTCTGCTTCTCATCAGCAGTATTCTCAGATCCATCCAACACGGCCTTATTTGAATGGGGATTCCCTGAATCCCCTCTGAAACTGGAGAAGTCCCCCGGAGCCATGGGGGAAGTGGGCACTGGCCAGCACAGGCTGAGAACCAATTAGTGACTTCTGCCTCCCTTGTGCTTAGACCACTTCAATACAGGCTTTGCACAGCATAGAAGTTAAGGATCTAAGGCTCAGGATCAGGCCTCTAAGGATCAGGGGGTTAAGCTGCCTAGATGCAAAGCTTGTCTCTGCTACTTACCAGCTATAAGAAAAAACTTGGAACCTAATTGGTTTATGACTCTCTGACTCCTCACCTATTAAATAGGAATAATTCTAGAATCTATTTTTAGGTTTATTATGAAGTTTAAATGCTTTAGTAGATATAAAGAGTATAAACTAATACCTGCAAAATTGTAGGTACCTAATAAATGTAAGTAATTATAATTGTGCCATATCCTTCATGAAATTTCCATACCATTGAGAAATTATCAAGTCTTGAAAGAATATTTAGAAACTACATACTTATGAAAAAGTTGTATATATGATAAAATATATAAGTATCATATCTCTATATACTTAGGAAAGACACTTCATCTCACTAAGTTTCAGTTTTTTAATCTACAAACACAAGATTCTGCATGTACATTGCAAAGAATAGCATGCCTGCACACACATAAGCTAAATCCCTCCAGTTATTCAAAAATAATTGCCTCTATACATCTAAAAACTTCAAAATCCGGCCCTCATAATCAGGAAGAGTAATTGGCGTGTGGGAGTATTTTATTTCTTTTTAAATGGGTAAATTTTTAAAGAGAGAATATTCTTACAGTAGAGCATACTGAATCAAAGAACAGAGTCACATAAAACAATGATCATTTCCTGAATTTCTTCTAAAATAATTTTATTTGACTCATGTTTATGTGTCTTCAGATCCTACACTAGGTCATCATTCCGCTCAGGGAAACCATTAGAATATGACTAATTCATCACAATTGGTACCTATTAAAAGACTAAGAACCAACTGAGATGAATTCAGAAGAAAAAAGGCATCACTGAAAGGCATGTTTTTATAAGTGACCCATAAGGTAGAGGGAATAAAACAAAACATAGAAAACAAACCAAACCAAGTCTATAGGAAGCGAGGGGCTAGAAGAACAAGTACCACAGGATTGAAGTAAACAGACAAATGCAGAATGTGGACATTATGGACCTGGTTTCTTCCACAAATCAATGGCATAGAAAATAAAAAACATTTTAAAAAACTTAGGAAACACAACAATCAAATGCCCTGGATAGAACTTGTATGGGTCTTGATTGAAACAAAACAAGACAATATAAAAATCTGTTGTAAAAACACATTTTTAGACTGTGAAGAGTTTGAATATGGACTAGGTTTTATACAATTCCGTTATTGTTAATTTTGTTAGTGTGGCAATGGCTTTGACGTTGTATACGAGGTGCACAGTGAAGGAAGGTGGGGTGAAATAAGCTGATGTCTAGGGTTCGCTTTAAATGCTTCAGCAAATGAAGAAAATTATACATGTGGCAAGATCTTGGTATTGTTGTCCCTCAGTATCCATAGAGGGTTGGTTGCAGAACCCCTCAGATACTAAAATTTGTGGATGTGCAAAAGCCTTATAAAAAATAGTATAATATTATATTTGCATATAACCTAGGTACATCCTCCCATATCCTTCAAACCATCTCTAGATTACTTTTAATAACTAATACAATGTAAATGCAATGTAAATGTTATGTAAATTCCTGTCCACACATGGCAAATTTCAAGTTTTGCTTTTTGGAACTCTCCAGAATTTAAAAAATACATGTATTTTCAAACTGAGGGTACAGAACCCATAAATCCAGTGGTTCAACTGTAATTATTCAATTTGAGCAATGGTTATATGGGGGCTTATTTGACTATATTCTCTCCTTGTATATTTAGATTTTTCATAATGTATTGACTGTTCCCATAAGAAAAAAAAAAAATCAGAGACGGGCTGGCTCAAACAAGAGAAATTTATTTTCTCACTGTTCTGGAGGCTGAAAATCTATGATAAAGGTGTCCATAGGATCGGTTTCAGGTGAAGATCTCTTCCTGGCTTACAGATAGTTGTTTCTTCCCTTCTCTGTGTCATCACATAGCCTTTCCTCTGCGCATATGCTTCTCTGGTGTCTCTTCCTCTTCTTATAAGGACACAGCCATGTTGGGTTAGGGCCCAACCCTTATACTGCTTTTTACTTTACTTCTTTAAAGGCCCTATCTCTGAATGCAGTCACTTGGGTAGTTAAGGCTTCAACATATGAATTTGGGGGGAACATAATTCCATCCATAACACATAATAAAATCAATTACTTTAAAAATATAGTTTACAATATTACTAATTTTTTCTAGAAGTACAAATATAATTGCACGTAATTTTAGCCTATTAAAATTTTAAAGTAGAGGTTGAGTTTTACATCTTGTTCTTGCCATAAAGAACATTTTTATAGAGTGAATAATAATATCATTGATATTAAAGTATCTAACTAATAATGTTTAAATTTCCTTTTACAGAATTTTTCTCTTAAAATTGTCACATATTGTAATTCAAGACAAGGTAAGATAGGTATCCTAAGAATATACATGCCAAGCATATTCCCAGTACATTTATGATAAAATTTAGGAAGTATGATATGGGAGAAATGGAACCAAGAAAAAACTAAAAAAGCACAAATTTTTCAAGTGGGGTATGTAGGAGAATGGCGGTGGTGATAAATTATGAAAATTGAAATATGAAACTAGTTAGAGTGACAAGATTCTGTGTTCAGGTTGGAATGCTGAGTTAACAGGGCTGGTGGGAAGCCCAGGGGAAGATGACTCACGATCTTTCAGTGCTAGAAATTCACGATTTGTATGCCTGCCGGTGACTCATAACAGGCTTAATAATGACATGAGTGGAAAGGAGAATGAGAGAAGACAGAAAAGGGAAAAGGTCTGAAGCTAGAACACTGAAGAACCACCCCCACATTTAGGAAAGGGGAAGAGGAAAGGATGGCGATTGAGTGTTTCCAGTGTGTTTGAAAGATCAGGCAATACAGAATCACAGAGGCTACATGAGAAATTGTTTACTGCCAGAGCTGACATTATTTCCTCAATTCAGAGACAATGGCTTTGAATGGACAGATAATTTCATGTAGGATTCCCTCTAACTTCTTGATAATTGCTTTGCCTCTGCTTCGAGATGTTAGATGGGCCTCCCTGGTGGCTCAGACAGTAAAGAATCCACCTGCAATGCAGGAGACCTGGCTGTGATCCCTGGGTTGGGAAGATTCCCTGGAGGAGGGCATGGCAACCCACTCCAATATTCTTGCCTAGAGAAAGAATCCCCATGGACTGAGGAAACTGGCGGGCTATAGTCCATGAGGTCACAAAGAGTTGGACACAACGGAGAGAATAAGAACAGCACAGAGATGTTAGATATTTCTGTGGGGTTCTTTCCAAGACTTTCTCTGTCTCCCCAGCAAGTTTATAGGTAGAAAATATTGAAAGAGTATACAAAATGTAGGTATTTGAAGTTCACATAATTTTGGATTATTGAGGTATGACATGGAATGTCAGGAATCTGGCTTGTTACCAAAGGAACCTCTAATAAGGGCTGTATCAGGTAGATGGCATGTAGCCGATTTTTAGAAATACATTAATTTTCCTTTAAAAAAAGAAAAATCCCTGGGAGGAGAGTGAGAAGGGGGCAGGTCAACCTGGCAAATGGTTCAGAGACGTCAAGGATGATGAAGACTGAGCCCAGTGTGCCAGCAATTAGGACATGACTATTGATTGCTAGGTGGCTCAGTGATAAATAAGCTGCCTGCCAATGCAGGAGACACAAGAGATGCAGCTTCAGTCCCTGGGTCGGGAAGATCCCCTAGAGAAGGAATACTACAGTATTTTTGCATGAGAGATCCCATGGACAGAAGAGCCTGGCGGTCTACAGTCCATGGGGTCACAAAGGAGTTGGACACAACTTAGAGACTAAATGACAGCAACAACATTTATTGCTAAGGAAGGAGGTAAAGTAGAATGGTTGGGAAGCCCAAATTCCAAAGAGGGTGGGTTCTAAGATGTTTGGCAGAGAGCAAAGGCCAGAATTTGAGGCAATGGTAATAGACATTCAGTGACAAAGTTTGATGGTAAAGGAACACTATCTATAGGTAAATAGTTTAAGGAAATAGCAGAATTGAATAATTTTATATTAATATTAATAATTTTTATTTAAAGAATAATAAAGACTTGGCTTGAAGGCAGAGACCCTAGAGCCCACAAAGTGGAGGACTTTGAAAACACAAGTTAAAGGTGACAAATGGTAGAGAGTCTGATCCTGGAGGAGGCTTCCCTGGTGGCTCAAACAGTAAAGAATCTGCCTGCAAAGCAGAAGACCTGAGCTTGATCCCTGGGTTGGGAAGATCTCCTGGAGAAGCGAATAGCTTACCCACTCCAGTATTCCTGCCTGGAGAATTTCATGGACAGAGGAGCCTGGCGGACTACAGGGCTACAGTCTACGGAGTTGCAAGGAGTTGGACACGACTGAGTGACTAACACTTTGACTATTACTACTAGTAATCCTGGAGAAATTGGGGGTTTAAGGCCAATGGATTAGCTTTTACGGGGAGTAGCAGTTTCTCAGAGAGAAGAAAGAAAGATAAATAATGGAAAGATGAAAAATTATTTGTGGAAACTCCTGAGGTAGGAAGTACTTCTACTTGAAGTAGAAAGTAGCCCCATTTGTTGAGAGTGAGAAGAGGCATCAGTTAAGGTCTTGGATGGAAAAGGTTTAGAATTGTAGAGATGGAGCATGCAATGGAGAGAGGATGAAAACGATTCTAAAAATTCATAAATGCTCTTAGATTATATGAATTCACAGTGGATCCTATTAACATATTCCTCTGGTATTTCAGCAACATACAAAAAAATTGGGAAAGAACAGTAAAAGAGTAGGGAGGTAGATTCCTGACCCAGAAGGGAATGAAGATTTACATGGTGGTAAGGAAATATATGCATTAAAAAAAAAAATTACTGACCTATACTGGGTAGGCGGATAAAGGAAGTTAGAATGGAGGTAATGGACTGAGAAAATAGGAAGGGGGTCCAGGATTAAAGGTCATTGAGAAGTTGTTTTTTGGTTTTTTTTTTTTTTTAATAGGAAGCAAGAGAGAACAGAGCAGAATGGAAGGCTGTGGTGCGAGAAGAGAATTCTATAAACTTGGAGTAATGTATTCACTAAGGCAGTCCTTTACATCGGTAACTAATGAGCTCCTGGAAATGTGTCCAAAAGGCAAATGTATAAGGAAAGAAAACCCATAAATGTTATAAATGGTTCTCATTACTACAACAAAGAAATGATTGCAGAATTCCTCATTACGGTTTCTGTAAGCTCTGGCTCCTTCAAGCTTGAGCAGACTGGGGAGCAAGTGAGAGTTATAACCTCCCTGCTCCCACCCTGGAACCCCAAGAAGAAAGATGGACAGTGGCTGGCATCAGGCTACTCCTGTCGCAGGCTCCTAGAGAGATTAAACTTGGTGGTTCAGTGGGTAAAGAACCCACCTACCAGTGCAGGAGACATAAGAGATGCGGCTTCAATCCCAGGGTCAGGAAGAGGAGGGCATGGCAACCCACTCCAGTATTCTTGCCTGGAGAATCCCATAGACAAAGGAGCCTGTCAGGCTACAGTCCATGGGGTGGCAAAGAGTAGGACACGACTGAAGTGACTTAGCATGCACTCCAGGGTCATGCCAGGCTATCTAGCTGGAACAGGCAAGGGGACAGGGCTTGAAGCTGTCATTAAGGGTTAGAAGCTGTCTGCTGAAACAACCATGAACTCCCCACCACCCACTGGATGGAGCATGTTCTAGCCTCTGGGACATGACCCACCTCCCGCCCCGCTGCCCAGCCTCCTTCCAGATGCCATCTGAGGGGCAGCAGAGGTTAAAATACACTGTCACTAGGTATGGGGCACTGAGCATCGGGGGCACAAGCCCCCAGCACTACTCAGGCTCTCCCAGGAGTCTGATCTGTTGGTGAGCAGTTGATAATACCACCTATCACTTGGCAGCTCATGTCAGCTCTCAGCAGATGATGACCCAGATGGAACTGGGTGTATGAAAGGTAGCTGGGGGATGTGGGGAGCATGGGGTGATTCATGTAGAATGTACAACTGTGCAGTATATTCACAACTAAGATACTGCATTCACAAGCTGAGGTCTGCTGGACATGCCAGTGAAACCTGGATATCAGGGTTGTCCTAACTAGATACATAACTAAGGAGAACAGTATTCTCAATCTGAGGTTGGGGAACAAATTTTGCTTTATTTTTATGTATGTCTGGTAGATCAAACACGTTATTTATGTTTTTCAAACTTCCTGTATCCTTACTATTTTTGTCTGCTTAACCCAAAAGTAATATAGAGAGATTCTGTTGAAATCTCCTGCTACAGTAGTGTTGGTTCTTAAACTGGTCCCTGTACACCGAGGGCAAGGAGAGACCTAGTAAGAGGCAGACCACTCCAGACTGGCAGGTGGCAGGTTTAATAAGCAAGCAAACTTTCATATGAGGCTTGTCTTTGGCAGCTGAAAGGTAAGTAGAACTCTACACCTACCAATCTTAAAAGTCTATATAGAGGCCTTAACTGGATTCAGTTCCATACACCATCCAGGTGGTCTCAGTAACACCTTTCTCTCTCAAGACTCTATCCTTGAACACAGTTTGCACTGTGGGAAGGGTGGGTAGAGTGAATATTCCAAGGACAGGGAAGGGGTCAGGGACCTCTGATTGCCCAGGTTCAGCTCTCAAGTCTACCAGTGATCATGTCCTCTCCATGATCTCCTCCAACAAGTAGTGGATTTGTCAACTTTTCCTTGAATTTCCATTATTTTTTGCCTTTAATATTTTGATTTAATTTTAATAGGGAGCTTCCCTGGCGGCTCAGAGGTAAAGAATCAATCTTCCAGTGCAGGAGACAATGAGAGAGACGGGTTCTATCCTTGGGTCAGGAAGATCCCCTGAAGAAGGAAATGGCAGCTCGCTCCAATATTCCTACTGGGACAGAGGAGCCTGGCAGGCTACAGTCTGTGAGGTCACAAGAGTTGGACATGACTTTGAGACTAAACAACAACAGCAAAATTTTAATAGAGGTGCTCCATTTTGTGCTGCAATAAAAAAGTTATAATAATTCGGGGTGTAAGTGTTAGTGTTCAGTCATGTCTGTTTGCAACCCCATGGACTCCTCTGTCCATGAGGTTTTCCAGGCAAGAATACAGAAGTGGGTTGCCATTCCCTTCTCCATGGGATCTTCCCAACCCACAGATTGAACCCAGGTCTCCTACATTGCAGACTCTTTATCGTCTAAGCCATCAGGGAAACCAATATTTCAGGAAATACTGTCTTATAACCTTACTCTTAGAATCTCTTCAGTTCAGTAGCTCAGTTGTGTCTGACTCTTTGTGACCCCACGGACTGCAGCATGCCAGACCTCCCTGTCCATCACCAACTCCCGGAATTTATCCAAACTCATGTCCATTGAGTCGGTGATGCCATCCAACCACCTCATCCTCTGTCGTCCCCTTCTCCTGCCTTCAATCTTTCCCAACATTAGGGTCTTTTCAGTGGAGTCAGCTCTTTGCATCAGGTGGCCAAAATATTGGAGTTTCAGCTTCAACATCAGATCTTCCAATGAACATCTAGGACTGATCTCCTTTAGGATGGACTGGTTGGATCTCCCTGCAGTCCAAGGGACTCTCAAGAGTCTTCTCCAACACCACAGTTCAAAAGTATCAATTGTTTTGCTCTCAGCTTTCTTTATAGTCCAACTCTCACATCCATACATGACTACTGGAAAAACCATACCCTTGACTAGATGGGCCTTTGTTGATAAAGTAATGTCTCTGCTTTTTAATATGCTGCCTAGGTTGGTCATACTTTCCTTCCAAGAAATAAGTGTCTTTTAATTTCATGGCTGCAATCACCATCTGCAGTGATTTTGGAGCCCAAAAAATTAAAGTCAGCAACTGTTTCCACTGTTTCCCCACCTATTTGCCATGAAGTAATGGGATCGAAAATCTGTGAGTAGAAACAAATATCCTTTTTAATCCTTGTATGTATTTATTGGTAAAAACATTTACTTTTTTGGTCTTGTTAGATAATTATACAGTAAGTGATTTTCTCTTCAAATATTAAAACTACAGAAGGATAATTGAAAAAAATTATATTTCGATTGCTGAACATCAAAATTGATCTTGTGCTCAATGAAAAAATGCAGAGTTGAAGTTTTCATTTTGTTTCAATATGCTTAGCTTTGATGTTTATTCATCCATGAGTTAGATGTGTACATTGTGATAAAACTAAAAATACCAAATATTTATTGAATGAAAGTTGAATGAGTAAAGTCAATTCTGTATTCTTGTTTTTTATAAGAGATGACTCAGATTGCAGTTTGGCCAACATATTTATTCATTTAACAGATGTTCTTTGTGTTTTTGTTTTTGACCTTTTGACCCCCTTCACCTGTTTCTTTAAACTTTGCTTTCAACTTCAGGCTCCAGAAACTCACATCTTCTGCAGGTCATTGAGAGTTCTTCTCTCCCTCCCTTTCTGCTCTCTAGCCTGCCGTATCTACATCAGGTGGTCTAGCGTGAGTGCTTAATAGCATGGGCTAAAGAGCATGGACCCTGAGTCAGCTAGCCTGGGTAAACATTAAAATGTTAGCTTCATTAGAGCTACCGTTTCATCCTGAGAATTTCTGAAAAAATTACCTATTCCTTGAAAGTTGCCTGTAGGCCCCCTCTCTCACTTCCTTTATTGAATTCGTTTCTGAAAGTCTTTGAAAGTTCACTTCCTGCATGATTGCTTCCCTGCCTGAGGGAGAGGTAGTGAACTTGACTTTCTTATCTAAAAGCGTGCCTCCGTCCCCTACCCCCTCCAAAGTCACTGCAGGACTAACCAGTTGGTGGGGGTGGCACCAACAAGTTGCTTAGAGGCAGGTTTTATTTTCTGCCCCAACAAAATATTGCCTTTTGTTACATGAATGCAATAAAAACAAAGCTATGGCTTCAATCTCACAATTTAGAGGATTTAATGTCTTTGAACATTAAATTTTTGAACATTGAATTTTTTTTTTTCGTATTTCTTAGGTATAAAATCTTTTCCTGAGAAACAGGCAAGGAAAAGGATGTCCCTTTTCATTCTTCCCCCTTACCGCACCCACCTCTTGCTTGTTGTTGTTTAGCCGCTAAATTGTGTCCATTCTTCGTGACCCCATGGAGTGTAGTCTGCCAGGCTCCTCTGTCCATGGGATTCCCCAGGCAAGAATACTGGAGTGGTTTGCCATTTTTTTTCTCCACACCTCTTGCTTATGGTCCTTTTTCCTTTGTTCTTTCCTTTTTGCTTTTGCTTCCTCTTAACATTTGATTTGCACATTTTACTGGCCAATGGTGACTGAAGAATGAAGACAGTGAGGAAAAAAATAGAGGGAGAAGGAAAACCACTTTGCTCTAGTGTCATTTTTACAAGAATCACACCTACTGACTTAATAGACACCACCAAGTACCACATCATTAATTCTTTGCTGAATTCATTCATTCATTCAACAAATATACAGTTCTATGTGTGGCACTATACTAGGCACTTTTCTCATTCTACAAAAACAAGCTGGGGATCTAGGCATTATGTTTGGTTCTTCTGCTATAGAAACTTAATTTAAGAAAACTACTACTAGAATTTGATATCTTCTTTCTTCCCACTTTGCAAGACATGTGACTTCATGTATTTTTGTTAGTGTCTTCTCTTCTCCCTGAAGTGTAGGAAAAAGAGCCAAGGTTTAGGATCCAAGCAAAACTGGGTTCAACTCCCCATTATCTGTGTAAAAGTACACAAACTTACACAATTTTGAGATTTCATCTGTTAATGGAGGGTAACTACAATTAGAGCAAAGAGATGTGGTGATTCAGTGAGATTCAAAAGTATGTAATTTTTTAATAAGTGCCTTATACAAGGAGACTTCCTTTCATTATACAGTTGTTTATCTTACTTTATAAGCCCTTTGAAGATAGTTTATAAATTCATTAATCTGAATTGCAGTAGTATTAATAATCGATAGAAAAAGTAAACACATAATGCTAGCAGAGCAAGCAAATGTGTAACCTGAACACCTTTAAGTAAAGCCATTTATTGATTTTCCAACAGGGTACTTCACAGGCAGGCCGTGTAGTTTCAAGGACAATCCATTTGCTGTTCTGCTTAGCTGGGGAAATTTTGCAA
Source organism: Capricornis sumatraensis (assembly GCF_032405125.1). NCBI lineage: Eukaryota > Metazoa > Chordata > Mammalia > Artiodactyla > Bovidae > Capricornis > Capricornis sumatraensis. The sequence continues at coordinate 68,832,078 of NC_091081.1, read as the reverse complement.
TGAAAATTCAGAAATACAGGTATTTCTGAGGCACTTTGCTCTCTCACGGAGGGAATTTCTTCTTTTCCTGCCGAAACAACAACTTATAGTGATATATTTACATATTACTATCTGAGGGGTGGAACTGTGGAAAAACCGGGAAGTTACAAGACGGCAGAATTGGCTTGTGTGTGACCATGGGCCACGAGCAAGTTACATGGCTTTTCTCCACTTGAAACTTTTGAGCTGTAAAATTGGCCTAACGTTTGTGCATGAATTAAGCACATGTGTACTTAAAACATCTGTCACATAATTGACAATCAGTGTCATTTCCTCCCCTCTCAGATCCACCTGACCGATTACAGAGAAATCGTCCCGACAAACAACACCTGTTGAGCGTTCCAGGCCCCATTCCAGGCGTTTCTCACCGTTTGCCTCATTTAATTCTTGCAACAAACTGAGCGTTTGACACGCTGAGTTAATGAGGCTTCAGCAGTAGGCCCTCACTTCCAAGAGTCCCTCGCGAGGTCTTGCATCTAACAGAACACTCTTCCTCTCCTCTCTCTGTTTCAAGTTTCAGGCCCCACAAAGTCTGAATTCGCCCTGGACGGGGACCGTTTTCCTAATTTTGCAAAGGCAGGTAAAGTAAACTGCCTAATAAGTGTTCGTGCGCCCTCAGTCGTGTGTGACTCTTTGTCGCCCCATGGACTGCAGCCCTGCAGGCTCCTCTATCCATGGGATTTCCCAGGCAGGAATCCTGAAGTGGATTGGATTGTAATTTCCAACTCCAGGGGAATCTTCTCAACCTAGGGATCCAACCTGCATTGGCAGACGGGTTCTTCACCACTGAGCCAAAGGGCATTCAGTTTTACAAAGAGGGGTAAAGTAAGTTGTCTAAGATAACACACTCTTAAGCAGTGGAGCAAGAACTGAACCGGAGTGGCCTGACCCAAGAGCGCGAGCTCTTAGCCACTGGAGGTGGTAACAGTGGTGTCACTGGGAGAGGAGCAGCGTGGCCAAGGCCCCGGGCGGAAAACCAGCGCCCGCGTCCCCCGGTGCGGCTACGCGGGGCAGGCCGGGGTCGGAGGGGATCACCCCGCGGAGGCTCCCCTCCCCTTCTTCCCCTTCCTCTTTTCTGCGCCGCCGAGCCGGAGCCGCGCCGCTCGCCCTGCGGCCGCCGGGCCCGGCCCGGCCCGCTTCCCCCCAAGCTGCCGGCGCCAGGCCGCGGGGTCCGGCTCGAGAACTTCGCAGGGAAGAGAAACTTGGCAGCCAGTCGGGAAGACAAGAAAGTGAGGCGCGGGGCGGGGGAGCGGCGCTCAGGTGGGCGCGCGGGGCGGCAGGTGCCCGGCGCGGGGTGCAGGCCTTCCCGAGGAGGCGGCTCCCACGTGCCCTGGTGCTCCGGGCCGTCTTCCTCTTCGCCTCTGGCCCGCGGCTCCTCGCTCGTGCGCGGGGCCGGGCGGGCGACGTTGACCGCGGAGCCGATGGCGCTGCCACCTCCAGCCCGGCCCGCCGTCCCCCCGCGGGGGGACGTTTTTGGCGGGATCCAAGTTCAGGGTGCGCGGGGGCTGGGGGGCGGTGGGTGCGGCAGATCTGCATTACCGCAGGGGAATCATTTCTGAACCACCCCAAACGTGAGAACCTCAAGTTCAAGCGTAGCCCTTCCCCCGAGAGACCGAGCTGTTGGCAAGAAAATGACCGAGTGAAGGCGAGGGAAGTCCCCACAGACTTCGGGAGAAAAGGGACCGGCGGCCGTGGCACTCCCCGGGACCCTCGGCGACGCACGGAGCGGAATGATGGAGGGCGGGGTCCTTGTTGGGTGGCGGGCCGGACACGCTGCCCGTGGCGACAGGGGCCATAGGGTTTGCAGGTGCGCAACTGAATTGTTGGTATCAGCGACTGGCGCCGGACTTGTGTGTGTGTGTGTGTGTGTTGGGGGCGATGAGCAGGGCGGGGTACGAAAGGAAAACGACCCCCGGTGCTCGTTTCGTTTACCAAGTGTAAGGAGGTCCACTGGAGCCCCTTGTACTACTGAGAAAAACGAGTCAAGTGATAACTGTGGCAGCTACTTCATTGGGATTGCGCGTCTGTTTGGCCACTTCGATGGAAAGAACTAACGCCAAGTGTTCAGGGAGTACATACTGACCCAAGATTTACGTTGTCTGCTGCGGGGCTGCCTAACCGCAGGTGCTTCTCCTAAGCACCTGGAGAGTTTTTCAGATTTTATCCCTGTTGGGCCCACTGCAGAGGTCTTGAATCGCAAGTGATGAGGCTGAAGTCCTGACCTGAGCATTTTTTGTAAAAGTTTCCCCGGGGGATTTTGCTGAGGGTGCCTGCTTAGGAATCAGGAGGTAGAAGAACTGGACTCTACCGTGCGGTGGGTTGAAATTTTAGGCGCAGTGTTTCTTCGTCTGTATAGTGGCCTCTAATAATTTATTCTAAAGATAAGTTAGTATAAGATGTGTGGGAGTGTGTTGACAAGGGAGAAGTCAGAATAATACAAAATTCTGGTGCAGTGGGAACGAAAGATGCATGCCCTTTTCCACAAGTGATGTGCAGACTGAGAGGGGAGTGGAAGAATCACAAATGGCTATACCTGGAGAGGAAACGAGGGGTTTTGTTTTTAGGTAATCAGACAGTCTAACAGAGTTGGTGTAAATTGTAATTCAAAATCAGTACCACCTGGATGAAAGCAAGCAAGCTCCAGCTTGCTCCATCTGTGAAGGATGGTTTGAAAAACACACCACGTATCTTGCCTCTTCTCCAAACCCAAAGACGTTAGATTATTTTCATTTAGGCAAATCAAGAGTCAGTAATCACCAATGTGTCCTATCTTGTGATAACCCCTACTGGCCAAGGCTGCGTGTTTTTCTACTGCATGTGAGTTTCTGTTCCATTATTCAACAAGTTTGTGTTGAGGACCTTCATGCTCAAAATACAAAGATAAGTAAAATGCTGTTTTTTGGTCCTAGCTGTCTGTCTAGTGGAGCTGACTGATATAAAAACAGGCCACAATATAACCTGGTTATGATGATAATACAGGTATAGAATGAGCAAAGTGTCCTGTGGCCCATAGGAAAGAGAAGTTCCATCAGCCTTGGCTAAGAGGCAACACTGAAATTGGTAAACAGCCCCCTTCTGCCAAAGCTTGAGAATTTAGGATTCTGTGTAGAGTCAAATCTGTGTTCTTATTTTTCAATCTGATGAAATTCTCGTGTAATCATATGCTGACAGTCTAAAGCAGAAATGACTTTTGGTTTCATGATGACTCTTAAAAATTTACTAGGCTTTCTGTTTTACCTTTGTAAAAGTCTCAACTACGTCTAAAGTTAATTCAAGAAAGAGGTGGTTAAACGAAAAGAAAAAATGTAAATGTGTCCTACATTCTTACTGAATATTTAGTTCCACTTACGTATTCAGATAAGGTCTTTTAATTACATGCACTTTAAAAGGGTATGCTTTTTTTTTTTAGTGATTCTCATTGTGTTAATTAGGAAAGCTTAAAAATTATAGAGTAGAGGGGCACAAAAGCAAAACTACAAGGAAAAGGAAAAGCTGGAAGGAGGAGGAGAAAGGAGTTTGACAAAATTGGAAGAAGGAGACAGGAGTAAGCACTTACTGGGTAAAGAGTCCAAAAGAAATGGGTTAATCACACATGGCTGCCAGCTTCTTTGGTGATCTGCTGTCTTAGACATTTTGTTTATAGACCCTTAGTTTTCAGTGTTATTTCAAAAACAGGGGGAGGCAGTCTAATGTGGTAAAGTACAGGCTAAAGAGCCTTGAGTTTGAATAATGTATTAGGTAGTGACCTTGGGCAAGGGCCTTAACTGGCTGTGTCTGCTCATGTGTAGAATGAAGATGTTAATATGAGCTCCAAGAGGCTTGCAAGGATTAACAGCTATGATGCTGTTAATCTGGACACCTGGCTGTGATAAAGCCTTGATCAGGAGTGGCCTCTGCTCTTGTTTCTCTCACCTAACGGGAGCCTAGTGAAAGCACTGAGAAACTGGGCAGATAGCTTCATTCACCTTTCCAGTTGAAGACGCTGAAATTGAGAGAGGCTGACTTGCTAAAAGCATATAAGCTAATGGGTAGATGAGCTGAAGTGAGAAGCTGTGTCATTTGCAATTTAGTCCTGTGCCTTCACTCCTGCTCCACGTTGGTGCTGGTTTCGATAATGGCTAAGATTGATGCTCCCTGGAGTTTAAAGGGGTAGAGACTGGAATCATTTCAGCTGTCCATGCACACTGTCACCCAGTGACTTTCCTGTGATTGTTGATTTCTATTGTTGATTACGTTTTTCTTCAGCATTTGTCAGCAGGAGCCCACTCCTGAATGGTGGTAAGGGGAGACAGTGGAAAGGCCATAAGGAAGTCACACATGGAAGACCTTTTAAAGGGGGAACCCCTCTCTCCAACTTCCAGTAATATGTTGTAATATTACTAGAAAAAAATCAGCTTTATTGTTCAGTGACTTAACTGCTTTCATCTGTAACTGGGGGTTCTTGTGCAGAAGTAATATTTCCTATCATATCCCCATTCACATACATGTCTGGTCCCTGAAGACATGGGGAGAAGGGATGGTAGCTCTGTACAGAAAGCTCATACCTGTGGGTCAGATTTTAATTAGAATGTTAATTGGTAATTTGCAGTGGTTAAGGAATCTGCCTGCCAATACAGAATATACAGGAGACAGCAGGTTCTATCTCTGGGTAGGGAAGATCCTCTGGAGGAGGAAATGGCAACCCACTCTAGTATTCTTGCCTGGAAAGTTCCATGGACAGAGGCATCTGGAGGGCTACAGTCCATGGGGTTGCAAAGAGTTGGACAAGACTGAGTGTACACACAGTGGAAAAAGTATGACCAAGAATATATTATACCAGGATCCAGAAAAGTATAAAGGAAGAATGTTCTTGAGAATAGCCTCTCATTGTTGGTTCAGTTTTTCTTATAAAGAAGCGGACTTAATCTTCATAGATGACCTTTCCACTTTCAGGTACAGATGGCCCCCAACTTCATATCTTTCAATTCAGCATTGTTAACCTTCTCAATTGAGCAATTTAAAATATATGTGCCCAGGATAATGTTGGATGTTTACAGGTGATCCTGGAAGGTAGAAAGTCAACATGTAGCCTGGGGTGCAATTAATATAAATGCAGAGTAGGTGTGGTGGGGTCTCTTGAAGAGATCAGAAAGCTCTCAGGGTTTGAAAAATCTTCCTGGAGAGGGAGAGGAGACATGTCCTTGTTGTAGGGTGTGAATGGCCTTTCAAATCCCCTTCACCTGGGAAATGGAGGAACAGTGGGTGGGACTGAGGATACAGAGATGAAAGAGTAAAGGTACAAATACCTGACCCCCCAGAGGCTGACCCCCCAGAACCACCCCAGGTATCCCAAAAGGCGCTTACTTGCTGGGCAGCCTTCAGGACAGAAGAACATTAGTGGCAAAGCAAAGCTTCCTCTGCCAGGCCTCTGGAAATTCACAAAGCATGAGAGATGATTTCTTGAGTGGCTATGACAGACAGGAACTGTTTGTTGAAAAGTGTAGTCGCTCAGTCTTGTCTGACTCTCTGCGACCCCATGGACTGTAGCCTGCCAGGCTCTTCATTCCATGGAATTCTCCAGGCAAGAATATTGAAGTGGGTTGCCATTTCCTTCTCCAAGGGATCCTCCTGAGCCAGGGGTTGAACCTGAGTCTTGTGCGTTGTGAGTAAATTCTGTACTGTCTGAGCCACTAGGGCAGACCCATTTGTTGAATACATTTGGTAAATGTATCAAAAATGCCTGGAAAAGTTAGGGTTTCCCTGGTGGCTCAGACAGTAAAGCGTCTGCCTGCAATGTGGGAGACCTGGGTTCTATCCCTGGGTCAGGAAGATCCCCTGGAGAAGGAAATGGCAACCCACTCTGGTACTCTTGCCTGGAAAGTTCCATGGACTGAGGAGACTGGTAGGCTATAGTCCATGGGGTCACAAAGAGTCAGACACGACTGAGCTTTCTCAGAATTAAGTTTAGGGATACTGGAGGCAAAGAGCAATTGGCCAAGATGGCGATAGTCGGGCTATCGCCCATAGCCTCTTGCTCTTGCCCCACGTTTTGTAAATACATGGTTATGTAACAGCTGAGATCATTTATAGCACTGCGTATGTGCAATGCTCTGTATAAGCACCACCTGAAAAGCTCTAATAGGCGAGTAGTCCAGTTGAGTAGAGTTCAGTAGCCTTGAGTTGGGCTGCATTATGACTATATCTGCTGGGTCAACCACCAGAGAACACATTGTGAACAGTGAGATGGAGCAAGACAGATATGAATGCATGCATGCTAAGTCGCTTCAGTCTTGTATGACTTGTGACCTCACGGACTGTAGCCCACCAGGCTCCTCTGTCCATGGGATTCTCCAGGCAAGTATACTGGAGTGGGTTCCCATGCCCTCCTTCAGGGAATCTTCCTGACCCAGGGACTGAACCCACTCGCTTTTATGTCCTGATTTGGCAGGTTGGTTCTTTACAACTAATACCACCTTGGAAGCCCAGGGATGTGAATAGTTTTATCAAAATATTCATATACACAATTCTCCTCTATTATCAGGAATGGGTTTAAAAATCAGGAAGTCACAGGGTCTCTGGAAAAGGGGATGGGGAGGGAAAGTATCAGAAAAGAACTTTGATTGGGACCTTTATCTTTAGACACAAAGGCCCTTGAGTCTTGTCTTGGACACACCTTAGCAGGACCTGTGGGTTTGAGTTGCACTAAGTTAATCATGAGAATCTTAACACATCCCATTTTCAGATTATTAAGTTACATCTGAAAGATGAAAATGCCTAGCAAGTCCGATTACTTTTTTTCTGCCAGATTTAGGCATTTTCATCACGGCAGGGGATACCAATTAAAGGCTAGAGGGCTGCTTGTTGAGAAAAGAGAACAAAAGAGTTGACTGATTCAGTGCCAGTGTCACAGAGCCATTGAAGCCTGTGATATGCCCTTCGCTTGTCCATGAACGGGGACTTCCTTGCTGGCAGGCTCGTCAGCCCACTTCCCCCTTGCACATGGTAGAGACGCCTCACTTGATGAAATGCTCTTCAAGTTTCCTAGACTCTCAGATATCACCACCAGCCTTTGCTTGTATGTATTAACCACTTGTCAGATGTTTATGATTTTGATTTATCTAGTTATGATCATCTCTCCAAAATTGGAGATCATTTCTCTTCGGAGAAAGTCTAGTACTTTTGATACTATTTTGGCAGCTACACCAGTTTTAGCTCCAATAGAGGTGTGTGAATATGGAGTCACTCTTCTCTGAGATAATCAAGTATTGGCTTGGCCTCAGCTTGGATCAACATCTGGCTGAAGGTACAACTGCAATAATAATACGTTCCTTCAGGCATCAGTTTGTATGAGTCCATGAACCTGCAGACTCTGAGCTGAATGAAGAGAGAAGATACATGTAGAGGTAAGAGGGATGGAGGGGAAATGTGGGGAGGGAAAGGGATGTGATGGTATTTGGCAAACATCTGCTCCCCCCACCAAAAAACCCTTTATCCCAGGGACACTATTATCTAGCCTGGGGTTTTGGGGAGAGGGGCTAAAAGCATGAGCTGATGAAGCTAATTTTTGTGGGGTTTTTTTGGGAAGAGGACCAAAGGGCAAATAGTATCTTCAGTAGCTTGAAGGTTTGGAATTTTGGGGGTTTGTTAAGAGGTGGCACCTGGGTCGGGAAAGGGTACAGTTCTCTGGGTAGCATACCTGAGGATCTGGTGTTGGGGTGTACCCTCCTCCTGCCATGGATGAGATAGACCTTGGCCAGGGATACAGGTGGGCTGCATCTGTGATAAGGGGGAAAAATTGTTTTTTAATATGCATATTATCCCACAGAGAACAAGGTATTAGGTTGGTGAAAAAGTAATTGCAGTTTGAGACTGTGAATTTTAAATTATTATAAATAGGCTCAGATACATCTTTATGAATCAAAAAATAGGAACCATTACAATCAACACATTTTTGCCAATGAGAAATAAGTTTCTTTATTCCTGTAGCATAAAAATCCATGCTTCAGGATTCAACCAACTCTTGGAAAGCATTTTCTGCCTCCTGCTGGTTGTGGAAGCATTTTCCCTGCAAAAAGTTGTCAAGATGCTTGAAGAAGTGGTAGCTGGTTGGCGAGAGGTTGGGTGAATATGGCAGATGAGGCAAAACTTCGTAGCCCAATATATTCAACTTTTGAAGTGTTGGTTGTGTGTCTTGTGGTCAGGCATTGCCATGGAGAAGAATTGGGCTCTTTCTGTTGATCAGAGATGGCTGCAAGTGTTGCAGTTTTTGGTGCATCTCATCAATTTGTTGAGCATGCTTCTCATATTATGGTTTTGCCAGGATTCAGAAAGCTGTAGTAGATCATTCGGGCAGCAGACCACCAGACAGTGACCATGACCTTTTTTTTTGGTGCAAGTTTGGCTTTGGAAAGTGCTTTGGAGCTTCTTCTTGGTCCAACTACTGAGCTGGTTAACGCTGGTTGTCGTATAATATCCACTTGTCGTCACATGTCACAATCCGATGGAGAAATGGTTCCTTGTTGTTGCGTAAAATAAGAGAAGATGACACTTTAAAATGATTTTTTTGATTTGTGGTCAGCTCATGAGGCACCCCGGAGAAGGCAATGGCACCCCACTCCAGTACTCTTGCCTGGAAAACCCCATGGATGGAGGAGCCTGGTAGGCTGCAGTCCATGAGGTCACTAAGAGTCGAACACGACTAAGCGACTTCACTTTCAGTTTTCACTTTGATGCATTGGAGAAGGAAATGGCAACCCACTCCAGTGTTCTTGCCTGGAGAATCCCAGGGACGGGGGAGCCTGGTGGGCTGCTGTCTATGGGGTCACACAGAGTCGGACACAACTGAAGCGAATTAGCAGCAGCAGCAGCATGAGGCACCCACTTATCAAACTTTTTCACCTTTCAAGTTTGTTTCAAACGCTGAACGACCACAGAATGGTCGATGTTGAGTTCTTTGGCAACTTCTCGTGTAGTTATTGGTCGTTGTCGGTTTCTGATGGCTAGCCACTACGCTCCTCGTCTTCAAGGCTCTCGTCTCCTTTGCAAAACTTCTTGAACCACCACTGCACTGTACATTCGTTAGCTGTTCCTGGGCCAAAAGTGTTGATGTTGTGAGTTGTCTCTACTGCTTTATGACCCATTTTGAACTTGAATAAGAAAATCGCTTGAGTTTGCTTTTTGTAGAACATTTCCCTAGTCTAAAATAAATATAAAGTAAATAATAAGTAGTAAGTCATTAGCAAAAGAACATAAAGTGAGAAATGTGCATTAAAATGATGAACAGCAATCACTTTTATTTAAGAATGTATTCCAATATCAAACAGCAAAGTTCAGCAATGCAAAACCTTAATTACCTTTGTACTAATGTAATATTTATAAATAGTTCATGAATGTTTGGGGAAAAGAGCATGAAGTTTTCAGCTACCAGGTAAATAGAACATTTTCCATTCTTATCAATTTACAGTGTTTTTACACACATCATTTACCCTGTCTTGTATAGGTGTTGACATTGCTTAATGAAGGTGAATGTGTTAAAAGATGGTGGTGGTTCTCAAACTGGTTCTCTGAATTCTAGATTGTTCAAGAGAGCTCAAAGGTGGATGTGGATCAGGAGAAGAGATGAGGGAAAAGGAAAACAAATAGTCTTTTACCATGTTGCTTCTTTGACTTCAAATTCTGTTGAATTTTTATGTGTTTTCTTTGCTGCGCTTTTGATATATTGTTATGAAAAAGAGTTATCTGTTTTCTAACATAAGAGTGCTAGTGTTATGTGAACTTTCAAAGGTTAAATTTTACCCTTTGAAATTATAGGGCTGCCCCATATTTGGAATGTGAATATTTTGAGTCAAGACATTGGCTGGGTAATAGTGAGGATCAGATTCTCTCTCCTAGGCCTGATTATCCTTAATAATAGAACTGTACGTTTAGTTTTCCTAGAGCCACTTACAATTTATCTGACAATTGTGGCCCCCAATCTGGAGGTGTGTACATCCACATTTCTGATTTTTGTGCCTGCTCGAGACTTTGCTAGGGGTGAATGTGAAGGGCAGGGCTCTGGACAGAGTGGAGACAGACCAGCAGGGATAGGCGGGGCGCTAATGGAAGAGACTGTAGAATCCAACTTGGAGTGGAAAAGAAAAAATTGTAGGCTTGGGGGCAGCTGGGGGTCCTAAGATAGAGGCACCCAGGATGCTAAGAAGCCAGACTTGGAAACAAAGCCAATTGTGTTTTAAACCATTAAAAAACAACAACAACAACAACAACAAAACCCACCCTCATCTACCTAAGACAATTCCTCACGTTAGTGAATGCCGAGGCAGCACAGGTTTTCTACAGCAAGAGACGGTGGGTTGCGGTTCTGGTCTGTTTGTGTTCTTGGCTTTGTGACCTTTGAGTCTGCTTCCTTATATGTAAAATGAAAGTGTTAAACTAAGCTCTTACCAAGCTTCCTTCTCTGCTGAACAACCTGTGCTTTAGGGCAAGTGTGTTTTCATGAATATCTATTGATGTGCCTCTCAGTGCACGTTTCTCAAATTTCGTGTTTTCATGTAAACACAAATTAGATATTTCTTTTTCAATCTATGTGGTACCACCATCTGTTCAGGATGTTTTTCAATTGAAAGTTCCATCTTATTGAGGTTTGACAAGATTTGCGTGGAATCTTTCATTATGAAAGATGAAACATGTATTTGGGACATCTTTCATGTTGAAAAAGCACTGGATTTAATACATTTGTCCCATGTTTCATTTGGATTCTAATATCTGTTAGATATAAAATGGCACTAAAACAAAATTAAATGTCTTTAAAAGTTTGCATTATCGGTCATCTATTATTTAAATACTATATTTCATTTACAAGTTAAGTTTGCCAGAAATATTTTGTAAAGAAAGTAGCTCTAGTGTATCTCATGAATAAAGAAGCTTGAAGAACATACACCAGACTTAATCATGGCTACCTCTAGGGACTGAACTATAAGAAGGGTCAGTAAATTTGTAATTTCTACTTTAGGTACTTTTGTATTGTTTAATGGACTCATTAATTTTCATAATTTCATGCATATTCTTATGGAATGAGCCTTTATGATTATAAAGTATCTTTATTGGATTTATAGATATAATCACCATTTGACATAAGTAATTTAAGACTTAAAGTAAGACTAATATCATTTTGTTAGATCATGTAGAGAAATGATGGATTTAGAAGTTGATGGTGTTCTTTTGGTGTGTAGTTGGACAGGGTTCATGTGATAGACAATGTAAGCAAATACTTTTCTCTAGCCCTTTCAAGACCTGAGCATAGAGATGAAAAATAAGTTTCATCCTTGATTGTGGCTAGAGAGATGTGTTGAGAGGTCATACCTTAGTTCCAGTAATTAGTCTGACATAGGTCCTAGAGGATGAAGAAAATGGCTAATCACTTTCCATTTATTTGCTGTCCCTGAAATCTGGACTTTTAGATGGTGAGTTATGAAGGTAAATATTTTTTGTCCAGATCTCTTAAACTCTACTGTATGGTGTGTGTGCTCATTTGTATCCTACTCTTTGTGACCCCATGGACTGTAGCCTACCAGGCTCCCCTGTCCATGGAATTTTCCAGACAAGAACACTACAGTGGGTTGCCACTTCCTACTCCAATAATACATGTATATGTTAGTCGGTCAGTTGTGTCTGACTCTTTGTGACCCCATGGACTGTAACCTGCTGGGCACCTCTGTGTATGGAGTTCTCCAGGCAAGAACACTGGAGTGGATTGCCATTCCCTTCGCCAGGGTATCTTTCCAACCCAGGGATCAAACCTGGATCTCCCGCATTGCAGGCATATTCCTTACCATCTGAGCCACCAGGGAAGATTATACTTAATCAGATAATATTTTATTTTTTTATATAGTTAGTGGCAACCCACTCCAGTACTCTTGCCTGGAGAATCCCATGGAGGGAGGAGCCTGGTAGGCTACAGTCCATGGGGTCACAAAGAGTCGGACACGACTGAGTGACTTCACTTTCACTTTTCACTTTCATATAGTTAGTGGGTAGTTTCATGATAAGTCATGTTAAGATTGCAAGGACTGGAATCTTTTGTATTCCTCATAGAAGCTGGCATGATACTATACTTGAAAGAACTGAGGAATTAATGACTAATGAAATAATGGACTAATTTGTTTATTTGGGCAATGTGAGGTTATAGATAATAGGGATAATTCAATCTGATTGAGCATCAATTAAAATAATTTCATCCTCCTTTATAGAAATATTTACCAGGATTGATGTTAAGCTGAAAAATTGACTACTATGACTTAGAATTTCTTTCTGTGACCCTCTTTAATCCTTTCAATTTTTGACACTGAGGGAGTTAAATGACTTACATGCATGACAGTGGGTAGCTCAGTTTTTACATTTGTAGTTTAAAACGGTACCAGTGTTGTACATATACCATTTATATGTACATTTATATGTACCATTTATATTTATATGGGTACACACACCATTTATATTCATAAGGAGTAGCAGGTGGAGAAGAAAAAAATACAGAACGTGTCATTCCAACCCTCCACTGACCCCACCTTTTTTTTCTTGGAAAAAGAGGGACTTGCTTAATTAAACAGAGTAATGAGAAGCTGCCAGCATACTGTTTCTCCAATTATTTCAGACTGAATTTAAAAACAAAATCACGTATTTGGATGACATCCTGCTTACAACCAGATGAACAAGATATTTATTCATGCATTCATTCATTTAATAATATCTACGGTGCACCTACCACCTGCCAAGCACTGTTCTAGACTCTAGGAGTAGAGTTATGGGCATGAGACTGGGCCCCTACTCCACGTTATTTAATACAGATGAGAAAATTAAATCTCTCCAAAGTGTCTTGCCTGATGTGGTAGATTTGGGACTTGATTCTAAGTTTTCTGTTCTAACCTTTGCACCACACTATCTCATGTAATTTGGGGGACCCTGACTGTCGATCAGCAGGGCAGTTCTGTCTGCCTTTTCTTTGTTCTCCCCTTGTGTGTGGTCCGTTGTTTTCGATCCTATGTGGAATGGTGTGGATTCTGAGAGATACTCTGTCCATGAGAGTGTCCTAAGGCCTTGGGCAAACCGTATTCAGTTTCTGAACAGAACCTAGGATCATGCTGTTAAAAATAACATGAGTGAAATAAAGAAATTGAAGCAGTATTTTTCCAAATCTGAGTGTTTTAATTTGGTAGAATGAAACCAATATTTAGAAAACTTTTTTTTTTTAATCTTAGAGTACATCACAACTAGTAAGCTAAATATGTAAAACATTTATTCCATAATTATATGTTTCTGTTAGGTTGCAACATGAAATTTTTTCCTTGTTGTTGGTTGTGGTCAAAAACATTTGAAACAATGGTTTAAAGGGCATCAGGTGAGATAGTGTTTGTGACAAAAAAGAAATTTATGAAAAAAGATGTATGGTTAACCTTAGCTATCATTTGAATGTGGGTGTTGTTTACTTAAAGAATTCATAGCAATAAAGTAGAATTTGTGTGGTGGAAGTACTAGTGGAAATTATTTGGCACCTGAGTATATGCCTGAACTGTGGTGTTGGAGAAGACTCTTGAGAGTCCCTTGGACTGCAAGGAGATCCAACCAGTCCATTCTGAAGGAGATCAGCCCTGGGACTACTTTGGAAGGAATGATGCTGAAGCTGAAACTCCAGTACTTTGGCCACCTCATGCAGAGAGTTGACTCATTGGAAAAGACCCTGATGCTGGGAGAGATTGGGGGCAGGAGGAGAAGGGGACGACAGAGGATGAGATGGCTGGATGGCATCACGGACTCGATGGACGTGAGTCTGAGTGAACTCCGGGAGTTGGTGATGGACAGGGAGGCCTGGCGTGCTGCGATTCATGGGGTCGCCAAGAGTCGGACACGACTGAGCGACTTGAACTGAACTGATATGCCTGAACTGATTTTTTTTCCTTTAAACACACACGTTGCAGTTACTGGTTACCCTGTGTCCTATACTTTTATTGCAGTTCTCAGTATTGAGTGGTTTCATTATTTTTTGAAACATATTTGCTTTGTAATTTAATTGCATGGCACATAGAGAAATTTGAGGAAATAAATACTTGAGGCAATGTCCTATACATTATCTGATTATGATAAAGTCTATGGCTGATTAGACTTTAATAGAGTTGTTAAATATTACATAGTAATTTGAGAACTGATTTAATATTTTTTTTTCATTTAGTTTCTAAATGTTAGTGGATTTTATCTGAAGATATTATTTGTTAAGAAGAAAAGAGTAACACAGTTCCCTAAATTGAAGTTTTTCTTAGGCAGTAGTGGGCTGCCGTCTATGCAGTCGCATAGAGTCGGACACAACTAAAGCGACTTAGCAGCAGCAGCAGCAGCAGTGGTAAAGAATCAGCCTGACAATGCAGGAGACGCAAGAGATGTGGGTTCGATCCTGGAATCAGGAAGATCCCCTGGAGAAAGAAATGGCAACCCACTCCAGTATTCTTTCCTGGGAAATTCCATACACCGAGGATCCTGGCAGGCTACAGTTCATGGGGTTGCAAAGAATTGGACACATCTGAGTGTGTGCACACACACCTACATATATGAACACACACACACACACACACCCATCAGATCACAGTTACTTGTTCTTCAAGAAAGTGTTTGTGGTAGGCCTCAGACAAAAAATAGCCTCAGCCACTTGAAATCACTTGAAGACTACAATTTATTTTTTTATATACTTATATAGATTATAGGAAAAATTACTAACTTGAAATTTGCAATAATTTGGGTAGGGATTGAACTTTATCTTTGGAAAGATAAAAGCTTGTTGCTAAAAAAAGTTGCAAATTTTGAGAGTTTGAATTATGTGTATAAATACATCTTTGGAGGCACATAAGGAAAAAAACTCTATCTTTCTGTATTGTCATTTATTTTAGAGATATGTGTAGAATTTCCATTATTGAGATGACCAAGACAGAGGTGTATTGAAATAGTATTTGCTTATTCTTTGCAAGGCATGAACTTCTTCCCTAGAGTAAGCTTATAATCTAATTATGGAGACAGAAGCACAGAAGAAAGGCTATGCTTAAAAGAGTGTAGAGATGTTTTTCTCTCCTCAGGCAGAGAACAGAAGAGCAACATATAAAAGAAAATTTCCTTGAGAAGTGTTCTGGGCAGGAAAGCTGAGCAAGCCCTGTTTGTTGGTATTAGATACCTTCCAGTGGGATTGCATTATGGGCACTTTGAATATACCTGAGTTCAACTAGTCAAGGTCAAGAGAAAGCAAAAGTAGAACTAACTAATAATTAGTGCAGGAGGTTGTATCTAGCATTCCCTACAATGGAATGTCCTAGAATAGTGTATCATAGGGCTGTGAATGTCTTCTTCCTTGATTGGTCTCAGGGTCATTCAGTCTTCCAGTAGTAGGTATTTTTAGTTTACCCCAACTGTACTGCACTCACTCCCAGCAAACAACCTGACTGCCTACTTCATTAAAAAAAAAACAAACTATAGATTGTGAAGTGTTTTTTCCCCTTTCCTACTTCTCCCCACCCCTGCTATTTATTTATCTCTTCTCCAGCCTCAGGGGCTTCCCTGATAGCTCAGTTGGTAAAGAATCTGCCTGCAATGCAAGAGACCCCAGTTCAATTCCTGAGGTGGGAAGATCCGCTGGAGAAGGGATAGGCTACCCACGCCAGTATTCTTAGACTTCCTTGGTGGCTCAGCTGGTAAAGAATCTGCCTGCAATGTGGGAGACCTGGGTTTGATCCCTGGGTTGGAAAGATCCCCTGGAGAAGGGAAAGGCTACCCGCTCCAGTATCAGTCAAGGCCTGTCTTCTTTCCTCCAGGACTTTGCTCCCTCAGTTACACCTTCTTCATAAAAATCCTGGCTCTGGAGGCAAAGTCTACCAGTTTGAAATATGGTTTTGTACTTTCTAAATGTGTGGTCATGGACATATTGCTTATCTTCTATGTGCTTCCATTTGAAAAATGGGACTAGAAATAAGTGCTTATCTTATTGTGAGCACAACCATAAGTTAAGGCAGTTAAGGGGCTTTGACTCTGGTACAAGCTCTCAGTGAATGTTAGTTTCTGCCATTCCTACTGTTACTACTACCACCATTAACCTACTAATCTCTAAATCTCTATGCTTTTCATTCCTTAACCCATATGTTTGCTGAACCATTTCCTCTTCTGGAAAAGAATGAAGCCAAACATTCTCTTGACCCTGGTCCCTTGTTAACTACTGTATTCTCTTTCCTCTTCCTTCTCAAATATTTTAAATATTATTCAAGGTTAGCTCTCTGCACTTCTTCCTCTTCTATTTGCTTTTATTTTCTTTGTAGAAATTGTTGTTTTAATGAGATATTGACTAGATACAAAATTATAAACTATTTTCTATTTTGACTTCTCTGAAACCTGATGTAGTAAGTACTTCTTGAGTCCTATGTATGCTCAGCTGCTTCAGTTCTGTCCAGTTCTTTGTGATGCCATGGACTGTAGCCTGCCAGGCTTCTCTGTTCACGGGACTTTCCCAGCAATAATAAATCTGTAGTGGGTTGCCATGCCCTCCTTCAGGGGATCTTCCCGATCTGGGGATCAAACCCAAGTCTCCTGCATTATAAGCAGATTCTTTACCTGCAGAGCCATCTGGGAAATCTACTGTGTCCTTCTCTCCTCATTTCTCTCTGAGTGTTGTCACTATACAGCTTTTTATGTTGATCGTTCTTTTACTTTCTTCATAGATTTACTTAATATTTGTACATATTTAGTTTTGTATATTGTTGAACTTTATAAGTGGAATTATACAATATAAATTATAGGGAGGCTGGCTTTTTTGCACCAAACTATAATTTCATCCATTTTTATTGGCATAAAGAATGTCATTATATGCTATAATTTATACATTTTCCTGTTGATGGATTTTGGACCTTTTGCTATTCTAAATGAGTTTACTCTAAACATTCTTGTATGTGTATCCTAGCATACATACACACAAGTTTTTCTAGGATTCTCAAAAAGTAAATTCAGACTTTTATATTTGGGAATGTGAAATGGTATCTGATATTTTATTTTATTTGGCTGTGTCATGCGACTTATAAGATCTCAATTTCCCAACCAGGGATTGAATCCAGGCCACTGCAGTGAAAGCGCCAAGTCCTAACCACTTGACTGCCAGAGAATTCCCAGTATCTGACATTTTAAATTACATTATCAGATAACTGATGAGGTCAGCCATCTTTTTATTTATTTCTTGATCATATTGGTTTATTTCTCAGTGAAATGCCCATTTAATATTTTGCCTGGCTTTATTTTGGATTGTCTGTTTCATTTATTTATAGTAGTCCTTTATAATTCTGAGACAATAAGCCAATTTCCAAATTTGTGTTTTGTCTTTTCACTTTCTTTATGTCTTTTCTCCCTCCTCTAGCTGCTTTTGAAAATTTTTTGTTTCTGATTTCCATCAATTTGATTACAATGTGTGTAGTCTTGATGTGGTTTTCTTTTCCTGTTTTTTTTTTTTAAACTTAGATATAATTTGTATGCCATACAGTTCACGTATTTATAGTGTACATTTTTGACTTTCAGTATATGCATAGGGTTGTAGATCTATCACCTTAATCAATTCTAAATCATTTTCATTTCCTAAAAATGAAACCTCATACCCCTTAGTCATCACCTTCAATCCTTCTACCCCTCCAACGCTATGCAATTACTAATCTGTTTTCTGTCTGTCTATACTTGCTTATTCTAAGAGTTTCAAATAAATGGAATCAAACATGATGTAATTTTTGTGGCTGAGTTTTTTTACATAGCTTAATGTTTTCAAAGGTCATCCCTGCTGTACCATGCATTAGTACCTCATTTTTTAATTCCCAGATAATATTTTTTTATATGGGTATGTTATATTTTATTTGTCCATTTGTTGAAAAAAAAAAAACACCTTTTTTTTCCCTCCAGTTAATTGACTTGGCACTCTTTAAAAAAAAAAAAAAGCCAACTGGCCATAGACATATGGGTTTATGTTCGGACCTTTAGTTCTATTCTGTTGGTCTTTGTCTAGTCTTTTGTGAGTACCGCCTTGTCTTGACTGCTGTACCTTTTATAGTAAGTTTTGAAATAGGGAAGGGTGAGCCCTCAAACTTTGATCTTGTTTTGCAAGATTGTTATGATCATTCCAGTTCCCTTGAATTTCCACATGAATTTTAGGAACTGCTTCTCAATTTCTGCATTGAAATTAGCTGGGATTTGATAGGTTGTGTTGTACTCTGGATGAATTTCAGGTGTTACTTTCTGTATTTCTAGTAACGTGTTCCTCATTTCCTTCTGAGTCCTCACCAGTGGCCCCTTTAGTGACTGTATTCTTACCAACCGTCTAAGACTATCTAGGTTTCTTCTACCATTTTTTTTTTTTTTTCAAAATTCTTTGAGCCTGCACCAACTGCCTGATTCCAAGGCTATCCCAAATTTTTAGGTATTTTATATAGCAGCATACCACTTCCAGGCTCCAAAGTTGATACTAGTTTCTATTGCTGCTGTACCAAATTCACATAAATTTAGTGGTTTAAAACATTTATTACCTCACAGTTCTATAGGTCTCAAGTCTGGGCTGATCCTGGGTTGCTCTTTAGCATTATCTCTCGTCAGTCTTCATGTATTTTGGGTTTTGGCGATAACAAACGTGAATAGTTCCCTGTAGATATCATGTCACTTACATATCTCTGCACTTCTTATGGTGTTCCTTTTACCTAATGTGTTACTGTGGGCTGTTATAACAGATTACTATGGACTGGTGGCTTAAACAGCAAATTATTTTTCCCTGTTCTGGAGGCTAGAAATCCAAGATCAATCCAAGTGCCAGCACGGTTGTGTTTTTGATGCAGACTCTCTTCTCGGTCATGTCCTAACATAGTCTCTGGTTAATATCTATATGCAGAAAATGAGCCATGGTCTCCTTGCTCTTGTTGTTGCAGTTTAGTTGCTAAGACGTGTCTGATTCTTGTGACCCAATGGACTGCAGCCCACCAGGCTCCTCTGTCCATGGAATCTCCCAGGCAAGAGTACTGGAGTGGGTTGCCATTTCCTTTTTCAAGGGGGTCTTCCTGACCCAGAGATTGAACCTATGTCTCCTGCATTAGCAGGAGGATTCTTTACCAGTGAGCCACCAGGGGTTTCATTATCCTCTTAAATTTTTTTGATAACTCTATCATAAGTGCTCTACCCTCATGACCCCATGTAAATAATTCTCTCTGCAAACCTCCAAATATCATCACATTTGAAGTTTAAAGAGTTAATCACTCAGTTGTGTCCAATTCTTTGCAACCCCATGCACTGTAGACCAACAGGCTCTCCTGTCCATGAATTTTCCAGGCAAGAGTACTGGAGTAGGTAGCCATTCCCTTCTCCAGGAAATCTTCCCAACCTGGGGATCAAACCTGGGTCTCCCATATTGCAGGTAGATTCCTTACCATCTGAGGCACCAGGGAAGCCCTTATTTGGAGGTTAGACCTTCAATATATGAATTTCAGGAAGACACCAATATTCAGTCCATAGCATTCTGCCTCTGTGTGCATGCTGTGTGCTAAGTTGCTCCAGTCGTGTCTAACTCTCTGTGACCCTATGGACTGCAGCCTGCCAGATTCCCCCATCTGTGGGATTCTGCCTTTGCCCACCCCCATATTAATATCCTTCTCAGATGCAAAATAGATTCCATCCCAAGAGCTCTATTTCAGCATTAGCTCTAAAATCCAGAGTCTTATGTAAATATCATCTAAATCTACTATGGATGAGACCTGAAATATGATTCAACCTGAGGCAAAAATGCCTCTCCAGCCATGAACCTGTGAAATCAACAAGTTGTGTGCCCCCAAACTACCATGGCGAGACAGATGTGAGATGTACTTTCCCCTCCCCAAAGGGAGACATCAGAAAGAAGGAAGGGAAAGTGGGTCTCAAGTAAGCGCATAACCTACTAAGGCTTACTCCACTGGACCTTGTGTTGTTGCATTTATAGTTACTGAGTCATGTCCGACTCTTTCGCGACCTCATGGACTATAGTGTGACAGGTTCCCCTGTCCATGGGCTTTTCCAGGCAAGAATACTGGAGTGGGTTGCTGTTTCCTTCTCCACCATTGGGCCTTAAGGTTTGAGAATAATCATTTAAGAGTGAGTGTTGTATCATCTGAACCCACTTGAGCAATAGTTCTGAATCTGCAGCTATGCTAGGTTGGAACTGTGTGCCTGCCATTCTGGGCCAGCCTCACCCACACAGCTCTGCTAGGCAGTGGGCCCACCGTTTGAAACCTAGGTTGGGGCAGCCTGGCCCTCTCGGGGCCCATGTACTCTGGGTCTGTGGTGGGAATGGCAGCCCTGATAATCTCTTAATCTTGTTTAAGTGTTCTTCTTTCTCTCTTGTCTTAAAAAATAGTGTGTGATCACAACGAACTAACTGTACAGTCAGGTCCTATAGGAGCTGAGAAGTCTGACAGCCTGCCTTTATTTTGTCCCATCTCTTCCCCCTTCAGTTCAAACTGGCAGTGTTCCTGCTGGGGTGGCTGATTAGGTGAGGTCCATGGTTCACACCCATACGAATCTCCTTATCAAACGGCCAGTCAGACACAGTGTTCTCTCCAAACATACTTTCTCTCTCTCTCTTTTTTTTTTTTTTGCAATATGGATAAGCTGAGACTCTTCCAAATTTTTAAATTCTTTGTTCCTTTTTGCTTAACATTTTTTTTCCTTCATTTCTTTTCACGTTTTACTATAAGGCATCAGCAGTAACCAAGCAGATCCTTCAAAACTTTGCTCTGTAACATTTTCAGCTAAATATCCAGTTTCATCACTTGCAAATTCAACCTTCTGCAAAACACAGAAACATGAACACAATTCAGCCAAGTTCTTTGTTACTTTATAACAAGGATTGCCTTCCTCCTTGGTCCAATAGAGAGTTCTTCCTCTCTGAGACCTCATCAGAAAGGCTTTTGCCACTTACATTTCTACCAGCATCTGTTGTGAATACTTACGTATTTTTCTAAAAAGCTAGAAGGTTTCTCTGCAGCTCTTTACTTTCTGAGCTCTCACTAGAATCTTCTTCAAAAGTCTCTTCATAGCAATATTGGTCTTTTCTAGCATTGCACCTCAGAACTCTTCCAACCTCCATCCATTACCCAGTCCCAATGCCTCCTCCATATTTTTAGGTGTTTGTTACAGCAGCACCCAACTTCTTGGTACCAGTTTCCATCTTAGCTGCTTTGGGGTGTTGTAACAGATTACTATAGACTGGGTGGCCTAACCAACAGACAGTTATTTCTCACAGTTCTGGGGACTGGAATTTCAAGCTCAGGGTGGCAGAATGGATGGGTTATTGGTGAGGGCCCTCTTCCTGGTTTTATCTTCACATAGCGTTTCCTTGGTGTGTGCCTGCAGAGAGAGTGAGTTCTGGTCTCATCATCCTCTTGCAAGAGCATTAATCCCATCATTGGTGGCTCTACTTTCATGACTTCATCAAAACCTAATTCTCTCCCCAGAGCCCTGCCTCCAAATGCCATCATAGTGGGGATGAGGACTTCAACGTGTGAATTTGGGGTGAGGACACAGGGGCTTCCCTGGTGGCTTAGATGGTAAAGAATCTGCCTGCAATGCAGGAGAACTGGGTTGGGAAGATCTCCTGGAGAAGGGAATGGCTACCCACTCCAATATTCTTGCCTGGAGCATTCCACGGACAGAGGAGCTTGGCAGGCTGTTGTCCATAGGGTCACAAAGAGTCAGACACGACTGAGCAACGAACACTTTCACAAACATTCAGTTCATAGCACCTTTAATGCTCATCCCTGTATTAGCTGACGTCTTTATTTTCTATTTAATCTCTTCCAGAAAATTGGACTCCGCTTCTGAGCTGAGCTATGTGACCCAGTTCTGTGTTCACATAATAGCATGTGGTCCTTCACTTCCTGTGTTGTATCAGAATTGTCTTTCACGTGTTGATCATTCATGGATGTATGGAAACTTGTGTCCTGTATTATCGGACTTTTGGTCTTGTAAACCTTGCTTTATTGTCTTATCATGTTCATACGTCATATAGGGCATTAGTCTAGCTACAGGATATATTCTTGGAACTGGAATTATGAGATCAAAGGGTATACACATTTATGCTTTTTTTTTTTTTAATGTGGCTGCTCTGGGTCTTAGTAGGGGTATATGGGATCTGGTTCCTTGATCAGGGGCCAAACCCGGGACTCCTGCATCCGGAGTGTGGCGTCTTAGCCACTGGACCACCAGGGAAGTCGCCACATTTATACTTTTGATAGATACTGTCCAGTTGCTTTACACAGAGGCAGTGTAAACTCTCACCAGTAATACATGAGGAATGACAGTGCCTTTCTCCAAACCCTTGACAACATCGTATGTGTTAAAACCTTAGAATCTTTGCCAATCTGATAAGTGGAAAAATCTCAGCATAGTTTTACTTGACATTTCTCTTATGATGAGAAACATGTTTTAGTGGATTTAAGAGCTGTCTCTGGAATTTTCACTAAATGAACTGTGTCTGTTCATATGCTTTGCTTACCTTTCTATGGAGTTATAGTCTTTTCCTTACTGAACTGTAGAAGCTCTCTCTACATTAAGGAAATCAGTCCTTTGTCCTGAATCATAGTGCCCCCATGCCCGCACTCCAGCTTGTCCTTTAACTCTGCTTATCGTGTGTTTTGTCATGCAGAAAATTTGATTTTGCTATAAGGGTGAATTTAATCAATTTCTTTTTCATGGCTTTTGGAGTTTGTGTCAAACTTTGGCTTTCCCTTCTACAGGAAGTCATTTTAAGTATGTTGAAAACTTTATATGTAAAGGCATTTATTGCATTCTTGGCAATTTTAAAAGTTGATAACAATATAGACGTTCAATAATTGGGGAATGATGGCTTTCACTGTGATATAGCTACATAATGGGTTATTATGTAACCTGTGTAAATAATGTTTAGAGGAAGTTCCTCATATGTTTACAGATGAATGTCAGGGCAAAATGCTTGTGTTCAGGTTGAGACCAGAATCAAGACCATTTCTATTCCAGATTATCTCCATGATATAAAAAATGGAAAGGAATCAGTGGGAGGCAAATTAATAGTTGTAATTGGGTGGTGAGATGATTTTGTTATTTGAAATGTCTTTTGGTTCTTTGCCAACTTCTAAAACCAGAGCTTTTTTTTTAATAGAGGAAAAACACCACCACATGATTGGCCCTGCACTTGAGTGTACACCGTATACTGCGTGCTTTGTAGGATCCACTCACTGCAGCTGCTTGACAGTCTCCACACCTTTAGCAGCCCAGTAGTGGGACAAGGCAAACCAATCATTGTTTGTCCAGAATAGAGCTAGTTTATCCAGATTTTCTTCTTTTCTTTTTCTATTGTCAGGTATCAGGATCTCAGGGAACATTCTTCATTAAGTATTTCACCGTAGAATAGGTGCAGCTCAAATTACAATGGTAACCTAAAGTCAGCATGGAATAGTGATTTTTTTCTAATTTCTCTTTGAAATTGTTAATAGTGGACTTTATTTTTGAATTAAGCCCCCTTCCATCTTTTTTTTTTTCTTTTTTTCTTTTTGGCTCTGTACACCCTCATAATACTTGGTAGAGTTATTTCTTCTGGATCCTGTTCAGTTTTAATTTCCAAACAAATGTAGCCAATCTCAATGCTTGAATTTTGACAAATATATTTATCCTTAGAGCTGCCACCATGGTTGAGAGAACACTTGCATCAGAAGACTACAGAGACCTGACTTTAAAATATATATAATTTTAAAGGTATAATGTATTTTACACTAATATACTCTGGAATTACCTACAAAAGTGACAGTTAATTTTAGGTAGAGTTTTTGAAAGAGGTATAAACATTTGAAAAGTTAATGGTTTATATAGTAACTGTATATAGTTAAATAATTAACTTCACAAGGAACTCTGCTTTGGTTATAGCATAAAATTGTAATAAGTAAACATGATAAAGAACCATATGGGCCATTAGTTGAATTCTTTGAGGTGCTGAGACTTCAAAGGGCCAGTATTGCGCATTTTGGGTATTTTGATATCTTTGCATTTCCTAGTCATCTTTTTTCCTTAATCCTGAAAGGTATTTTGTTTATGCTCAAATCAAAATGAATGATATTCTTGAGGCAACTGGGGAGCATTAGCAAAAATCCCTTCTTTTGGATCTTATATGTGAGTCTGTAAACATATTAGCTGGACTGGAGAAATTGAGATAATTAGGATAGATATAAAATAGCAAGTTAGGCAAACATGATTAAGATTTCCCCACAGGACAGTGTTTTCCTGGTAAAGAGATTATTTTAAATATCAAACCTCATTTCAAAAGAGAAGCATTTAAAGACGCTTTCATCTGTCGGAGCAAGAGCCTCTGTTTGTGTAAATCAAACCATTGCACAATCTCCAGAATCCGAATGTGGAAATTTCATAGATTCTTTGTAATGTGGAACAGTTAATGCTTGCTGGAGGTGGGTGGCAATGGGGATCAGTGCTATCATTTGGGCTGCTTAGGTTTTATTCCCTCACACTTGGCCGCGTGGTTTAGGTATCCTCCTGTTTGTTCTGTCCTTAAACAACTTGTCCCCTCCTCTTCTTCTCTCCTGTTTTCTCTTCCTCCCTAGCCTCTTTTCTTGGAATTGTAAAAGAAACAAAAAGAAGGACCTCACTTGCAATTTCACTTTTTATTCTGACAACTATAGATTTAACTTCTCAAAAACTTCGTACTTTAGATAAAGTAACATTAAGGCTAAGTTTTAGTAACTGGTTTCATTTGTATTTGAGGACCCTGGGATGAATTGATCCAACCTGGAAATCTATGTTGAAATTTGCTTTCTCAATCTTTATATATATATTTTTTCCATCTATTTGCCAGTAGTTACAATGGCTTGCAGGGCAGCCAAATGATGAAATACTAATTAATCTTAAGCATCATTGTGTGGTTATAGATTGATCGAGAGATTAGAAATGAATGTATATTCCAACTCAAAAATAACAGCTAAACACTCTTTAGTAAACAATTCAGAGGCTTAAGTGATATTTTTGGAAAATCATGGCCATAAGGATTTCTCTAGAAATATGCTATGAGAAATTTTTTGGGCCTTTTGTCAAGAAAAGAAACTTTGTAGAGCAAATGAATGCTAGATCTCTAAATTTCATAGCGTGGATGACTATCTTAGCTAGTTAGCCACATTAAATTCCTTTGTGGGGAGGATACAGTAGTACATTTGTCTTCTAGAGTTGCCCTAACAAAATACCATGGACTGGGTGGCTTAAAGAACAGAAATTTATTCTCTCTCAGTTCTGGAGGCTAGAAGTCCAAGATCAAGGTGTCATCAGAGTCAGTGTCTGACGAGACCTCTTTTCTTGGCTCATAGAGGGTTGCCTTCTCTCTTTGTCTCTTGCCTCTTCTCTGTGGGTGTGGGTGAGATCTTCAGTGTTTCTTCCTCTTCCTACAAGAGTATCAGATCTATCAGATTAGAGGCCCACTATAGGACCTCATTTAGCCATCATTATCTCTCTAAAGGCCCTGTTTCCAAATATAGTCACATTTGGGGTTAAAGCCTCAGCATATGAATTTGGGTGGGGGGGCATAATGCAGTCTATAATAGGTAGAATAAATTATAGTAATAAACAAGATGAAGTGATACTACTTAGGCTGAGAGAGTGTGAAATAGTTGGCATTGTGCTCTTTTTTTTGTGTGTATGAATCGTATAAAATAGTTCATTATGTTATGGTTTAAAAAAGAATTTCCATCAAGATTTACTTAGTGCTCTTCTCCTGCTAAACTTCATCTCCTTAAGGCCAGGGATGAACCTTATTGAGTAGCTTTCAAGTTCTTTTGATTTTAATCTAAATTAAGAAATGCATTTTACATCATAATCCAGGACAAACACACACATACAGAAAATAATTTCTCAAAACCTTTTGTTAGGGAAACTGTGTTTTTTTCTTATCCTTTCATTTCAATAGAGAGAAAATGATGATTGTGACCCATTAGATTGATTTCATGATCCACTAATAATTGATAACTCACTGTTTCAAAAACAGTAGCTTATCAGGTTTTGGTTGGTAGTATTGAATTGGCCACAAAGTTCATTTGGATTTTCCCATAACGTCTCACAACTCCTGGAATCTAGTAGGCCTTCTGCAGATGTTTATCAAATATCTGAATGAATGATTCAGTTGAATAAGTAAGAAAGAGCTGGAGTAAACTAGAGAAATTCTTTAGAGGCCGATTTTGTCCATTACTTATTGTCCTTTATTACTTAGTATTCCTGTTGGCTTCTATTTGGAGCGTTCCAAGACTGACTGAATTCAAATCTCTTTAGGTGGCAGGTGGGTTTTTCATTTTTTTAAATATTTTTTGTTTTAGAATAGTTCTAGATTTACGAAAAAGAAAAGTTGCAAAGGTAGCCAAGAAAGCTCCCCGTTACCCAGCTCCCAGTTTCCCCCGGTATTAATGTCTTTCATCTCTGGGGTACATTTGTCATGATTGTGGTTGTTCAGCCACTAAGTCATGTCTGAGACTGCAGCACACCAGGCTTCCCTGTCCTTCACTACCTCTACTCACACTCACGATTAGTGAGCCACTAATGAGATGTTATTAGTAACTAAATTCCACACTTTATTCAGATTTTATTAGTTTTTCTCCAGTGTCCTGTTTCTGCTCCAGAATCCCATCCAGGATAGCACATACGTTCAGTCCTCTCATCTCCCTAGGGGACCCCTTTGTGGTGACGATACCTCACATTTTCCTATATTGATGACTTTGACAGTTTTCAGAAGTACTGGTCAGAAATTGTGTGCAGAATCCCTTAATTTGGGTTTGTCTAGGTTTGTTTTCTTCACAATTAACTCAGGTTTGGGGGAAGAAGACCATAGTGAATATGACTTATGGCTACCGATGTTGACCTTGATCACCTGACTGAGATGGTATATTTCAGATTTCTCCACTGCATATGTGCTATGTCACTTCAGTCATGTCTGACTCTTTTCAACCCCATGGACAGTATCCCACCAGGCTCCTCTGTCCATGGGATTCTCCAGGCAAGAACACTGGAGTGGGTTGCCGTTTCCTTCTCCAGGGGGTTTTCCCAATACAGGGATCGAACCTGCGTATCTGAAGGTCTCCTGCATTGGCAGGCAGGTTCTTTACCACAAGCGCCACCTAGGAAGCCCACTGCAGTGTTACTGTTTTTTTCGCCCTTTCCATACTGTATACTTTAAAAAATTAATTTATTTTTAAATTGTATAGTTGCTTTACATTGTTGCATTAGTCTTTGCTGTACAATACCATGCATCAGCTCTATGCATACAGGTATCCTCACCCTCTTGGACTCCAGTCCACCCCGCCGTCCACCGCTCTGTGTCATCACAAAGCACTGAGCTGGGCCCCCTGTGCTATACAGCAGCTTCCCTCTAGCTAGCTATGCTACAGATGGCAGTGTGTATATGGCAATGCCACTCTCTCAGTTCATCCCACCCTCTCCTTCCCCGCTCTGTGTATCCACGAGTCCATTCCCTATGTCTACATCTCTCTTCCTGCCCTTCTAAATAGGTGCATCAGTACCACTTTCCTAGATTCCATGTATGTGTGTTAAAATGATACTTCTTTTTCTCTTTCTGACTTGCTTTATTCTGTGTGACAGACTCCAGGTTCATCCACATCACTATAAATGACCCAGTTCCATTCCATACTGTACACTTTGGAAGAAAGTCGCTGTGTGCAGGCTCCCCAGGTGGTGCAGTGGTGAAGAACCCGCCTGCCAACGTATTAGATGTGGGTTCGATCCCTGGGTTGGGAAAAATTCCCTGGAGAAGGCAATGGCAACCCATTCCAGTATTCTTGCCTGGAAAATCCCATGGACGTAGGAGTCTGGCTGGCTACAGTCCATGAGGGTGCAAAGAGTCAGACATGGCTGAGCACACAGGTGTGCAGCCCACACCTAAGTGGGGTGGGGGGGTTATGCTCTACATTCTTGAGGGCAGAGTGGCCACACACATTATTTGGGATTCTCCTGCACAGAATCTGCTTATTCTCCCTCAAGTACTTACTTTTTTATATCAGTATGGGGTCATACCGATGTAAATGGATGTTTATTTTATACTTCGGCTTGTAATTCAACACAGTGTGAATTATTTTGTTTGTTCAAATGATCCCAGTTTTGGTTATTTGGAACTGTTTTAGGTTGACTCCTGTGTCCCTCTGAGATATTGCCATCCTCATTTTGTTTTTGAGCACTTCCCTACTTACTGGCAGTACAAGATGCTCTGGGTTTATCTTGTTTACTCCCTATCCTGGTCCTAGAATCAGCAGCTTCTCAAAGGGGGCCAATTCTTTTTATCGCAGGATGTTATTGGGAAAGAAAGATCTAAGCGCTGGGTGTGTTCTCTGCTTTGGTGTGCCATTGCATCTGGGTCTTCTCAGAGATAGGACATATGAACCTGAGTATTAAACCTATCTCTAACTATTTCAATATCCATCTGTATCTTTGTGAAGCTAAACATGAGCTCATAATGATATCTCTGACTCTAATCCAGGATGACATAGCTTATTCTCTCCTTCCCCTCTTTCTCATCAACACTGGGAGAAACTTGGTTCCCATCATCTCTCTCCAACAGTGGGAGAAACTTGGTTCCCACAATCCACCATCTATTTACCAGATTTTCATTCCAGTGTATGGTTTCAGAACTTTTAATTTGTTGTTGTTCAGTCGCTAACTTATGTCTGATTCTTGGCGACTCCATGGACTCTAGCCCACTAGGCTCCTCTGTCCATGGGACTTCCCAAGCAAGAGTATTGGAGTGGGTTGCCATTTACTTCTCCAGAGGATCTTCCCAACCCAGGGATCGAACCGGTGTCTCTTGCTTGACAGGCAAATTCTTTACCACTGAGCCACTAGGGAAGTGCTTTTGATTTGTACCCCATGGGAAACAACTTTACCAACTAGAGTTCAATTTTTATGTACAGTTCCTTTTGTCTTTAGTCCTTTTCAAAGTCATTTAGGTCATCACCCTTTTTCTCAAACCCCCTTCAGTGAATTTATGCCATACATTAGTAATAGATTCTTTTCACAGTCTGCATTCCATTCTGGGACTGCTTGACCTCCTGGTTGGTTATTTTTTAAGTTTGCATACATTAAGGTTTACTTTTTAATGCCACATAATTATGTGGGTTTTATCAAATACATAGTGTTATGTAACCACTACAACATCACTATCCAGAATAGCTTCACTCTACTTCTGTGCTTTACTGAGTCAGTACTCTTCCCTCCGCAAACTGGTGAATTCAATCTGGTTTTCATCTTTACAGTGTTCTCTTTTTATCAGAATGTTATATGAGTGCAATCATAACAGTATGTAGTCTTTTGAAACTGGATCCTTTTATTTAGCAATATGAGGTAAGATTCTTCTATGTTGTTGCATGAGTTAGTAGCTCATTCTGTTTGACTGTTGAATAATATTCCATAGTGTGAATGCATCATAGATAATCCATTCATCTGCTGAAGGATATCTTGCTCCCAGTTTTTAATGATTATGAATGAAGTTGCTATACTCTTTCATCTGCATGTTGTTTTTGGCAGCTATAAATTTTCCCATCAGTTGGGTAAATACCAAAGAGGACAGTGGCTGGATGCTAGGGTATGTCTATACTTAGTTTTGTTATAAACTGTCAAACTGTCTTCCAAAGTGGCCGTACCATTCTGCATTCCCACTAGTAATGATGGATTCTTGGTCTGCAACCTTGTCAGAATTTGGTATTGTCAGGTTTTTGGATTTTAGCTGTTCCAATAAATGAGTAGTAACATCTTATCTTAATTTGCTTTTCCCTAATGACAAATGGGCTTCCCAGGTGGTGCTAATGGTAAAGAACCTGCCTGCCAAGGCAGGAGATGCAGGTTTGATCCCTGGATTGGAAAGATCCTCTGCAGAAGGGAATGGCAACCCACTCCAGTATTCTTGCCTGGAGAATCCCATGGACAGAGGAGCCTGGTGGGATTGCAAAGAGTTGGACACAACTGAAGCAACTTAGCACAGCAATGACAAGTGATGCTGAACATCTTTTCATATGCTTGGATGCCCTCTGTGTATCTCCTTCAGTGAAGTGCCTGTTCAGATCTTTTGCCCATCTTTTTAAAAGACTGGTCTTCTTGTTTAGTTTTACGTACTCTTTTTGTATATCTGAGTATAAGTCACTTATTAGATATGTGATTTGCATATATTTTCTCCCAGTCTGTATCTTGTCCTGGGACTGTGCATTTTTAAAAAGTTCTTTGGGTGATTCTGAATCTCTAGTCCAAAGCCCCAGGTCTGATTAAAATAGGAGAGCTGGATCACCTCTTCAGCTCCCTTCTCCCCTTCCTTTGCATTTCTCACTAGTCAGCCTCTCTGGACCATGATGGCCTCATTCATAGAATATTAAGTTACCTTTGGGAGAGTAGGTATCTTTCAGTTTTCAGTTCTATGATTCCGTGATCACCTGACCTTTTGAAACCTTCCTGGAATGCTACCAGTATACAGTTAGATCTCCTTACCTTTCTAATTGCTTTCACAAAGGAAAAGAACTGCCTGATCTAGACATTGAGAGTCTTTTATTTCATTGTGGAATTTTATTACTCCCACTGCCTAAAACTCAACTGTTATGGTGGCATACCAGAGTGAAATAAATCTGTCAGCAACTTTAAAATTATAATAGGACGAAAATCTACTGGATCATGTCTCAAAGGTACTGCTCACAGAAATAGCCTCCATGTTTACCATGTATTATAAACTTTGTACACTTGTAGACAGGTGAGAAAACAATTTGGCAGTTTAGAATTTCTATCCTTCCTCCACGTAGCTAGTCCATCATTAAAAAGCAGACCCTATTTCTCTAAAAGTTGGGTTTTCTTTTCCTGAAAATATGTCTCCTGAAAGGCAGAACAGAGAAACTGCAAGTTTTTAGACTCACAAAGAGGAAGCGTACAGTATCTTGAAGGTTATCTATAGATGGAATACTTTTAGATACTAATTAAACCTTAGAA
The DNA here is from genome assembly GCF_032405125.1 of Capricornis sumatraensis. Taxonomy (NCBI): domain Eukaryota; kingdom Metazoa; phylum Chordata; class Mammalia; order Artiodactyla; family Bovidae; genus Capricornis; species Capricornis sumatraensis. The sequence continues at coordinate 68,801,007 of NC_091081.1, read as the reverse complement.
CAGTAACACAGAAAGTACAGTAATAATTGCTAAAACTTCCTAACAAAATGGACCTTGTGGAGGCTCTTACTCCATCTCATGGTGTTATTATAAATGTGGGATGTGGAGACCCTTTTCAACTTCAATATTAGCTCAGTGCATTATAAACTCAAACCCCACAGTCAGAAAGCCTTGTTACTCATTTAGTTTCTGCCTCTGGCCTCTGCCACTATGCCCATGTTGTCTTATCTTAATGATTTTGTGGGAGTAGCATAGCACAGACTCTGGAATTAGAGTGTTTTGAACTTCATTACTTATTAGCTGAGAGATTTTTGGCAGGTTCCTTAACCTCCCTAAACTGTTTCCTCATGTGTATCATAATAATAATAATGCCTGCTTGAATTGCTGTGTCAAAGAAACTAATATAACCCAAAGGGTGTTTGGTGCAGTGCCTGGCGTACACTTGCTGCTGCTACTGCTGGTTTACGTGAAGTCACCTAGGTATTGTACTTTGAGTGAGAAGATCAGAAGACCAAAGACATTTCTGGAACCTGTGGAAGAGACTATATTTTAAATTATCTGGCAAAATCACCCTTACCTTCTGAAGAGACTCAGAAATACTGGTTAGAGCATTAACAGAAAAGCCCAGAGAGAAGGGTACCACTGACACTGATGGAAAGGGTCGTTCCAAGCAGGAAGGAGTGTGGAATTGCACCAGAGGCTGCAGAGAGATCCCAGACAAAAGACTTCCCATTGTCTTAGGGGTACAGAAGGGTATCAGTGGGGGGAAAGGATAAGGAGGCAAGGATTGCTGATAGGTGGGGGTTCAAAAGTGAGGCATGAAGGATGCTAAAAATGTAGAGAGCCCAAGTGGAGGCTATCCTCAAGAAACTTGAAGGGGAAATGGGATTATAAAATGTGTCTAGAGGAGATCTGGGATTTGAGTTTTAATTTTTTTGTAAGTTGGGTTAAATTTTAATAAGTTTGGAGAGGAGAAAGAGCAAATGGAGAGTTAAAGATGGGAGTTTGAGGAGATACAGAGTGCCGACTGATTGAATAAGTTTGTTTATTTTAAAAAAAAGACAAGTGATATTGACAAGCTTATAGGTAGTAGGAAGGCAAGGAAGGGGCGACTTTGTTCTTGATAATCTCTGATTTCCAGGAAGTAGGAAAACGGTGGTGGTGGGGATTTTGAGACAGTTTCCGGGGGCGGTGGGGGTGAAGGGTTAGACAAGCTACCCATCAAATGAGATTGAGCTGATCAGGCAATATCCATCTTCATGAATGTCTTCGTTTGTGGGAGCTTTCCCAGTATTTCTCAGCAGAATGTTTGAGCATCATAATCAGGTAGTTGAATCTGACCTTGTGTTTTTAATAATTTTTTGTGGTTTTAAAGCTTTTCAAAGTAAAAAAAATTCCCCCTATACCCTTGGCATGGATTCACCAATTGTTAACATTTTTCCACATTTGCTTTATCACTTTCATATATAATAATTATGTTGTTGAACTGTTTGAGAGTTAGACTTTATGACTGCCTAATCTTAAACACTCCAGCATTTATCTCCCAGGAACAATGACATTCTTCATAACCACATAACAATGATTACACCCAAGAAGTTTAACATATTCACAGTACAGTTATTCAATGAATAGTCCTTATCTAAGTTTCTTCAAGTATATTTCTAACTTTAAAAAAATCCAGAAATTTTAGATCCAAGGGTTGCATTCAGTGTAGTGTTTTTCATCTCATTTAATCTGGAAAAGTTTTTAAGCCTTACTCTGTCTCTCATAACATTGATGTTTTTGAAGCATACAGTCTAGTCATTTATTTTTGAAGATCCATCAGTTTTGGTTTGTCTGTTTTTCTCATTGTAAAACTTGGGTTTTGTGCTTTTAGCAAGAATACTATGTAAGTGATGTGTTCTTATCCAGTGTTTTTCATCAAGAGGCACACTCAGCTTGTTCTATTATTGGTGATACTAAATTTGATAATTTGAGTTGGTATCTGTTAGGTCCCTTTGTTGAAGAGTTACTGTTTTTACCCTTTAAATGAAGAAGTAATTTGTAGGGAGATAGATGCTTGAAAACCATGTAGACTATGGAAATATCCTGTTTTTCAATTTTTACTCACTAGGTAAAGGTGTAGGAGTTTATGCGTTAAAGCAGAAGCTCAGGAGTCACTGGGAACATTCTGGGAGAAGGAGGAAAATATATCATCTGATGACGTTGTTGTTTAGTTGCTAAGTTGTGTCTGACTCTTTTGAGACACTGTGAATTGAAGCCTGCCAGTCTCCTCTGTCTGTGGGATTTCCTAGGCAAGAATACTGGACTGGGTTGCCATTTCCCATTTCAGGGGATCTTCCCCACCCAGAAACCGAACTCACATCTCCTGCATTGGCAGGTGGATTCTTTACCCTTGAGCCACCTGGGAAGCACATGTAATTATTGGTGAAGTTCAAGGACTAAGAGTTCAAGGGATCAGACTGCTAATTCTGAAAAGGAAAATTTTAAATAAGATGGACAATAAAGAATATGATGAAGCAGTTATGCAGTTAATGCAAGGCAGTTCATTGTTGTAATTTTTAAGTGTTTTTTAAAAGTTTTAATGAAAAGTATATGATAGATTTAAAGTGAAATAAATATATGGGCCCCCAGTTCAGTCTTTTGATGTTCAGTAAGTCTCCTCTTTTAATCCTCTTCCTCTATGGATCTCTGAGTCTGCATCTTTCTCAGTTCAGTTTATCCGGTTATTATCCAGATAATAAATAACTTTCTGGTTTCCTCTAGGGTGGAGATGGCATGTTTTTCTGACTACAGAGGGACCGGTCACCCCGTTGCTCTGTATGCAAAGTAAAAACATTCAACCAACACTTTCCTGACAGCCTCATATCTTGACTTATTCTCTGACATTGCTGTGTGTCCAGCCCCTGGGGGGCCCGTCTCCATTCCTAAGTCTGTTATTGCTGTTGCATTTGCTTTTGGTCTTTCAAAATCCATTGAACTCTCTCCAAGACAGCTCATGTCTCTCCTCTGATGTCCTTGTTTTTGAGGAGGTCTGGAAAAGAGATAAGATAAATAGATAGAGCCATCATCCCCATATTCTTTTACTTTAAAATTATGGCTAGTACTCATAAATTATGAAAAGCCTCTACCACCTTCCGTATTTGTTGTGTCATCTTGCTTATTGCTGTTGAATTTTGTGATGAAATTTTAATTAAAGAGAAAAACAGAATAACTATCAATATTTGGTATTTGTATACTGCTTTTATTTCTTTGCTCCAAAGGCCAGCCTTTGGTCAGTCTTTGTCAGCTTACTTTTTTTTCATGCCACATGAAACAGGAATGAAAATTGATGCCATTGATTCTACTTTAAATCATTTCTGACCAGTTCTGGTTGTTTATTAATAAAAGGTGAAAGTTTGGGGTTGTGTCTTCATTTGATGTTGTATTTTCATTTCATTTTAAGTAGGAAAATTCACTTGAAAATTCAGTGAATTTTCCTACTTAAAACTTTAAAATTCATATCCACATTTTGTATAACTTGAATTACATCAGTACATTTTTCTATAGAAAGCACATAGCTGCTTAAGTTATTAAGGCATCCTTACTAACTTCTTTGAGAGCCACAAGTGGCCATATTCTTCCATCTCATGTACCGTCTTGGTTTTTGATATGTAACTAAGAACCAAGATTATTTTGTTGCTCTGTCCAACATGCATGTAACACAAAATCTTTGCCACATAATATAAAAAATACTGACATTTATCAGACATTGCCTTGTGAGCTTACTATGCTCATCAATTACCAGTCAGTTGAAGAAAGAAATGGACATTAGTCAGTGTTGCTTTGGGAAGTATAAAAAGATGTTCTCATGGAGGCCTGTTTGAGGAAGTGGTACCTGGTTGGAGAAGTCATTGCAAATATCGACAAGAGTAGGGAAGGGGGGAGAAATCCCATGAGCCAAGAATCACAGTCTCTCAAAAAAGAGAAGTGACTTGAAGGTTGAGAGGGAGTAGCATATGGCCGGGGAGAGGTTGTCTGTCCAGAAGCCATGGGCCTCAGAAGAACTATGTTTATATGGATTTGAGGGTTATATTTCGTTTAGAGAAAATTAAATCTAGCAGCACCTACTGAATATTTGTTAAGTTGAATTTACTAGAAAATTGTTATGATTTAAATATTAAACATAATGCAAACCGTGTAATGAAAGAACACTGGATTAGGAGTCAGAGGATTTGAGTTTCATCTCTGTCGTCTAAATCCTCCAGGTGAGAAAATGAATTGATAAAGTACAAGGCAGTACTAATGAAAGAGTCAACAAAAGCAGAAGGTGATTTCTAATTCAAACTGCTATGGATGAAGAGAAAAATAGTCTCCTATAATTTCTTTTCTCCCCATTCCATTCAAGGAAGAATAGGAACATTTCCTTTAAACTTTTCTGAGTTCAATGTACATCTATAACAAAATCTAGCTATTTTAAGTGTATCATTTGGGGAGGTATGATATATATATACACACACACACACATATACACACACACACACACCTACACACACACACATATATATATACACACACAGGTAATAGTCTCACTAATCAAGATATAGAACATTCGTATCCCACAAAGTTCCTTCATGTTCCTCCTCCATCCATTCTGGGAAAGCATTGGTCTGCTTTTTGTCACTCTGTTAGACTTTCTACCTAAAATTTCATATAAATGGAATCACATAGTATGTATATCTTTTATATATATAGCTTCTTTTACTCAGCATAATGCTTTTTAGATTTACTTATGAGGTGATCATCTGTTTGCTCATTTTCCTACTGACATTGGGGTTGTTTTCAGTTTGGGGCTAACACAGATATTTGTGTATAAGTCTGTGTAGACATATTATTAATTCTCTTGGATAAATACCTAGGAATAGGATTGCAGGGTCAAGTAGTAAATGCATGTTTAACGTTAAATGAAACTCAAAACAATTTTCCAGAGTGGTTGTACCATTTTATATTCCCACCAACAATGTCTGAGAATTCTAGTTTTCTCCCTTATTGGCAGCACTTGATATTGTTAGTCTTCTAAGCTTTAGCCATTCCAGTTGGTATGTATATTTTACTATGGTTTTAATTTGCATTAGTCATGGAGGAAATGATGTCTAGTGTCATTTATGTGCTTATTGGCCATTTGTATATCTTCTTTGGTGAAGTGTGTTTTTAAGTCTGGAGCTAGTGATAAAAACCCACCTGCCAATGCAGGGGACATAAGAGAGACAGTTTTGATCCCTGGGTTGCGAAGATACCCTGGAGGAGGGCATGGCAACCCACTCCAGTATTCTTGCCCAGAGAATCCCATGAACAGAGGAGCTCCCAGAGGGTTCCAAAGAGTCGGACATGACTAAAGCGACTGCATGCATACATGCATGCCCAGTTTTATTACATTGTTTGTCTTTGTATTGTATGAGTTCTTCAAATACTCAAAGTTGCATATGATGTTAAGTGTAAGTTTTTTCTCCATACAGATAACCAGTTCCCATACCATTTCTCTTTTTCCAGTGGAATTATGTTGTATCTCTGTCCAAAATCGATAGATCATATATGTATATGTCTATTTCTGGACTCAGCGTATGGTTCCATTTATCCTTATGCCATCTAGACTTAATTATTGTAGCTTTGTAATAGGCCTTGCTTTTTCATTTTCATTCTTGTAGGTTCATTCCCATGTAAAGTTTAAAGTCAGCTTGTCAATTTCCACAACAAAGGTACTGTGATTTGGCATATTATAAGAGGGTTGAAAGATGAATTCTCAAAATATATATCTATAACCTAATCCTGGAAGCTGTGAATGTGACTTTATTTGGGGGAAAAATAGGAGGGTGTCTTTGTAGATGTAATAATTTAAAGATCTGGAGATGAAGAGAGATCATCCTGGCTTATTCATGTGCATCCTACATCCAATGATAAGTATTCTTATAAGATAGACACACACGGGAAAAAACACAGGACGCTCACAGAGGAAAAGGCAATGTGAAAATAGATGCACAGACTGGAGTGATGTGGCCAGAAGCCAAGGAAGCCAGAGAATGCCAGCAGCTACCAAAAGCTGGAAGAGGCGAGAGATGGATTCACATCTAGAGCCACTAGAGGGAGTGAAGCCTCGCTGACACCTTGATTTTGGACTTCTGGCCTCCAGCACTGTGAGAGAATACATTTCTCATTTTAGCCACAAATTTGTGATAGTTAGTGTATTGTAGCACCCATAGGAAACAAATACATCTATTATCAGGTTGAAGAAGTTCCTTTCTTTTTCTGAGCTTTTTTTTTTTTTTTTGCCCCACAAGAATGGGTTTTGGATTTTTTCAAATACCTTTTCTGCATCAATTGAAAAATATTTTTTTCCTGCTATTTTGTTACTGTGGTCATGATCTATATAAACTCTCTGCTCTCATGATATTAATTGTAGTATGATCAAAGCTGTTACTCAAGTAACACCTATTTGTGAAAGTGTTGGGTATTGACACATTGTTTCGAACTGTAAATATGTCAGCATGGATCTTCTAGCTTTATGTTTGCTAAAGACATTTTAGGAAGTCATTGAAGAATCAGAATAAAACTGTATCTCAAAATACTTAGAGACAAATGATGATTTGAAGATTTATCAGAGAATAAGATTTATAGAGAATAAGTTCTCTATAAAAGGGACCACACTGGTGACACACTGGTTCAGTTTGGCCTTGAGATAAATTTAGTTAGCTTCCATAATGCTTCCAAAATTAAGGAATTTGATGTTGAAACACTATGTATCATGGCTGAAAATGGCATACCTTTGGCAATGCTGGCCTGAGCTGGTATAAGCTTTGTATAAGCATCTGCCCCTTATATTAAAAAAAATGTTCTTTTTACTTTAACATAGTCTTGCTCTTTTTTGTTTTAAACTCCATATCGATTTGAGTTTACAGCCTTTGCTCTAGAACTTTTGGGGTACATTGTAATGCCAAGGCATGTGTCATTCAGGGAAAACCTAGAGAAAAGGAGGGCATCACAGTTGCCAGCTCACAATATTACTGTTCAAAGAGAACTTTGTGGAAATAACCAAAAGAGAAAAAAGGATTTTTCATATATTTCATTACTAACAAGAGAGAGAAGCTGATTGACTGGCTTAGGGATAAAGAAGGGACACAGAAGCACTAAAATAAATAAATAAAAACCCTAGACCACACAAAGAAAAGAAAGCAAAAAACAAAATCCCTCAACTACAGCAACCAAAGAAAGAAGTACAACCTTGTGATGTAAAATGTGAGAAGTGATGGCAAAGCAAAGATACCAAATACTCTGTGATAGATGTGTGGTGTATATCCTTCCACTCTCCTGCAAGACATACTGAGGAAAAAGATGATCGAAGTCTGAGAATTTTCACAGACATCCTCCAACTGGGAAAGTGGCGTCCTTGTGACACATCAGGGAAACTTTACAAACCACTGTTGGATCTTGCCCAAAGCAAGAAAGTTTGCCACCCTCTGGAGTACTGTGCTGAATCGGGCAAATGAATCAATGCTTATAGACATGGAGTATTCCCTTGAGTGGCTTGAAAATGGGCTGGTGAGGACTTAAAGGAGCCTCAGAAGTGATGGCTGACTTTCCCACAGAAGGCTCTGTATTCACCGTCCATCTGAGTTCCTCAGTCCCCTTTCTTCCTGAAACCCTCAAGTCCCAGAAAGGATGGACAGAAATAACATTCAGCCCTGAAACTGAAGCTCTGGATAGGGAAGACAAACACATCTCAGGTGAAGAGGAAAGTGCACCGGGAATTCACTCTGTTTGTTAGTGCAAACACAAGGTCTGATGTTAACTTTTAAGGATAAGCAAGATAAAAGATATGACATAGCTGTTATATAAACATGTTATAAATGGGAAGCAAGGGAAACTGTGTAGATGAAGAAGCAAGACTGGAAGAAAAAACAACCAAGGAACAGACATTTATACTCCTTACATGTTTGACTCACCAGAGAAAGAGTATGATTCCACAAAGTAGCTCAAGGATAAGACAAGAATGTGATGAAAAAGGAAATTGCATAGCTAAGAAAATCAATTTTTCAAAAGAACATGATTTTAAAATCCAATAAGCTAGAAAAACCAAAGACCAGAATTGTTTAGAGAATCAGAATGAATGCAAATCAAAAGATGGATATAGAAAATAAAAATCAAATATAAGACTAACGGGTGACTCTGAAGTAGAAAAGGCCAATGAATGAAAGATAAATTTATTCAGATCTATAATATGAATGGGATACTACACTAAGAAGAATGAAGTCCATAAGTTGAAAGATCATACTATCTACTGGGGGAAAATTGATACAGAAAAACTGACACTAAGATATAGCCCAATTAAGGATATACAGCTGCTTTAATGACAGAGAATTCTTTTCTTTATCCAAGCAGAAAAATCAAATCACTTCCCAGGGAAAATCACACAGGATTCAGCTCTCTCCACAGAAATCTATAATGTCAAAAATCAGTGAAGTATTTTCTCTTCAACCACCCTCTGTTTTTTTCAGTCTTTTAACTTGATTGAGGGTTTCAATAGTTAAGTCTCTTGGTAAATGTCACATTGCACTTGAGAATATGTGAATTATTTTCAAATATCTTTTGATATTGATTTCTAACATGATTCCACAGTGATAAGAGAACAGACTCTGTATGATTTCAATATCTGTAAACAGTGAGATTTTTGTACCTTGTTTTCTGTTCCTGGATATGTTCGAGTGTCTTCTGGTTTATAGCCTATGGGAATAGAATTTATATCTTGCTGCTGTGTGAAAATTATGTAAATCTTAATTATGTTGAATTGGTTCATAGTGCTTTTCAGGTCTACTATATCCTCCTACTTTTCTATCCATTCTATTAATTTTTGAGAGTTTGATATTAAAACTCTAAAAATCTTAATTTATCTACTTAAAAACGATTATAATATGTTGTAGAACTATATGTAACTTTGTTCCTGTATTTTCCAAGTCTCCTATGACTGTGTTATCATACTTTCCTAATTTAAAAAATCAGTGAAGAAATTGCCTTCTTTTTCTGTTAGGTTTCGAAGAGAGATGTGAATCCAAAATATTTACCCACTCCGAGTTTTTGGTTTGTTTGTTTAATGTGTAGAGATAAACAGATAAAACATTACTCTATAAGTGCTCCTTAAGAAAACAGCTTGAAAAAAAGAGAGCAGTCCCTCAAGAAATAAAATATTTCAGGAACGGATATGTTAGGATGAACACTGAATTCATTTAAATATAGAATTAAGAGTGAACATCTGGGAGAAGAAGATGGTCGAGCACTTGTAAATGTGCTGAGTGCTCAAAGCTGAAAGTAATACAAGCGATGGAAATCCGGAGACTGCGGAGAAGATGGATAGACGTGGACGATGTTGTTAACATATTTCAGAGCTACGAGAGAGTCTGAAATACCTAGTGAACTGCCTCTCTAAGTCGTTTTTACTTAATGCTTATAGGCCTCTTTTAGCAATGTGTATCTTGCAGGGAAGAAAGCAACCGCTGGAGGTTTGCTTGTTTCTCCAGTCCAAAGACCATTTTAAAATGACTTCAAGCACACCCAGTATGATTCCATAACTGTAAAATAATTTCCTTCTAATCTTTTCTGTGCCTTAGTTGTCTCCAGCTGTGAGACCGGGAGGAGGAGTATTTCTCTGCCGGGAGGGGGTCGTGAGGACTCCGTGTGTTTACCTGTGAAGTGCTTAGCACACTGCCTGACTCAGGACGAGTGGGCACAGTTAGGCTGCCATGATTTCCACGCGGCACGGAGAGAGGAGGTAAGTTTGGCCTATGGCAGTATTCTCCTAGCATCTGTCGTGTTTCTCATTTCTGATTTGGCTCCGGGCGGTTCATCCTGGGGGTAACTTGAGCGAACCATCCCCGCTACGGTATGGGGCTCCAGGCCGGTTCGGGTCTACCTGCGCCAGCTCTGCACCTGGGCGACCTTGGCTTAGCCCCATACCGATGACTGCATCGGCCAGGCGTCTGGGCGCCGGTCCTCTTCCTCCGCCCAGGCCGCCGACCCCCTGGCTCCCCAGCGGGGCCTCCTCCTGCCACGTGACGCCCCCGCCAGGGGCCCCAGCGCCCTCCCCGCGGCCGCGCCGTTCCGGCTCCCGGGCTCCGCCTGTGCGCGGCCTCCTCGGCGCAGCCATCCTCGCGTCCGCCGAGGGCGGCAAAAGCCCACGGCATCTGCCATTTGTCATTCAGCCCGTCGGTACCGCCCCACGCCTTGATTTAAGCCCGTGTGGGGCGGATTCTGGCCTCACTCTCCTGGAGAGCGGACAGACAGACGGGCGGACGGGGCGGCTCTCCTTGCAGCCGCTCGGACCGCGGGGCCTTGGCGCACGGGGCGCTTCCCTGGGTCGCCGTCATGGCCGCGGAGGCGGCACGCCCGAGCTGCCGCGCTTGAGTTCCGGGGGGCTCCGGACCCCGCAGGGTAGGTGGTGGGGAGGCTCGCAGCCGCGCTCGAGGCGAGTTGAGAGGGGGAACCGAGGGGCAGCGGCCGGCCTGGGGCTGCGGGGCGGCAACATTGCCGCGGAACGGGCACCGCGCTGGGCTCCGTGCCGCGCTCCAGAGGGTGTGCCGGTGCCGCCGCGCCGCGTACGTGAGGGGGTCCGGGCTCCTCGGGACCCGGCGTGAAACTCTGACAAATTGTCTCCGGGCAAGCCAGCTTGGCTCCGAGAACGAATTCTTTTCCGCCTCGGCTGTTCTTCATGGCACTTTTTGAAACGCTCGCGTGTAGTTGATTTGCGGTAAATAGACTCGGTTTTTGAAACCTGGTACTCTAACCTTGCTAAAAGGCCGGGGTGGGGTGGGGTTGGTGGGGGGGCAGGGGGAGAAAGTCTTTTCAAAGTAATAATGTGACTAAACATGAAATGTTTGCGTTTACATCCATGATGGAAAATGTGATTCGATTCGTGCAAAATTTAGACCTATGGACCCTATCAGGTAGGCACCGAAGACGATTCTAAAATGCGGGCTCTTGAAAATTTCCTAGATGATTAGGATAACTGATAATGCAACTTTGGTTATTTATGCTCAGCATCAAACTTTCAGGGTAGTGCTGGGGATTTTTACTTCTTAATAAATATACGCCTGTAATTTTGATTCCTTTTTTTTCTTCTTCTTCTTCAACAAATGTGTTACTTTTATGTTTTAGGAAACCAATAAAAATTAAAAATAGAAACACTCAGCTTAGGTCCTCCTTCTTCCAGGAATCCTTCTCTAACCCCTCCCTCCCCAGGCAGGATCGGAGGCCCCTCCTGTGAGCTTTCTGGGGCCTCACTAAGGTCCTGGTCCCTATGTCCTCCCTCTACCCCCCTCGCGTATATTAACCCATCAGTCTCGCTTGGAGCCCAGTGACTACTTAGCACATGGTAAGTGATTAATACTGTTTAACGACCAAAGGAAAAGATAAAACGAGCTGATGTTTCACAGTTTTAGCCCTGAAATTATAGAGTGGTAAATTAGATAAGAACGTTTACTTAAAGTTAAGGATCTAGAAAAGTTGACAACGTCCGATGTCCGGACTACACGTCCCAGCAGTTCCACTCCTAGGTATTTATCCTGTAGCCGTGATGTTTTTACAGGATTGAAACCCGTTTAGTGGGTCATGAAAACAATTAAGTGGCGAGTGATCAGAATTTATAAAACGCGAACTAACAGAGAATAGAAAATCATTAGAATGTGTCTCAGGTCATAGGGTATTTACTTTATGAAACTTTTTTTTTCCTTCTCTCAGTTTTATACACACACAGATGTGTGTCATGATGTAAAACGTCATTCCTTAGGATGAGTCATGGTCGAAAAAGTTTGAAAGCCACTGCCCTAGATAAATTTTCATACATATACACAAGCAGACGTGTACAAGAAGTTTGGCTATGGTGTTGTTTGTAAAACTCAGAAGCTTGGAAGCAACCTCCATGTCCATCTGAAGGAGGAAGATAAATTATACTCCAGTCCTAAAATGGAGCCCACCCAGCACAGTGGTGAATAAAGTAGTTTTGTGTCTTAATACAAATGCGTCTTAATAACGTTGAGAGAAAAAAAAACGTTGCTGAAGAAGACTGTATGATATCATCTATATGAAATTCAGAACCTGATGAAATAAAGGTGTGGTTTAGGGGTGCATATGTAGACATTAAAAACTGTATAGAAAAATTGTAAAGCAATTAACGCCATAAAATCAAGTTAGTGGTCATCTCTTAGGGGTGAATATGAAGGAACACACCGTGAGGTTTTGGCCGGGGGCAGGTTTTGAGACGCTGAAAATGCTGTATCTCCTGACCTCGGCAGTAGTTACATGGGTGTTTACTTTATAACTCTTTGTTAAATGCTACATATGTCTGTATGTTAAATTTTCCTGAAAGTATATTAAAACATGGGCTTCACAGAATGAAGAAACCTGAAGCTTCCCAGCTTTCCTTTAAAGAAGTCCTGACCAGAGAGAGGTACTTAGGGAATTTAAAGAATATTAATAATATTTTATTTCATAAACTCTGTGGATACATCAGTGTTCATTGAATTCTTTATATGTTTTATATCTTTAATAATTTGTTAATATTTAGAAGAAAATAAAAATCATTCACAGATAGTACTGTGAACATTTTAGTGTGCTTGCTTTCTAGAAAGCAACTTTTATGTATTTTTACAAAATTGAAGTTATAGTTTATATAGTAATGTAAGCTAAAATCAAATTCTTTATACAAAAAAATTGAATACTGAAGAGTATATGAAAATGTAACATCTTCTACAAGTTTAAAATGCTAACATGCTGTTTGTTATATTTACTTCAACAATTTCAGTTCCTCAGTCACTCTAGGCCACATTTCAAGTGCTCAGTAACTACATGTGACTAGTGGCTCTTATATTTTATTATGCTGTATTACTTTATATTAAGCTGTATTGTATAACAGAACATTTCCATCACTGCAGAAATTTCTGTTGGAAAACAGTTCAAGATACAGGCCCTTCGGTTGCATAAACTGCAGGCAATTTCTTTGTGCTTTTGTGTCTTAAGATATTCTTTATTATTAACGAAATATATGTTGAAAATTTTTTCTAAAAGTTTTAAAGTTTGCATTTTTCACATTTCTTTAATTTATCTGATAAATATATGCATACAGAAATGAACATATTTATTTGTTTGCTTTTTCCCATGCACAGTACTAATGGTTTGCGGTGCCACCTCTCTCATATACATATTTCCAGAAATACTTGGGCTCATTTCTGGATTCTCTAGTCATTTATTTGTCTCTTCCTGCAAAGACTACAGATTTTTTCCTTACTTTTGTCTTATGTATAGTATATTTTTCAGTTCTAAGAATTAAAAACGTTTTTCATTATGATTTTTTTTTCTTTTTCCTATGAGATTTTTGAAGTATTTTCAGTTTTCAAATGTGGAAAGTTTTATGAGTTATCCTTTTGTTATTGATTTTTTTTTAAAGCTTGCAGTGTAGTCAGCAAATTAGGGTTCTGTGCTACCAGTTCTTTGAAATTTAAGAATTGCTTTGTGGCCTCACGGTTAGTTTTTCAACTGCTCCTTGAATAATTGAGAAGAATATATATTCACAGACTTTTGGGGCAAGGTAGGTATATAAGTAAATGAACACACACATATATATGTCTTAGGTCAGGCATAAAAATTTTAATGTTCAAATCTTTTTTAACCTTGCTAATTTTTGGTTTGTTTAATTGCTGAGATTGGTATAATAAAAATGTCACAATAAAATAATGAATTTCCTCAGTTTCTTTTAGCAATTCTGTCAACTTTGCTTTATAAAAGTTTGAAGGTATATACACGTTACATGCATACAAGAAGAGTGCCTACTGCTTTTTATTCTCTGTGTATTAGATCTTTTGTCATTCTGTAGTGGTGTTCTATGCCTCCTCACCCAAATGCCTGTTACCTTAAGATCCATTTTGTTTTATAATATCCTAGTCACACCTCTCTCTTGGTTAGCATTTGCTTAGAATATCTCTTTCACAGGTAAAACCTGATAGTTTTCTCTAATCCACTCTGATAGTCTGTCCTTTAACTGGATCTTCAGTCCAATTGAATTTAATGTAGTCACTGATGCACTTAAGATGAAAGTTAGCATTATCTTTTATGGTGGTTTTTGTCCTATCTTTTTTTTTCTTTTTTCCTTTTCTTTGCTACCTTTTGGGTTTTTTCTTACTCCATTTTCTTCCCTCTCCACTAGTATGAAAATCACATATTTTATTTATTTTAGTGGTGTCATTCAAAATTTTAGTGTACCAACGTAATCTGAAGTTTATCAATTTTTTTCCTTTTACAAATGAATCAAGAAGCATAAGTTGCCTTGATAACCGTTTAGTCTCCCAGCTTAAATGTTGTCTTCCAGAGTTTAGTTCCGTCTTGATTTCTTTTCTCCTATGAATGTGGCATTACTGTTTTTGTTTTTCATGTTTTGTCATTCCTTCTTGCACCTCAGATCTTTCTCTTCTTAAAACATATATTTTAGAAGCTTGTTTATTAAGGGATAGTTGATGGCAAACTTTATCTGAAAATGGCTTTATTTTGCATTCATTTTTGAATGATAGTTCTGTTAGACATCTGTTTCCCGGCCAGCAATATCTTTCTCAGCCCTTTGAAGGTGACATTCCAGTGACTTCTACTTTCAGTGTTACAGTTAGTTCAAATAACTGTTATTTGTTGGTAATTTGTTTGTTTTGGCTGATTTTAAGATCTCTTTTGTTCTCTACAGCTTCGTGACAGAACGTGTCTCGGTGTGGACATTTCATTGATCCTGGATTTATTGTGTTCCTGTCTCTAAGGTTTGTTTTTCATCACTTCTTAAAAGTTTTACCTTTTATGTCTTTCAGTATTGCTTTTCCTCCATTTTTCCCCATTCTTTCCTTTAAGAACTCTGATTAGACTTCTGTTAGACTTTATTGCTCTGTCGTCCATCTCTTTTAACTTACCTTTTATATATTATACATTTTTGTTCATGTTGAATTCTAGGTAATTTCTTCAGATCTGTATTCTGAACTTAGTCTAAATTTTGTTTTTTCTTCTTCAAATTGAGCTGTAATTTACAAACAATGAAGACATAAGAATAAAGTGTATGGCTTGCATGTAAAAAGTTGCAAGGGGTGACAAACTATGAGCTAGCTCCAACCCATAATATATTTTCATATATGAGATTTTATTGAACATAGCCATGTCCATTGAGCAGAGTTGGGTAGTTATAACAGAGACCATATGGCCCACAAAGCCTAACCTATATTTTATATGATCCTTTGCAGAGAAAATTTGGTGATGCTTCTTCTATAATATTGCATACACTACAATTTATTTACCTTTTTTCCTGTTGATAAGCATAAGAGTTGTTTTCAGATTTCAACCATTATAAATAAAATTGCCATAGATGTTCTTGAAACTGCCATTGGTGAATATATATACTCTTATCCCTTGGATATGTACCAGGGAGCTGAATTGATGGTCTTTGGGTAAGTTGGTTGCATTTCCATGAATAATAATAATGTTGAACATCCTTTTATATCTTTTTTGGCCATTCCAATTTCTTTTATGAAGTGTCTATGTAGGTCTTTTGCCCACTTATTTTAATTAGGTTATCTTTTGTTAGTGATTTTTATCTCCTTCTGTGTTTTGAATAGGAAACCTTAATCAGGTACATGTTTGCATATATTTTCTACCTCTCTTATCCCTTTAATAGTGCCTTTGGATGAGCAGATCTGTTTTTTTGAAGTCCAATGTATCAATGTTTTTTGGGGGGTGGGAGGGTAGAAAGGGTAGAAGGTGCTTTTTTGTATCCTGTCCACAGAATTTTCTTCCACCTTCACTGTTGCCCTCCATCAAGATCCTGAAGACATTTTCTTATTGTTTCCTGTAGAAGCTTTATACTTTTAGTCCTCACTTTTGGGTCTTGCTAAATTCACTTTTCAGTTCTGGTAGTTTGTAGATCCTTTCTATCCCCCTTATTTCTTGGCTCTGCCACATAGCATGCAGAATCTTAATGCCCGGACCAGGGATAGAATCCATGCTCCCTGCAGCGAAAGCCCAGAGTCTTAACATTGGACCTCAAGGGAAGTCCTAGTTTGTAGATTGCTGCAAATTTCTAAATGTACCATCATGTCATCTATATAAAAAGTTTAAATTTTTCTTTCTAATCTCTGTTCCTTTTTTTTTTTCTTGCCTTATTGCACTGGCTAGAAACCTTGGAACAGACTTTAACAAAAGTGTTAGAAATGGATATCTTGCGTTTTCCTAATCGTAGAGGAGAGTATCTCTTTTTTAAGGATGATGTTTACTGGACATTCTCTTGTAGATACTCTTTACCAAAGTAAGAAACTTATTATTTCTAGTTTACTGAAATTTGTTTTCACAAAGGTGTATCAAAATTTTAAAACCCTTTTTATTATGAAATAATTTTAGATTTACAGAAAAGTTGCAAAAATAGTATAAAGTGTTCTTGTATATGTGTCACCTAGCTTCCTCTAATGTTAACAGATTACATAGCCATGATGCATTTACCAAAATTAAGTATTTAATGTTGGCACAATACTATTAACTATAGACATTATTCACATTTCTCCAGTTTTTCCACCAATCTGTTCCAGGATATAATCCATATACCACATTACATTTAGTTGCCATGTCTCCCTAATCTACTCTAATCCATGATAGGTTTTGAGTCTTTTCTTGTTTTTCATTACCTTGCCATTTTTGAAGAGTACTGGTCAAGTATTTTATACAGGGTTCATCAGTTTGGGTTTGTCTGATGTTTTCTCACAATTAGACTGAGGTTATGGACTTCAAAAGAAGCATACCAAAGAAATATTGTATTCTTATTGCATCATATCTGAGGGCACATGATACCGATATCAACACGTTAACCTTGATCACATAGTTTAAGTAGCATCTCCCAGGCTTCTCCATTGCAACATTTCTATTTTTCATTTTTTACACTCTTTCTGTTAGAAGCAATTTAACATTCAAAGTAAAGAGAGGGAAAAATATCAAATGACTTGTGAGTATATATTAAAACTACCATAATATATTGAGGGATTCATTTTGAGATTGTGTAAATGCCCTGTTTCTCCTTAAAAGTTTTGTCCACTGTTTTAGTATTTAACTGACCTTGCCTGTAGCAGTTATTATTGTAGTATTCTAGTGGTGGTTTTCCATTTCTTTTATTCTTTCTATTTTTATTGGAATTCTGACTCAGGAGCCAGACTGCCTGAGTTCAGCTCCTAGTTCTTCCCTTCCTTTGCTGTACAGTTTAATATTGAACGATTATTTACCCTCCCTCCATATTGAGAGTTTCCTTCCCTATCATGTGTAATAACCACTGGGGTCATTCCTTTGGGATTTTCTTTCAGTACATCCCAGGACTTCAGGAAAAAAAACAGGTTCTTGACTTCTTAACCTGACAGTGGTCATTTATTTAGTTCCAGGTTGCTTTTCTAGCCTTATAGTCTTCCTCCTCAGAATTAGACCAGTGACACAACTGATATTAACTGCTCATTAAAATCTGAAGTCACTGCACTGTATATGAGGCTATGCTTTATCTTTGTGCAATTTCCTCAGCCTTAAGTGAATTTTCTGAAAAATTTCAGGCTCTTTTCAGAGAACACTCACTCCACAATCCTACTAGCTAGACAGGAACCCTGTAATTTGTAATCCATAGCCCTTGTTAAATTCTTCCCTTTCATCATTAATCTTTATATCTCAATGTCACTTCCAGTTGGTCAGGTTCTTAGAGATAGGGTTCTTGTACCTGCTGTGATACTTACATACAAAGAGCTATTGCTAAATAGCTACCACTGTTAAATACCTACTATAATTGTGCTACAATTTTGCAAAGTAAGTATTACTGTCTCAGTTTTAAATTGTGAAGAAACTCAGTATCAAAGAAATTAAGAAACTTGCCTGACAACAGTATAGTTAGTAAGTGATAAAACTGGTTTGTCTGATTCAAAAGTTATTGCTATTTCTTCTATGTCAGCCCACCTTGGTACTAAAAATAAATAGTTAAGTAAAATTATTAAACAGATGTATTTTTTTTTAAATAAAACACAACATTGAAATTGCTTCACTTACATTAACAGTATGCTACTTTTTCTGCTGAGGTATGAAATACATGGGTAGGGGAAACATATAAAGTGTATCAGTCTTAAATATACAGCCTGATGATTTTTAAAAATGTATGTCACCTGTATAATCACTGCATGAAGACAGACAATATTACATCCATCCAGAAAGAGAAATTTCTTCCACTTCCTAGAAGTAAACTCTTTTGATTTCCATCACTGTAGATTAGTTTTGTCTGTTTTTGAACTTTAGAGGTAACCAAGTAGTATGTACTTCCTCGTGAGTGACTTCTTGTTACCATGTAATAGCAACTAAGAAACTCTGAGATCTAACCATCATGAAGGGCAGTCAGCTTGGGGCACAGAATCTGGGTGATGAGGTCAAATGTTAGCTCTACTTCTTAATAAACTGTCTGATATTGGAAAAGTTTTTATTCTTTCTGAGCCAAAATTCTCTTGTATAAAAGGGATAAAACCACCTATTCTCAGGTTGTTGTGACCAACATAGTATACACTAAGTGGCCTACCCAGAACATATTCATAGGTTAAGCAAAGACTTTTTCTCTATTAAAATGATGAAATGCAATGGGGTATTTCAAGGAATAAATCAGAGATTTAATATAGGGAAGGTGACATGAGGAAGGAAAGAGGTGGGAGTCCCTGGATGATAAAGACCTCAGTCTAATATCCTGTAAAGGGTGCTTTGGGGCAGCCCTGGGCTCTTGCTTATCTCCAGGGGAAGGTAAGTGTCTTTACTATCTCAACTTAATAATCTCTCTTGAGCTTCAGTGTCCTGATTTTTTAAATGAGGATAATAAGAATTGGCTTTGGGGACCTTGATAAGGATCCTTTGATAGAGTGTTGGAGATAAGAGCCAAGGGAATAGGTTGGAAAGTGAATGGGAGGTGAGGAAATGGGGATTACCGGTTTTCAATTCTTTTCCGTTACGCTGATTTGAGAAAGTTAGTTTGGAAACCCAGTGGAACCTAGAAGGCAATACGAGGTCAGTGAAAATTTTGTTTATTAAATACCAGAGCATGATTGTATGTTGGGGAAAAGCACCTCTAGTAGAAAGGGAGAGGATAGTCATGGAGAGAAAGCTTTGGATGGAGAGCTGGGATTGATCTTTGTGCTAGGAAGGGTAGTTTGTAGATTTAGCATTGGGAAGATAAGATGCTCTATCCAGTAATTTTTCCTTTTCTCTCTCATGAAGCATGATGTAGGGATGTTAGCAGAAAGAGCTGTATCTGCAAGTGTGGGAAATGAGATTTCATTTGGAAGGTAGTGGCAAAAGTGGGAAATAATGAGATGTAGGAAGATTCTGGAGTTGTGGAGGCTATGGAACTCAGCTGAATCTGAATTGACAGAATTACAGTAATGTCACTGTCCCTAGCTGTGAGACCCCACTTCTCCTGCAGTAGCCTTTCCACTGTGTTGTTTTGCTGCATTTTTAATATTACCTGAGCACTCTCTAGTTACACTGAGCTGCCTACTGTGGCTGTCCAAGTTAAGTCAAGGTATCCATAATTATTTGGTTAGCTCTCTGATTACCAAGTTGTATAGGGTTTGAGTAGTCTACCCAGCTTTCTTCCCTAGCTCTTGTTGTTTTGGTGTGAGATTTTGTAGAGAGTGAGGTCTTTCAGAAATGACTAAATTGTCTTCATGTCTATAAAAGGTCATTACAATGGACCAAATGTTTATATCCAGTCAAAATTTATATGTTGAATTTCTTACACCCAATGTGGGGATATTTGAAGATGGGGCTTTGGGAGGTATTTAGATCACGAGGGGTTGAGCCTTTGTGAGTGGGATTAGCGCCCTTATGAGAAAAGGCCAGAGAACTAGCCAGCTTTTTATTTTTTTTTCTACCAGTATATTGTATAATACATATGTATGTACACACACACACGTGTATATTGATTGTGATATAGGAAATGGATATGTTAGGAAAGAAGAACCATTAATCTGTGTTCCTACCTTAAAAAAACTAGACAAAGAGCAAACTAAATCTAAAGTAAGCAGAAGAAACGAATAAGCAGAAAAATCAATAAAATTGAGAATAGGATGTCAATAGAAAAAAAAATCAATGACATCAAAATTGGTTTTGTTTGAGAGATCAGTAAAATTGATGTCTCTAATGAGACTAAGAAGAGGGAGGGTATAGATTACTAATACCAGAAATGAAGGGACATCAGATGCCTTGGACATCAAAAGGATAATAAAGGAATGCAGTGAACTACTTAGTGCCCACCGATTTGATAGCCTAGATGCAATGGACCAACTCTTTAAAGAAAACAGTCTGCGAAAACACAGAAGAATAAATAGATAATTGAAGATGATTTCTCAATTAAATAATTGAAATAATTACCTTCCAAAACAGAAAGCACCAGGCTCAGGTGGTTTTACTGGTGAATTCTTCCAAACATTTAAGGAAGAAGTTATGCCAATTCTCTATAATTACTTTCAAAAGATGGAATATTTTTAAACTCATTCTGTGAGGCTAGCATTACCCTACTACCAAAACCAATAAATAATGACAGTAACGTTGTAGGATACAGATTTATTATACAAAAGCCAGTTGCTTTTCTGTATACTAGCAATAGACAAATAGAAATTTGAAATTAAAAACACCTTTGCATCATTTTTACCATGAACCTAAAACTGCTCTAAAAAGGATACTTTAAAATAAATATTGAAATTGTGGAATCTTTGAGTGCAGACCCTACTTTAGCTTACCTTTTACCTTTGGATTTTTGAAATGAGTAGTGTATGTTAAGGTAACAAGGAAAAAACATCTCTCTAGATAATTTCTTCCTTAAACTGAAACTTATTCTTTAACGCAGAAGGACAGAATTCTTTTATTTATGATTTGACACATAACTACATAGTAGACTCAACACATAATGAGTTGAAATGATTATTCACAAATGAATGTTATTTTAGTGTTAGGGACAGAGGGAGGTTGTAGGAAAAAAGATAGGTGTGCTTATTTTGAAAGGATGACCTGAGAGGAACTTGTGTTGATGAACTGTTCAGTGTCTTGGCTGTAGAGGGGATCAGTGAGTTCACAGGTGATAAAATTCTATAGAACTAAATACACTACAAATAGGTAAAATGAAACTGGGGAAATCTCAAGAGACCAGTATATTGTATAATACATATATATGTACACACACACACGTGTATATTGGTTGTGATATAGTACTTTAGTTTTGTGAAATGTTACCACTGAAGAAGCTGAGTAAAGAACGCTTAAGATCTCTCTCAAAACTTCATGTGGAATTTGCAGTTATCTCAGTAAAGGTACAATTTAAAATGTGCACACAACTACTATATAGAACTAATAATTTTTATTTTTGTTTTTAGGTTTTTCCCTGCCTACTCGAGGGAACATAGTCATCATTGGCTTTTGTAAGTTGGTATTTTAATTTTTTCTGTCCTTCACCTCCAACCTTTTATATTTTCTAATTACATGAAAATTTTTTTCTAGAGAGCTTTTAGAGGAAAACTTTTTTTGTATTACTTGGTTCTTATTTTTTAAGGACGGTTTCACTTTTTCTGATACTGTTAGGTGATAATTGTTTTTGAGAAAGCTTGAATTACACATCTTGGGCTAGGGCCATCTGTTTCTTTGGGTGACTTCCTATAAGGGTGATGATTAGCAGGAGCAAAGTGCTTTCCATGGATCTGAGGTTGTACATACATCCATCCTGTTGGGCCTCACAGTCTTCACATTGTTGTGGCAGATGGTAAGAGGGGCACAGCACCCCAGGAGAAAGCCATTAATGTGAATGGTTTGACTAATGAGGTATAACAAATTCTATTTCATTTATCTGTGAAAATCTGTCAAATAGTAGAAATGAATGGAGAATTGCAGATTGGGAGAATTTAGCTTTATTCTCATTTTACCATTTGGAGTAGCTATATTTCTGTTCAATAACTTTTTCTTTGTAGCATATGAAAGAAAAACATGAAGATCTCCTGTTTCGTGGTAGTTTTTTTTTTTAATTCATTGAAATCTAAACATTTGAAATAGATTCGAATAAATATTTTTAACCTGGGAAATGAATTATTCCCTCTATCACTGAAACCATTTACAGTATTAAATGGCTAATACTCTCTACTTCAGCTAAACTTTCTTCATTAGTTTTCCTTGTCTCAGTATATGGCAACTACATTTCTCCAGTTGCTCACATAGTCTTTATGACACTATCATTACATCTTTTAGTCATCCCCTGTATCAGGAAATACTGTGAACTCTACCTAAAATATATCCAGAAGATGACTGCTGCTTGCCATGTCTTTCACTACCATACTGGTTCAAGCCTTCATCTTATTAAAATAGCCTCCTAACTGGCTTCCCTGCTTTTATGCTTTCCCCTTATAATCCATTCTTCAAATGACAGCCAGATAAATTATTTAAAACTCCTAAGTCTGATCATGTTACTTTTCTGCTCCAGTGACTCCAGTGCCTCTCTTCACAGAGGCTTATCAACTTTTACATGATACGGGCCCCCATTACCTCTGATCTAACCCAGCCTATCACTGCTTGTCCCCGCTCACTGCTTCAGCCACACCAATATTCTTGTTCCTTCATTGGGGTTTTGCAGGTACTTTTCCCACAAATAGCCACATGACTTGCTTCCTTATCTTCAAATCTTCACAAAACTGTCATTGCTTCATTGAGGCCTTCTCTGACTAGCTTAGTTCAAATTACCCCTGTTTCTCCCTGCCTTATACCCCTAGTACTTCCCTTCCCTCCAGTACTTTATTTTTCTTAACCACTTTCCTGTATATATTTCACTTGCTGTTCTCCCTTTCACTTGAAGATGAACTCCATGAGGGTGGGCATTTTTATGTGTTTGGTTTACAAAGATGGGAAAGTGGGATGGGAAATTGGATTGTGTAGTAGTTACTGACTTTGCCCAATACAACCTTCTCTTGTTGCCTCCTGACCACAAAGATAGGTAAGTAAAAAAAAAAAAAAAAAAAAAGGTAATGAAAATGTCAATCATCTGTATATTTCTAAGGATGACTGGGAGAAAAACTAGGTATGAAATTTGTTCTGAGAATATGCTTCACTTTCTTTTCAGTGCTTATTTGGTTAGAAATTCTTTGGTAAAAATGAATAGATCTTGGTAATTTTAGTAAATGATTCCTAATGTCATGTTGTTGCTGAAGATTTAGTGTTCTATCAATTTAGTTCCATAAGTGCACTTTTTAAGAGCTGTAAATTAGAGAGCAGACAGCATGGTGGATAGCACAAGTTTTCCAACCAGGCATAGCCTGGCTTGAATTCTGGCTGTGATTCCAATGAGTATGCTATAAGCAACCTAATGAAGCTTTCTTAGTCACAGTTTGTCTTTTGTAAAATTGCAGTAATAATAATTACGAGGCTTATGAGGATTAATTGAGGTGATAGACCTAGCCATTAGCAGCATTCAGTAACTATTAATTCTTTAATCAAAACCCCAGTGAAGGAACATTCATGTCAATGTATGGCAAAACCAATACAGTATTGTAAAGCAAAATAAAGTTAAAAAAAAAGATATTAATATGTATTACTCCTTAAAAAAAATAATTCTTTAATCCAGTATTGCTTGGTATTATAAGTGTGAGATGCTCATAATAAATTATTTTATAGTATACTTTGTACAGAAGATAATCTTTTATTATTTACATCATTACATATAGTAAATTTTGAAAAATTATATATATTTATGGAAGAGAAAATAACTAGGAGACATGGACTGCTCTATAATATGACCCCAGACAATTTTTTGCATTTTTTTGTAATATCTACAGTTTAGCAGTGTAAAGAGGATGAAATGAGATAATTTAGATTTGTCAGTACTTCTTTGTAAATATAAAGCACTAATGCAAATGTAAGGAGTTGAAACATGACATAGGAACAGGAACCAAATTTACTGTCCTGCCTTATCAAAGCAGACAAAACTCCATAAAATGTGTGAAACAAAAGATTTTCAGACGTTGGATGACAAATGGCATAAGACAGCTAACCATGAGATAAAGGAAACAAATGTTGTACCCAAGGACACAGTGTGAGAGGAGAACCCAAACACAGCTCAGTAGTCACCCTGAATTGAGATGATAGAGCTGGGATAGAACTGGGAATTCAGGGGATTGAGGCAGCTAGAATTTTCAGGACAGAGGATGAGAAGAGAGTTACACAAAGAGAGAGTTCTGGAGATCTCTAGCGGGTTCCCCTGGAGTTTTGAGCTAAGTACTGATTAGTGCATGCTTAGGAGAGAACTCCCCAGGTCTTGGGAAAAGACTTCCCAAGTACTGCCTCAGTGGTGAGGCAGAACTAATCCTAGACAAAAGGCTGTTCTGTTCCTACCTGAAAAATCTTAAAAGTAAGCCATTAAAGAGGAATCATAAAACTTTTTTAATAAAGGGCCAAATGAAAATACTTTGGGTTTTGCAGGCATATATGACCTCTATTGCAACTATTTAGCTCTGCCATTGTAATGATGAAGCAGCAATAGGCAATATGTAAATGAATGGGGGTGGTTGTAGTCTAAAATAAAACTTTATTTACATAAATAGACTGTGAGCCAGATTTGACTTATGGACCATAATTTGTGGACTCCTGGTTTAAAGGATCAAATTGTGGAACTTCCCTGGTGGTCCAGTGATTAAGACTCTGTGCTTCAATTGCAGGGGGCATGGGTTTAATCCCTGGTTAGGCTTAGATCCCATATACTACATGGTATGGCCAAAACATTAAATAAATGAAGGGTCAAATTGTTTCTAGTTGCTCAAATGCAGCCCAGAACAAAGCTCAAGAATATTTAAAGAAACACATAAATCCAGTACCTAAGAAGATAAAGTAAACAGTATCTAGCATCCAATCAAAATTTACCAGATACGCAAAGAAACAGGAAATTTCAGTGGTTAGGAGAAAATTCAGTCAACAAAATGGACTCAGAAATGAAACAGATTTAATAACCAGATATTAATAAACAAATTTAATAACCAGATTTTTATTTAATAAGATTTTAATAAACATATTCACTAAGTGAAGATATTAGAACTATGATTAAAGCTAGTTTTGTATGTTCAAGATAATAGAGGAAGCATTAATCTGTTAAGGAGAGACATGAGAGCTATAAAACTGTCTCTTCTAGAGACAACAAACATCTGAAATGAAAAATGCAATGGGCAGGATTAACAACAGACTAGATACTGAACTTGAAGACCCAGCAATATAAATTATATAAAATACACACACACAGTGCTTGGGGGAAAAAGCCCATCAGTAAGCTGTGGGATAACTTTACACAGCCAAATATATGTATGATTAGATTATCCAAGGGAAAAGGGGAACAGAAGAAAGATATTTTTTTAAATGGCTGAAAGTTTGCTAAATTTGATGAGAACCGTAAGTCCACGAATCTCAGTGGTTCAGTAAATGTATAGCAGTTATCCAAAGAAGAAAAAGATGAAGAAAATTATACCAAGGCACAATATAATCAGATAATTTAAAACCAATAATAAAGAGAAAGATTTTAAAATGAGAACAAAGAAACTATAAATTTAGAGGAACAGAGAATTACAGCAGACTTTTCATCAAAAGCAATGCAAACCAGACAATAGTGGAACAGTGTCTTTAATGAAAGAAAAAACTGTTAACTTAGAAAAATATATTAATTAGTGAAAATATTTTTCCAAAAAATAGTGAAATAAACATTTTCAGATATGCAAAAGCTTAAAGAATTATTAACTTTCAGACCTACACTACAAGAAATGTTAAAAGTCCTCAGGAAGAGGAAAATAATACCAAGTGGAAATAAAGAGCACCAGAAATGGTAACCACCTGTGAAAAGGTATCAGCCCTTTTTAATTTAAATGTTTTTAAAAAGATAATTATTTAAGTAAAAATAGTAACAATGGAGTTGGGGTTTGTAAGATATATACCCCAAGTAGAAAACAAACCAATAAAGATGTGTAAGGCTTAAACAGCAGTATCAACCAGCTTGACCTAATTGATACTTATAGAACACTATTTATATATGTATATAAATATATATTTATATATATTTATAAATATAGATAACACTATATGGAGAAGGAATGGCAACCCACTCCAGTATTCTTGCCTGGAAAATTCCATGGAAAAGCCTGGTGGGCTATGGTTTGCAAAGAGTCAGACACAATTGAGCAACTAACACACACACACATGACACTATATATATGTATATATATATATGTATGTATATATGTATGTATAACACTATCAAACCCAACAAAACCAGAACACATGTTCTTTTCTGGCACACCCAGGTCAGTTATTAAGATAGACCATATTCTGGGTAAGAAAACAAGTCAGTTAGTTTAAAAGGGTTGACATCATACCAAGAATGTTCTTGATCATAATGGAATTAAATTACAACAAATATATTTGGAAAAATATATTGTAACTGAATAACACACTTCTAAATAACCCAGGGGCACATTCTAGGCCATATGGAACACCTTACATTTAAAAGAATGGCAGTCATACAAAATACATTCTCAAACAACAGGGGAATTAAAATAGAAATTAATAACAAAAAGATAGTGTGAAAATTCTCAAATATTTGGAAAATAACACACTTCAAATAATGCATGCATCAAAGAAGTCTCATGAAAAATTTAAAAATACTTTTTTAAACAAAAAGTAAAAATATAGTCTATGAAAATGTGTGAAAGTGTTAGTCAGTCACATTTGACTCTTTGTGACCCCATGGACTGTAGCCCACCAGGCTCCTCTGTCCTTGGAATTCTCCAGGCAAGAATACTGGAGTGGGTAGCTATTCCCTTCTCCAGGGGATCTTCCCAACCCAGGAATTGAACCTGGGTCACCTGCATTGCAGGTAGGTGCTTTATTGACTGAGCCACCAGGAACGTGTGGGATGCAGCTAAGATAATTCCTGGAAGGAAATTAGCATTAAATGTTTATGTTAGGAAAAAACCTAAAGTCAGTAACTGAAGTTTCTACCTTGTGAAACTAGAGAAGTGCAAATTAAACTTCAAGCATGCTGAAGAAAGTAAATAATAAAAATTAGAGAAGTAAAAAAATAATGAAAATGGGAAAATGATAAAGAAAAATCAACAAAATGAAAAGTTTCTAAACATGATTAATAAAATGATAAACTTATAGCAAGGCTAACCAAGAAAAAAACAAATTATCAGTATCAAAAAGGAAGGAGGAGCGCATGACTGCTGACCTCATGGATTTTACAGGGCTTATGAGAGAATACTACAAACAGCTTCTGCCCATAAATTTGAGAACTTAGATGAAATGGACCAATTCCTAGGAAGACACTAACTACCAGAATTCATGCAGGGAGAAATAGATGACCTGAACAGCCCTATATCTATTAAAGACATCAAATTAATAGTATACATTCAAAACACAATATCATCACCACCAACAAAAATTTTGCAAAAAGAAAACACCCAGGCCCAAATGGGCACACTGGTGAATTTTACCAAATAACCCATGTGACAGAAATGAAAAGAGTAATTGGGAAGTATTTTCAACCAAATAGAAACAAAATGTGTTTCCAAATAGGATGCACCTATAGCAGTGCTTAGAGGCAAACGTATAGCACTAGGTACTTATATAGGAAAGAACAGTATCAATGACTCAAGGTAAAGGATTGTTAAAATTGTCTTCAAATATCTGAATGTCTTTTGTTTAAAAATATGTTTGTTTCATATGGTTGGAAAGACAGTTAAAGGTGGTTATAAAAAGGTAATTCTTAGCCCGTCATAGGAAAGAAATAGCTATCAAACTTTCACAGCTATGGACTCAGTTTCTTTGTGAGACATACTTCTGTAAACATTCTTATGAGTTCTTCCCAACTATTAATTTTTGGGATAAATGGCAGTGAAGGAAAAAAAAAAATTCTCAGTGTTAGTAGGCTATAGATTAACAAACACATTTAAATTGATGTGTTATATAGTAGGTAATGCAATGAGGAGTAATTTTTAAAATCACAAAACTCTAGAATTAGAAGGAGCGTTAAGTGATGTTTAGTCAAACAAATGTAGCCTCAATTCCCTGCCTTTTAAAATATCAAAGCCTTGGATTAAAAAACAACAACAAAAAAGTGACTTCCCTGGTGGTCTGGTGGCTAAGACTCCATACTCCCAATGCAGGAAGCCTGGGTTCAATCACTGGTCAGGGAACTAGATCCCACATGCCTCAACTAAGAATTTGCATGCCTCAACTAAAAGATACTGTATGGCACAACTAAACCTCTGGGCAGCCAAATAAATAAATATTAAAATTAAGGGGGTGCCCATCTAAGTTTGCACATCAGCAAAAGCAGTGAAGGACAGTTGAATCACTAAATGACATATTTAGAATTCAGAGAAAATCCCATGAAGCTCAAGGACAATCAGGAATATTCTAGACATGCTTACATACTTGGTAAAAGTTGGATAAATCCATCTCCTTTCCAAAGCCTCTTCTGGCTCTGTAGGACTTATTGGCCTGTCTTTGTCTTCCCATAGTATTTTGTGTACTCTGCACTGTAGCATCCACATGCCACCATCTATCAATTAAGGGTTACGATAAATGAGACGACGAGGAAAAAGTAAGATTTGCCGTTTACCACTGGCAGTCTTTTTCCATGCTCGGAAGTCAGCCCATTTTCTCCTAATGATTAGTGTGAGGCTCAAATCTTTACTGAAGCACTAGCTATGTAAAGCAAATATTCCTCTTAGGTATTTTTCTCTTTGTGTGGCAATCGTCTGTGAATTCCTGCCTATCACCAATACATTTCTACTTAAAATGGTTAAATGGCAAGAAATAAAACTTGCATTTTTCTATAAAATTTTACAGAAAAACCACATTGTTGCTTTATAGCAACCAGGCACTTGTTTCAGTTATTATTTTTTCAAGACAACTCAATTAGTCTCTATTTTGAATAGGTGCTTATCTTTTGTGACAGTTTGATCTTGGTTTTAAAATTACTTGTCCCCATAAAAATATAGACTTGAGGGTTAAATTTTTAGTGCTGGAGGGAATCATGTAATTTGGATGCTGAAAGTTAAATTTTGTGTGTTTTATTGAAAAATAAGTATCTTTTTCCCCGTTTTAACAAGTTTTATATTGGTTTGATTTTCAGCATCAGTGATAACAGCTACCATTACTGAGCATTTCTTATATGCTAATACTGCTCTAGGTGCTTTCTATAAGTTACTTACCTATAGAAAGGTCTTCTTAAAGTAGACACTTCAAAATATTGGTTAGTCAATAAATAGCTTAATTTATGTCCTACTAGCAGTTTGATCCTTTGCAAACCCTGTGAAAGAAGGTGTATGCGTGTGTGCTAAGTCACTTCAGTCACGTCCAACTCTTTGTGACACTATGAACTGTAGCCCGCCAGGCTCCCTGTCCATGGGATCCTCCAGGCAAGAATTCTGGAGTGGATTGCCATTTCCTTCTCCCGGAATCTTCCCAACCCAGGGATCAAACCCGCATCTCTTACATCTTGTGCATTGCAGGCAGGTTCTTTACCACTGAGCCACCAGGGAAGCTTATGAAAGAAGGTACTATTCCTCTTTTACAGATGTGGAATTCAGCTTCTGGAAATAGTATTAATTGCTTAATTTACAAAACAACTAAAAGTTGACACTAAAACTTGAACCTGATAGCAGAGCCTATACTCTTAAACACTGCCTCCTTGAATGGGCACTACAGTGCAATGAGCTTACAGATGGATTCTGAGGACTTATTTAATAAAATTACGAAGAATGTCAGTGAATAATTATATGCAGAGGTGGTAGCTAGGTGCAATGGAAATAGCATGGGATTTAGAAAAAGTATTTAAAGTTGTGACTCATCTACTTATTTGTTCTGTGACTTCGGCAAATCAATTTATTGCCTCTCTTGAGGCTGTTTTCCTCGTACAAAAATAGAAATTCATAAAACCATCTATCTCAGTTGGTTATAGTGAAGAGCAAATTGATGTTTCTAAGTGCTTTGTAAATGCTTTTGAAAGGTATGTAAATGAATTGATGAGTGTATTTCATCATTTGCTGTAGCCTTCAAGTAGCAACTTTTCTGGGTGCTTTTAAAAAGTGATTTGATTTATAGAGACACTCTGTTGAATTAGAGTGATCTGTTATAAGATGAGATCTGTTATAGATTGCATTCTACAGATCTATTACAGAATAACTCATTAGACCAGCTTTCTTCGATGAGGTACATTGTTTTTGAGGAACGGTTATTTCACAATACTTTGTAAAGAAATTCTTCACAGATGTTTCTGCCTCCATTTTGGAAGAGAAGGGAGGCAGAGAGGCCAAAGTGAGTTAGCGCCAGAGTCAGCTTTGAGTTTCCAAGAATTCCGCCACCTTTCATGCACAGTTGGGAGTTCTGTGTTTTCTTAAGTTTATATCTGTCCCAGTTTGAGAAAAGTCAAAAGTCTTTACTTTGAGGGCTGTTTATTACCCTACACAAAATGGCCTCTTTGGCAGTCAAATGAATAATCAGTGAAAGGGCCCCCCTCCCCTGCTTCCTTCCCGAAGCTCCTAAGATGGACACGTGGGAAGGTCGTGTTCTGTGTCAAGGAATGAGTTCTCCATACCTTTCATTCCAATCTTGTTTATTTTCTTTTTAGTTTAGGAATTTTGAAACTTAACCCATGTATTCCCTTGTTTACTCAGGGTTAGCGGCAGAAATGGAACAGACCACAATAAAAGGAACGCATTTTATTCCAGGCTTTCATGAATGTGGTAGCCAGTCAAGGCGGCCATTCAGGATTCAGTGGGGACTTTGGAAATCTTTTAATTCTGTGTGTTCAGTGTAGGGAACCAGTCAGGATAATCCACTTTCTTTCCTAGTTCCTCCCTCTGGCTCTCCTCTCCCCCCATTAACCTTCGTCACTCCCCACAAACACACACACCTCATTCACACACAGACCGTCAATTTAAGAGCTTGGATTACTAGTTTCCGTGATTACCTAGCTCCCATCAAAAAGCTAACTGTTCTATCTCTGTCTGGGTGTGTGTTTTGCAGACAAGAGTTTATGCACGCGGAGTCTCTCTTTAGGGCATGTGGCCTCGGCCGGAGATAAAGGCCTGAGGGAAGCCCCAGGAATTACAGCTCTCAGTTCATCGTATGGGAGCAGTTTCCTGGGTGCGAATGAAGAAGGGCTGTGCGTGTGGCCGCCCTCCTGTCATCAGCAGCCCCATTACGCTTAGAATAGAGTGTCCCAGTAGATTGGGTACGGTGACACGAAAGAAATTGCAGATTAAGTGAGACCATTGCTTGTAGGATCGCAGGGTGGAGAAAGAAAGGGAGAGTGAGCGGGTGCAGTTTATTTATGGAATGTCGGGGGGCCGTGGCGGCTCAGCGGGTCCTAGAGGCAGCGGACTTCCCTCCCTGCTTGTTTTCTCCCTCTGACCTTGGATGAACTAGTGAGCAGTATATTATGCCGGTTGATTGTGCTGGTTTGTCATGGTTAGCATTCTGGACTGTCACTGGAATGTAGGAAACGGATGAATTTGAATTGAACCATGAGGTGGTCTGCTGGGCCCTCTCCTTGTCTCGAGGAAACCTGTCGCTGTTTGTCTGGGCCTGGCGTAATGAAAGCAATGGAGGGAAAGAGAGGTGGGCCTTTGATCTCTTTGTTGCAGCTGCTCCCTGGGAACTCGCTGAAATCAATGCCCTGTTTTCCTGAAGGAATGAATGGCTCTGCCTAACTAGCTTTGTGAAGCCGTGGGGGAATTCACTGCCTCTGTTTATTGACAGCTGAAAAGGAGCACATGGGGTGGAATGGACCTTCATGTGAAAACCAGGCACAGGGAAAATTAGACCTCAATTTAACACAGAGGAATTTGGAAATTCACCCCAAAGGAGACGGTGGTTTCTCATGCTTACATTAGAATTACTCGAGTTTGGGGCTAGTGTGTAATGAACAATGGAGGTTCTGTCACAACTGTGTTATAAGTAGGAATATGATATGCATAATAAATGATGTTAAGTAGAAGTTGATTCAACACCCTCCTTGTTTTTTTAAACACAGAAGTAGAGAAAGGCAGATGTTAGCCATGATATATAATCAGGTGGTTCTTTTATTTTTCCTTTCAGAAGAAGAGAAAAAAATTGATACTGAAAATAAGCATTGTTAATATGATATTACCAAGTTTCTAGAATGTGACTTTTATTCACTTACATTTTGAAACATCTTTGAACTTTGTATCTAAGCTTCATTCATGGGAACTATTCAAACTATTCATGCTGTTCTGGATTGTGTGTGTTGAGTGGGAATACAACAAATCATAGTTATTTTTAAAAATGTATATTCTTAGGATATTATAACCGGAAGTCTGTGTCAAACATAAATAAAACTCTAGACCAATTTAGCATTTGCTATGAGAACAGTCCATAAATCCTAAAATTACTGCCTTACTTTTGACAACACACTAAAGAAAAAGTCGAATTTATCGCAAGGAAACATCACCAGACCTTCTTTTATATCTCCCCTCACTGGCTTGATTTCCCAGGAAGAATCTATAGCTTCTTCCTTTGGCCCCCAGCCCTTTGCGCACACCTCTATTGTACTACTTAACACATTGCCCTGTAGCTCTTTGTTTAGGTGTATTCTTTTAGCTGGAAGTAAAGCAGCTGTGTCGTATTCATTTTTATATCTCCGAGCCCAGCAAAGCTCTTGGCTCAGTGAATGCATGCTGAATGAATGGGGATTGATAGCTCCCCATACATTACTTTGAATGTAATTACTTATGCAGGCTTCAATGGCAAATACTACATTTTGGGAAAACCTGATTGATCTGTTGTTACCTGATTGGTGCTATAGCTTTTTAAAATCTTTCCTTTATGGAGAATTATTAAACAGTTTTTCAGCATGGCAAGTTGGTTGGGCAGTCCATCAGCCTGCGAACAGGAGGCATAGAAAGTGTACGGTGGTGTTCTTCTCAAATCCAAGCTCTCTCCTGTAATATTCTTTTTAAAAATTATGTCTCAACATAGTGTTTAGATATTTTCAGTAAGAAGATGAAAAAAATTTTAGAGTTTTGTAGACTTTCACGTGACCAGATTTAGTGATTGAGATGGACAGACTTCCATTCTACTTGATTTAATTCTATGGTGGAATGTTAAATAACGCAAAACAAAACCTTTGACAGTTTCTGTAACTAGCTTTACTACTACTGTATTTTATGAACCCCTTGACTCTCAGTGAAAAATGTAAAGGAAAGTTTGATCCTAGAGGACTCACTCCCGTGATTTCACAGGAGCCTAAGACCAGCCCAGTTCTGAATTATTCTCCAGTTAAACCCAACTGCTTTTTAAACCAGAGCTATAAGTGGGAAATAGTTGTCAATATTCTTTGGGAAAAAAAAATGACATCTTAAAATCATAATGGAAAACTTGAGAAAATGTTGGGGGGGGGGGTGGTAAAGTAAGCATACAAGTATAGGAACTGGCTCATATTTTATTCTCCATGTTATTTTTGTTTTATTTTTACTCCAAGATTATGTCCACAGACATCTATTTGATTTTCTGTCTTGATTAAAAGTAGGAATGAGGTTTAAAAAACAGTTTTACATATTGGAGAGTCGTGGGAGCGTCCTGTGTAGGGATAGGCACTTGCGTGGGCTGTACGAATGTGATCGAGTCAGCAGATTGTGTTTCTGCTGAGATTTTAGATTTCTTACGAAACAGGAACATTACCGTGGCCTTGATCATTGATAGACTCTCGCCCCCAGAAGTATTAACTTGTAGATAAGAAAGCTGTAAGCCTCGGACTTAGGTTTTATAACTTGGCTGCTCTGTCCTCCCAGTTTCTGGAAGTAATTTCGTGTGACATCATACCTAAGTTGCTGGGGGGGGGGGGCGGGGATGGAGGGTGGAAGGAGAAGTGGGGAGTCAAACAACACTTTTGCGTTGGATATTTCAGCTTAAAAGCGATGAGGCATATCTTGTCCCCATTGATTGAATGACATGCGCGCCCCAGGGGGGTGACTGCAGTTAAAAGTTGTGTTCTTGCTGTGTTTATAGTACCAGTTAATGTCAACTGCATGATCCTTCATGAAAAGAGCCCTTTTCTTAGGCCTGAAGTCTGTTGTCATATACAGGAAGAAGAATGTCAAGTAATTTAATGAGAGTCAAGCCCTCAAAATAAGTTTGGGGATCGGCATATATGAAGTCTTCATGTTTTTGTGTGTGTCTGTCTCCATCAGCAAACTTCCTAGCAGAAAGATACCAGATCCTCCCTCTCAGATGGTTTTCATCCATCTAACAAACAAAGCCGACCTATTAGGGGCTTACCTAGTCATTGAAAGGAGACATCCTCCTTGTGGGTTAGGTTGAATGACAGGAAAGACAGGTACACTTATTGTCAACAAGTTCTGTCCTTCAGGCCTCTCCTCTGAGTAGTAACCTTGTCTTTGAAAAAAGGAAAAAAATGGAGTTCAGCAAAGGTTCCTTTTGGTCTTAGGTTTTTTTTGTTTGTTTGTTTGGCTGTTTGTTTTTTGCCTTTTAATGATCTTTCCTGGCTCTTTGACATTGCCTTCCCCTCTTGCCCCTTCAAGCCCTGCTCCGGTGGGTCCACACTCCCTTTTCCTAGAGGATAGTGTTCTTAGTTGACCCTTTTACAAAAGGTTCTGATTATCATCTGATTGCTTCCTGAAGCTCAGAGATATTCTCACTTGAGTTGGGGTCTCTGGAAAAGAATTGCAAATATACCAGTACTGCTGGCTTCCTGGATGCAGTGTTCAGCACTTCACTCACACCGACTCCTTTAATCCTCAAAAGGCCCTTGGGGTAGGTATGGTGATCGTCTCCATATTGCAGGTGAGAAGCCGAGGCAGGGAGCTGTTCCACAAGCGGTGAGAGGTTTCTAGTGGCTCCAGGTGACACCTGGGTCTGAACGTAGGCCTTCTGGTACCATGGCTGTGGCTCCTCATGTCACTGCATTGCGTCTCTCAAATTAACAATTCTGTAAGAACTCAGATGCGTCTCTGGAAGGTTGGACTATGACATGATGGTATGTGGACAGACAGGGCTTGATCCTGGCGTTCCTGAATGTGGGTCCTGAGTGTCAATGTCTCCTTATACAGTATTCAGTGTGGCTTTCTTCAATGCCTTTCTTTGTTTAACCTTTTGATTTTTTTTCCCTCCTCTTCTAGGATTGCTCTCACATCTGGTGTGGCCTCTGTTTCAGGTCACATCTGAAACTCCTCTGGACCCCAAAAGGTAAGTGTTTCCCCACGGCACCCTCTGACTCCTGCCCAGGCTGCGTGCCATGGCCAGCGTGAGTCCTGCTACTTTAGAGCACATGCCGCAGCCTTCTGCAGTAGAGGGGCTGAGGTCCTAGAGAATACTCGCTGTCTGGGATTTCTCTTTGGAGGAACTGTAGGCCTTGAAGGAAAAACAAGGGTTGGGGAATACAAAAGGCTGTTTTTCACTCTTTAGAAAAATCAAGAAAGCATGCTAAGAACTGTCATTAATGTTTATTCATTCATGTAACTTTAGAAATAAGGGGCTTTATACAACTGACTTTTATTGATCATGACTTGTTTATTAGAAACTTGGGACCTCCCTCCCTGACATTTACAAAGATGTTTTCAAATGAAAACAGATTAATACTAGGGGAGCTGGGGGGGGGGGCATTATTCTCCATTTAGAATCATATTTAGAATGTTGCATACGTTACATCTCAGTCTCTAAATCATGCTCCAGCGTCGTAACATGAGGTGGTTTTTCAGTTTGCATATATTCTGTCCAAATTTCCTAAAATTATGAAATAAGTATGCTGCTAAATCCAGTGGTGGTAACCTAAATTTGTGGGAACTCATAGTTGATGGGATCCCTGATATTTATCGGAAGATTTTATTTTTTTCCACCATACATGTGGAGATTATAATTTGTTTTAAACACCCATTTCAAAATAATGACACCTAGTTCGAGCCTTCAATTTCATATCCAACATTCTGGTGGTGGTTCTCCTGTAAAATGTATTACTTCTCTGTTTAAGCCCGTTGCCTTCTTCACCCTTAAGGAACCCTCCTGTTTGCAGCTCTGGTGCTAACAGTATTGCTTAACCATAACTGTTGGCCTCTCTCCACAGATTTTTTTACAAAACGTCCTTGACTGTAATCTGCCATATTTTTTTTTATTCCAATCTTCTTTGTAAGTTTCCTTGTATCCCATTTTATACTTAAGGGGTTTTTTTGTCTTAAACTAGATAAACCACTTCCAATTTCATTTTACTCTTGGGACTGACTTCTAGAAAGGCTGCTCACAGCTGCTCCAGGTGAAAGGCCAAAGTCAAGAGAATATTAGATATATGTGTTTAAGTTCCTGTTCTCCAAATGGTTCTAATTGAAATTAGTCCACTTCCCCACCCACACATTCAAAAGAAAAATTCTAGCAAAATCTAAAGATGCCAGAATCACTTCTATATGTCATTTTGTAGCTTCGTGATACGTGTGAGACCAGTTCATGCAAGGTCCAGTTGTAATTGTTTTCTCCAGTAAATGTGACATTGCCATTAAAAGCCCAGCTAATAATATTATGCTGCTTAAGAATTTAGAAGTCTCTAGACTACATGACATACAAAACTTTGAAGCAGGCAAGAAATAATTAGAAATTTCTTTTATAAGAACATGTTAGAAAAGAATTCTGTCATGGTGGTCCAAATCAAAGAAAGATTATTGAACTGAATCAAAAACTTACATTCTTGCCGTTAGACGTATCCTGACACAGATTATTAATATTTCCTGATTGTGAGTGTATCCAGTGTGTAAAAGCACTCTTGATACTTATGAACAGGCCACAACTCCTTTGTACATAAACTTCAGACTCTGCCCCACTGTGCCTCTGTGTGTACATCTGTAACGCATCATCCCGTAACAGCTCTGCCAGGTAGAGGGATGTCAGCAGAAAGAGAAGTTAGGGAACTTGCCTGAGGTTACATACCTAGCAAGTAGCAGAGCCAGTGTTTGGACCCAGAGCCGTCTGATTCCATCGCCGGTCCTCTCTGCACCCACCAATCCGTTCCTAGACTGTGTCCAGCAGAATACTATCATGTGGTTAATGTTTTTTAACTAACTGTAGGAACCACAACCTGTATTAGGTAGAGTATACTTTTAGTAAAATAAAGGAGAGTAAAACTCGTTATCATACACCACTTTTAGGTAAGGAAAGTTGCTATCTAAGAAATATTATTAACTTTTTTTTCCCACTTTCTTGACTCCCCAAAAAGAAAGTAGTCAAGGCCTGAGGGGAGCTGAGGGCAGGGGCATAATATAGGAGAGTATTAAATATTATTGTCACAACAAATAAATAAAGCACATTTCTCTATCAGTGTGTTTAAAATAGCGCTAGCAGTTATGCATGTTTATACTATTACAAAGTGTACTTTATTTGGGGAATAACTTAATTGATCCATTATGTGGCATTACCAAGGTAATTTTTTCCTTTTTGTTTGAGCACAGGAATTAAAAGTGATTCATAAAAACACACACACTTACAACCAGCATGTAAATTAGAACCACATTAGGGTGATCATCATCTTTTGTTGTTTTCCTAAAATGGTTCCAGTTTGCCCTGTATATTCAACTTAAAGTATGCAAAAGTGTTGCAAGTTCCAACTCAGGAGAGATTTAGAGCTCCCTGTGAACACTCAGTTTTACAGAGAAGCTTCAGTGTTCAATTACTGCAGTTAGACTTTTTGTGTGCACTTTTTTTTTTTTTTTAACAAAATTGTTGGCTGTGTTTCTTCCCAAGGAATTACTGTTTTACTGATTTGAATGTATAGAATGGATACGTGCAGAAGCTACTCTGTCCGTCTGCTGTCTGAGGTCTCTTTCTGTAACTCGAGCCTGAGTGTATTGCTGTCCTGATTAAAAACTTGCAGTGCATCAGTCAGGACTCTTGGTTGCAACTGACAGAAATTAATGGGACCCCTGAACAATTCCAAATGGCCAAGTGACGGGACCGTATTTGCATGTTAGAAGACTTGCTCTGACAGCAGCATCGTGACCAGAATGAAGGGTGAAGGGGCGCCAGTCTGAGAACAGAAAGACTGAGGAGTCCGTAGGGATCTCGGTCTCCAGTACATAGAAATGTCCCTTTACGTATGAGCTCTTTATTTGCCAGGCTGGTAGTCGTTTGAAGGCAGCCACATGAAAACTGAGTTTTGGCCAGTAGAGTGGGCTGGGCCCCCATTCTGCTGCGTACCCTCATCCCCACTCAGTTTTGGGGTGCCACCGATTGGAAAGTGGGTGGTGAGGGTTTGGGGCTGGGCCTGTGTTTGTTGACTGCCCCCTCCAATCTTCCCTCACCACCACCCCCCCTTCCAGTGTGAGAAGGGAAGCAAGGTCAACAGAGGCCAGACCCTTGTGAGAGCCGAGTAGCCCCGTGCTCTGTTTTTCCAAACGTCTATCTGCTTGCTCAACCCACCCCGACTTCCAAGCTCCCCATTTGTGGGTTCTCTTCTTGCGTACCATTTAATAGAAAATACTCATTTTCCTACTAACCAAAGCAGAGAGTGGGGACTGGCTTAGCCGTCCAGCCTGTGTGATGGGGCACATGCTCCCCAGATGGCTCCTTCTGTCTGAGGTCTGTCTGCCCTCTGGACGTGCCCCTCATGCCAGGCAGACTTAGTGGGTGCTTGTGCACCAGGAAGATGGGATCCCCTGTTTGGTGATCCTTGTACATCTGACATTCAGCCAACCAGAGCTCCCTGTTCTAAATGTTCTAATCTCAGCATCCTGGCTGATACATCTCAGCTTATCTAGAATCCTCTCTGGTTTTCATCAGGGACTTTATGAGCCTCCTCTGAAGTCTCAGATGTTCAGCCACAGGATTTAAGTAGAATTTGTTTTGAGGACGTGACTGACCTCGGGGTCCAAACCCCTGTAGACATTTGGTGCCACAAGGACCTACGATTACTGCAGTGTCTTTGAATCAACAGATTAGTCACATTTATGTGGTTTCTCCTCTCTGACACCTCAGTTTCCAGCACACTTTCACTTCCATCTTCTGGGAACCAACATCCCACTCTGTACCAGTGGGCTGGTCTAGTGGGGGCATGTCCAGGCTCGGAAGCAGGGCTGTCCTGGGCCTCAAGGAGTCTAGCAGCATCAGCCTCTCACTTCCTAATCCCTAGTAGACTTATGTTTTCTCCTTTGGTTTTAAGCAATTCAGAGTTTAAGATAAAGGCCTTAAAGATAACTTTCTCTGCCTCTCCCTCTCTAGGTATTTGCATAGGGAATCAGAGGCATTAATCTTGTGAGTAAACTCCTAACATCTGCCCTTGTTTCCTTCCTTCCTTCTCTATCAGCCCTGGGACCAAAGCACAGACCCCAGAGCCTCTGCAGAGTCCCTTCGCCTCTGCAGCAGAGGGGTAGCATTTTTTTGAGAAATAACCTGGCTCAGCGTTGTAGCAGTGGAAACTAGTCTGTAGCACAGATGCGCATGACCCTGAGGGCGTTGCCCTGTAGGCGCCCTCATAAGTCTGACTCTCACTCCCCTCCCGTGTCAAGCATGCGGAAAGTGCACTCCCTTTTGTGTTCATCATTCCGTCAACCTAGAGAGAAATTTCATTGTAGTCGTTCTGGTGTCTCCCTTTCTTCCATGGCATGTGTCCTAGAGCCTGAAGGTTTCCGTGGCCCCTGGTGGGTGAGGGCTGACCTTTAGTGTATGCTGAGAGTAGCTTTTGAAGCCCTATGCTCTTGCCCCAGGCCTGGGCTCCCTGAGCACAGCCGCCACTGTCCTCTAGAAGGTTCTGTCCTGCCTTGGGGACAGAGCTGTGTAAGGCCTGCCCCACCCCCCACCCCCACCCCCACCCCGCCGCCCCTTCCTTTAGGGGAGAGTATCTTTTTCTCACCCTCTTAACCTCCTCCCAACTCTGAAGCTGGGCAGAACCTCCTCACTGGGTTTAGACATTAAGAAGGATAGACTGCTTCTGCCGTCATCTGGGCTGAAACACAAGCAATTACAAAGCCTGCACCTGTTTTAAATGAGCTAGACAGGAGAACTGTTGGGAGGACAAACAAAGTGAAATTCCAGAGTTGTCCTGCTGCACTGGTTTGGACTGTGTCATGAAGGCAAAACACCACCCAAACACTGGTAACTATGGAAATGAAGAGAAGGAAACACATCTGAGAGACAGTAAGCCTGAAGACTGTGAAGCTTAGTCGGTGAGAAAAATCTAGAATGCCTCCAGGGTTTCTGACTTGGGAGCAGCCAGAAAGCAACATGGTGAAGAGAGTGACCTGTTACTAACATAGACTGTCAAAGCCCACGCTTGGGATGCAAAGCCCAGCTCAGCTGCTCACTGACTGTGCTACCATAGGCCGACTGACATAGCTCCTCAGCCTCAGTTTCCCCATAAGTAAGGTGGGGTTAATGCGCCCTACTCACTTGGCTATTTGGAGCATTACGGAAAGCCGTGAAAAAAAATGGCCATGACCTGGTGAGCATCCACTAAATGTTGGCTCTTATTACGTAGCAGTGGCAGTGGCTAAAATGGTGATGCTGGAGGGTGAGCCGTGTGGAGCCCCTGCTTCAGGACAGGGGGCCTTCAGGGCCACTGACAGTATCTAAGCTGAGAGTTGCAGGAGGAAGTTACATGGATTCGTCTGAAATGTGAAAGAAATTGATGGCTGAAGGCAGTAGTAGATAGATTGATAGTTGAAGAAGATAGATAGTAGATGGTTCAGGACTGAAGACCCTGAGAAGTAGCTGAAACCTTGGGCTGTGACTGAAGCCCCCCAGGGATTGTGTCAGAAGGTAGGGGGCCAGGTGCCAGGCTCACGGATCTGTTCACACTCCCAGTTACTCTTTCACAGCATGGGCCTCGGGGATCGTCTTCAGAACGACTCGGTTGTTCTGAGATGAATACAAATATCCAGTTTACGGCCTCCACTCCAGAGGTATAATCTCAGTTGCAGTGATCAGCTCACTGAAGTAGGATTTACTTGTCTAAAATATACCAAATTTTAAGGTGGGCTTAATTCCTGATGGAAAGGTGGGCTCCTTTCCATCAGGAATTATAGCCCTTGGGTGGGGGGGAGCGGGGAAGAACTTAACTGAGAGGCTTTTTCGAAAACAGGGCTTGCACATCCTCCACCCAGAGGATTCTTTCGCTGAAAGCTGGGACAGGCCTCCCAGTGTCAGGGCTTGCCCGGCTCTTTCCCACTCAAATCATTTGGGGGGGGGGGGGAAGTCAGTTTGAAGAATTTACTTAAGTGAAATCGGGAGTAGCTTGAAGTGAATGAGCTGAAACTGGAGGGAAATCCCTTTGTTCAATTCGGGTTTCAGTGAATGCTCAGCAGGCAGCTAAACCAGTTCATTAACAGAGAAGAAGCCGTGTTTCTCAAACGCAGCCCTCAGCAGCTAATGCCTAGAAAAACAGACTGTGACAGCCAAAAATGCATTCTAGAAATCCGAACGCTCTAGATTCAGGAAACTTTAGTTTTTCTCATCGCTGAATAAACAAATCACTTCCCCCTGAATATCTCCCCTTTATTTAAGACCATTCACCATACATGATCTGTTTACTGTGCATCCATCCCGTTTTCTAGAAAAATGTGATTTTTCCTGCTTCTCCAGAGCTCAGAAATGAGTATAATTAGAAATATTTTACGTTACAGGTTCATTAAAAAACTGTATTCTTTTTATTTTAAATAGAACCCACCTATTAGAAGCTTTTTCTCTGACTTTTGAAATCTAAAATTCAGACCTGAAAACCAGCCTGCAAGTGGCGTACTGTCAAATGTGTCCGTGTTATTTTTCCTGTCTCCGCTGTGCTTTATTAAATTGTTGTAGACTGCACATGGTTTTTCCCCGGGGCCAAGCATGCTTTTGGGTTCTCTGTTGCATTGTTAACTATTTAAGCATTATACCGGGGCTGAGATGGCAGGGGGGAAAGGCCGAGGGACTTGATCTCCTCCCTGCCAGAGTTCTCCGCTTTCACTGGTGCTGCTTACATTGAACAGCTTAAGAATAAGCTCCTGTGTGAGCCCTCGGAGGCCGAGGGGCATTGTTGAATTCAGAAAGGAATCGCTTTCTTTTAGTGATAATTTGAATATTTTGACAATGCAGCTAAGCTACTCCGCTGCCTGGTTTGCGTACTTCGTGTCATGTGTGCCCTTTCTAGTGAAGCCGAAGAGAGCCCCTGCCTCTCTGAATTCATAAATTGGCATTGTCCATGGGTGAGATGGGT
This sequence comes from Capricornis sumatraensis, assembly GCF_032405125.1. NCBI lineage: Eukaryota > Metazoa > Chordata > Mammalia > Artiodactyla > Bovidae > Capricornis > Capricornis sumatraensis. The sequence goes on along the minus strand of NC_091081.1, from coordinate 68,758,694 downwards.
AGGAGCAAAGGAGGAATCATCCAGAAGAATTCTGCTCTCTTGCTTTCATGTTTTTCTCAAGCTCTTAAAATAATTAATATAGGCCTTTGGAGACCACCCAATTAAACCACTGCAATAAATGCTGAGCATTTTGAGATGAGAGATGGACCATGAAGATCATTTGTGACATGTTTATACATGCAAAGCAAGGAATACATTTAAAACAAATACTCTGGATGATTCAGAGAACCTACTCGCCTCCAGCTTTTTCCCTAAATTGTGGTGGCTTATTTTTAGACTTTTGTTGTCTGAAAATGGCCCTAACTTTTCCATTTGTAACTTACAAGGAGGTTACTCATAATAAATGGACATTGCCTTTTTTATCAAATTAAGAAAACGGGCAACCCAGTGAATAAATCCCTTAGGTGAGATATAATTGGCTGTTACGTAATAGATTTACCCTTGTACTGGTAAAGAAAATCCCGGAAAGCTTTGCCTCTAAGAGTATCAACTGGCTGGAATAGCCTTAGCGGGAAGAAGCTGACTTTTATAATTAATTGGTGAACAGAGATACCTATTTCCCAGTGCTCATCAGGGATCGTGGTGTGAAGCTGGCTGTAGACTTTTTCTGGAGACTTCACGAAAACCTAAGTTCCCAGGGCCCTGGTGCTGCTGTCAGTCTGTATTTAGTTTGTGCTGTGGCCTGGGAATGTGCATTTCTAAAAGATTGCTCTGGTAATTGTAACATAGTCGGGTTTGGTAACCACTGAATCACGTATGCAAATTGCAGACTTCAGCCTTTTCACCCTGCACATTTGATAAATCTGTATGAAGATAGGAAGCTTTTTATATGAAGCTTTTGTTGAAAATGAGTACCTATTGGTTGTTGCTGATTTTTTTTCAATTCATAATTTGCTTTAGGCTCTGTTATTGCATGGATTTGCATACCTGTTTTATGGTATTCTAATACTGTTGGTTTAAAAAAAATGCCATTTCCTCTGAGTGCTCTTTTGAATATTTTATGTAAGCGATTTCATGTGTTTTTCTCTACTTGTAGAAAGCAGGGAGAAACATCAGGGTTTTTCTAATCCACTTACAAGCAGGACAAAGATTATAATATAAATACTTAAAGATCTTCTTGGGCAAGATTATATGAGATATTGAAAATCTTTTACGTTACAATATTATGAACTTTAGCACCCCTTTTAAATATATCAGACTTTTACCATGTGGTATATCTGCGACATTTTAAAATTAAGGGTGGTGGGTCTATTGAAGTATTATACCCTAGGATTTTAAAATTTGAAATTGATCTATCATCTATTAAAATACCTAAAAAGCACTAGAAAATGTCCTCTGTACATTCACAGTTGTGTGTGTGCGCGAGCATGTGTGCTTTTGAAGTAAGCAAGCTCAAGTTGCCTCATGGCGGTGGGGCGGGGGGTGTTTTTCTCGCTTCACTCACTGAAGGTGTGCGAGATCTCTTCTTACAGGTTTGAGGCCTCAAACCTTCTGAGAGGACTCGCTGACTGTCTTGGAGCTGATGTTTCCTGTCACCGAGTAAGTACACAAGCCATGATTGCTTTTAAAAATTATTTCTATCTGAACATGTGTATTAGCAACTGCTTGGAAGCACATAGTCAAATAAGTCAAGGATGTGCAGGAGGTTCAAGGGACTTCAAAAAGGCTAAATATCTTTCCCCTAAAACTGTGAAGTACCTTAGAATGGAATTGTTTTAACCTTTTCTTTTTAAACAGCATTAGGATTCTCTGTGTTTCAGGGAATCAGATCCTGCAATTAGCAACTTCTCATATCCTCTGCTGTCCCCTACCCACAGCCCTGATAATACCTGCAAATCTCTGGAATTTTCTGCTGTCAACCCGTCAGTTCAAAAGCTTTAAAGCTGCCCTATCTCCACTCCCAACTTGTGTACATAAGAAGAGGTGTAAAGGTTGCCTCCCATCTGTGGAAGATGTTGACTGATAAGCCTAAGGAGGATGCTAGTCACGTACAAGTTGCCCTAGGGACTCCAGCTTCCTAGGCTTTGTTGGGAAATACTGCTGTAAAAGCTACTGCCAGAGTCAGAGGCTGTGTAGACAGCTTAGCCAGGGGCAATGGCAAGGTGGAAGTGGGGAATGTTCCGCTCAGCTCAAAACACCCGGGTTAGGCCTCTGGTCACCCGTTGTCAGCAGTCACGACATGAAGGGAAGTTAACCCTGTGCATTGGGTGCTTTGCTTGGTATAGTACATCCCCTGTCGTATCTTTTTCTTAGTACCTATGCACAAAGAACTTTAGTCTCTGGACCTCAGTTTCCTCACCTATTAAGTGGGGATAAAGATCCCTTTCTAGCCTATCTCACAGATGGACATTAGTAGACAAAGGAGCATAAGAGGACTTTGAATTCAACTGAAATCTAATATTGTTTTACTAAAAGTTATTTTGGTTCTGTTTGAAGTAGAATTGTCTTACTAAATAATATTTTGATTTATTGGCCAAGAAATTGAAATCCATCCCAACAGTGGCTAACATATCTACTAGGAACTGAGAAAGGCAGTTCTAATTAGTTGGTGGGGGGAGGGCGGGAAGGCAAGGTCTTGCCATTTTATCTTCTGGTCATGGTGCAATAGACTGTATGATAACCAGCTAGATCCTGGAATATGACTGCCAAGTATTGGGTGGTGAGTCCATGGGCTGAAGACAGAGGTGGCGAACAGCCTAGGCCCTGTGCTGCAGTTGAGTGGGACAAAGCCCAGGCAGCCTGGATGGGGCAGTTCACTCGGCAGGCAGGGAGGGAAGTGAGGCATCACTCTAGGCTACTGGGAAGGAGCAGCAAGCATGTGGCGGGAAATTGGGCCTTACTGTAAGGAAGGTGCCTGGCCCCCGGGGCGACAGGAGCACAAACCAGCACATTGAAGCCCCTCCCGGGATGGGCTGGGGATGGACCACACATGTGGATTGCCAGGACAGCTACTTAGAGAGGTTCACATTCCTCCCCATTGAACCAGCTATGATTGTAATGGTTTGTTAAACAAACAAAGGACCTAAAGCTGTGAATGGGGGAGAGAAAAGACTTAAGGTGAAAAGGAGAGGAGGCCCTGTTTGTTAGTGTTCCACTCTTTTTAAGCTTTCTCCCCCATTTCCTCAACATTCCTTTCTCCCTTTCAGAGAAGGCAGTGCGGTAACTTGCAAAAGTTACCGCCTTGGGTCTCCAACCCCGTTTCCTTTTAAATTGGAAATGGGAGGAAATGTCTATCCCCTTACAAAGACAAAATGAGAAACCGGGGTCGTCTTAAAGGAATAGGGATACATATTTTTATATTTCTAACCAAGTGTTTCTGGGTGAACAATCGCCTTGGCATCCTTTGAATTTATGGGATGTGCTGTGGCAGGCAAAGAGAAATTTCTCACTCAAGCACTGGGTAGTGACTCTGTCCCATAAATAAGGCAGGTGGCCGCAGAGGTGGGCAGCCCTCTGCTCCTGGAGGGAGGGGAGTGAGCGTTGGCGTGGGTGCAGCAGGTTCACTTTTTTATCCCTTGACTGTGTACACAATTTATGGTCAGGTGAGTTCTGGATGTTCCTCCGCTGAAAATGTTTGGCGGGCGGGGAAGCTGTAAATTGTCTTTTAAAACTGCCGGTTACGTTTGTGTCCATTCAGTTAATCAGATTAGGTCTCAGGACTTCCTTGTGGGGAAGAAAAAGGAACCATTTAGGTTTTGCGAACAGTACTGTTCCGGGTGCTATACATTATCCCTAAGGGAGGAGGCCGTCATCACTGTTCACTTTTTTGGGCACAGCAGTCTGTGCGTGCAACATCTTTCCTTTCTCTGGCTCCCGGGCGCCTCTGCCTGGCGCACCAGCCCCGGCCCCGCCCCGCAGCGTGTTCCGGGCATGCCTCCTTTATAGGCCTGGCTCCAGCTCTTCCTGCGCTCACACCTGCCTTCCAGCCAAACTAAACCGCGGGATCCACACTGCCCTGTCTTGCTTCAGGCTCCTCTGCTTTCACAGGGTCTTCCCTCGGCCTGAAATAGATCTTCTCCCTTTTCTCCACCTGGTTTGCTCTAAACCCAGCGTAGGTAGTCAAAATTATGAAAACTTAGAAAGTACAGATTTTCAGAGAGAAACAACAGAGTCCTCTCTAATTTGGCCCCCAGCAGCCCTTTGCTGACACATTGTTTTCTGTACTTTCAGCCCTTTTTTTAATTTAGAGACTGTTGTTTTAGGACAAAACCGTCCACTCAAGTCTGGAGCATGCTTTCCTGATTACACTTTGTAATTTTCAAGGTTCCGTCCAGAGATTTGAACTCCGGAATCTGGCTTCCCATCGCCCCTGTGACTCCTGCGCTTTCCTTGTTTCTTTTCTCAGCGTGAGCCTTTGCCCTCACACACTTCGTGGGAAGGAGTTGGGCTTTTCTCTTCCCTAGAATAGGCACCGTGTTAGGACCATAGACCCGGCCGGTAATTAGGTACGTTGGGTTCCTCGGCGGCCTACTCTTAGAGTCCTAGGAAAGATCGCCACTGTCAGCTATAGAAACACACCCCAAAGGGCGGCAAGGGGGATAGTTGCAGCTTTGTTGGGAGGGAGGAGGGGGATATATTTCCAGCTGTCACAAAGGAGTATCCCTGCCACTGACTTTAATGACTAGAAAATCTTCTTCTAATACCAGAGGCTCTTGTCTGGATTTCAAGTCTGCGCTCCACCCCTCCCCCACCTCCCACAACGTGCTACCTAGTTCATTAACAGTCTCCTGAAACATTCCGTCCCATCTCAGCTTGAGAAGCAGGCCTGGGCCTCGCGCTTGCTTCTCGGGATGCACATACCTATTTTGCTTGCTTGGCGACCTTTGTCTGTTTCTTCCTAAATGTTCATATTTAAAAACACCGTGTAAGAGGTGGGTCGAGGAGGCATGGGGAGGTTTTCAGACTCTGTAAAGATATTTCCTTTCCCTCCCCTCAGCCTGATGGATGCTAAGCTGAATGGCCATCCCGTCGAGGTGCTTTGGCCCTGTCTGAGGGGCCCTGAGCCCCCTGCTTCCGCTCTGTACAGGCGCAGGAGGCAGTGGTGTCCTTACAGGCTGCTTCCACGTGACACCTCTGGGAGCCTGGCTCCCACTCAGCAGTCCCCTTTTGCCCTTGGTGGTTTGGTTTTTCCCAGTTTTCTGCGCTCATTGAGGCTCATACTCCTGGGCTTGTGTTTTTTCCAGTGCTTCCTCCCCTCCCAGTCAAGGTAGAGCTACGGGCGTTCCTCTCTGTGTCTGCCTGTGCCTCTCTCCACCTTTGTGTAGAGTGGCTAGTCTTGACAAAATCAGTTACATGTTATCTTCCATCTGCTAAACACATCATAACAACAAAAGACTCTCTGTTAAAAAAGAAAAGAAAAAGGCCTGCCTCTTCTAGTAGGAGAAAGTGGGCAACCAGACAGGATTTTTGAGCTGTTAGGGTCTTGGTTTGTACTATCACCATTTAGAAATTATTTGGAACATCTCATCAAGTTTTTTAAAATGCAGACTGAATTCTCATTTTGCTTCTTTTTATCACCATGGACTTGTCACTGCACTGTCTTACCTAAGAGGAACTGAGGGCATTTAAAGGCAGAAGGCTTCTGTTCTTGAAGCCTCTGAGAATTACATGCCCCTACAAGTCTGCTTCCCTCAAGCCCCACAGTGCAGAGTAGATCTCTTAAGAGGGGATCAGTCTAGCTGCAGCCTGTTGCAGAGGAAACAAACGGACACCCCACTGTACACGCCAGACTGCTCCGGGGAAGACCAACACGGACGATCAAGGTTGAGCCTGTGAGCTCCTGACAGACTAAGGACACCCACGCAGAGCCCAGGGTAGTTTATAAAGTCATTAATAGAAGCCAGACTCAGAACAGTATCCACTTCCCTGCAGCCACGGGTACCATTTGCTGTTACTTAGTTGGAAGATAACCTCAGCACCTCCTCTGTGCTGGAGGTCTCCTTGCTGGCCTGAATACCCATGGCTGCTGCTGCTGCTGTTTAATCATTCAGCCGAGCTGTATCCAACTCTTTGTGACCTCATGGACTGTAGCTTGCCAGGCTCCTCTGTCCATAGGATTTCCCAGGCAGGAATACTGGAGTGGGTTTTCATTTCCTTCAGCAGGGGATCTTCCTGACCCAGGGATCTAACCTGGGTATTCTGCATTGGAAGGTGGGTTCTTTACCACCGAGCCACCAGGGAAGCCCCAAATACCCATTGAAAGTGAAAGTGAAGTCGCTCAGTCGTGTCTGACTCTTTGCGACCCCATGGACTGTAGCCTACCAGGCTCCTCCCTCCATGGGATTCTCCAGGCAAGAATACTGGAGTGGGTTGCCATTTCCTTCTCCAGGGGATCTTCCTGACCCAGGGATCAAACCCAGATCTCCAGCGTTCCAGGCAGATGCTTTAACTTCTGAGCCACCAGGGAAGCAGGTACAATTAAACTCAACACAGCTAAAACCAAACTCCAAATTCCTGGTTTTGCTAGGTTTTTCTTCTGTGTCTTGATCTGTCTTTCCCTCTCCACCATCACTCTCCTCCTCTTTCCTTTAAACTTTTCTAAATTCTTATTTGACTACAGTGGTCCCTCCTTGTCTGAGATTTCCTTTTCCACGATTTCAGTTACCCACAGTCGACCTTGGTCTGAAAATGGAAGATTCTGGAACAAGTAATTCATCAGTTTTAAATTGCACACCACTCTGAGTAGCATGGTGAAGTGGTGGTGCCAGCCTGTTCTTCCTACCTGGAATGCGAATCTTTCCTTCTCCCAGCATATGCTGCCTGGTGGTCATTAGTTACCAGCTCAGTTATCCGACCGACTGTGCGTATCACAGTTACCTGTGTTCACGTAGCCCTTGTTTGACTTAATAAGCACAAAAGTGATGATGCTGGCAATTTGGATGAGCCAACAAGAAGCCATAAAGTGCTTCCTTTAAGTGAAAAGATGAAACTTATAACCTCGTAAAGAGAAAAATCACGTGCTTAGGTTGTTAAGATGAAATCTTCTGTCTGAAATTGGGAGGAAGGAAAAAAAAATCGTGCTAGTTTTGCTGTTGCACTTCAAGCCACAAACATTACGGCTGTGGTTCACGATAAGTGCTTAGAAAAAGACATTGCATTTGTGCAATAAGATATTTTGGGGGAAATATTTTGACAGAGAGGGGAACCCCATTCATGCAACTTTGAGTACAGTGTTTTGTTATAATGGTTCCATTTTACCATTGTTGTTAATTCCTAGTTGTGCCTAATTTCTAAATCAAGCTTTGTCATAGGTATGTATGTATAGGAAAAAAACATAAGGTTTGGTAGTGGTCTCAGGCATCTACTGAGGGTCTTGAACGTATCTCCTGTGGATAAGGGAGTTGACTAGACTAGATTCCTGTTGCCCCACTCCCTGGTCACTAGTCCTGGGATTCCCTGCCCCTTGCAGTTTGGCTCCTGTTGGTTTTTGTAGCTCTCAGAGGCTTAGATTCTTGTGCCATTTATGCCTTTCCCATCACTGCCTCCTGTTCCTGTTGAGACAGTGTTTCGTTGGCATTTTTCTACCCTTTTCTACTACTTCTCTCTTTACCTCTCTCACTCTTACCTCCACATAAACCTGGAGTTAGTCCCTTGACTAAGTAGGTTAGTCAGTCTGCTAAAATATTACAGCAAAAAAGCCCACTTTCTCTCAGTGCAGCAGAGCAAGTACATCACTAACACTTCATGATTTGGTCTCTGTCTCTCCAACCTGTTTGTCCCTGGAGCCTGCATGTTTACATTCGTTTCTAGTCATACTGAAGTAGTTACTTTCACGTACCTTGTGTTGATTCATTCCCTTGGCCTGAAATAGACCACTTGCCCTGGAATGCCAGGTAAAGTTGCCGGCTCAGCTTTGGCTTCTCCATGAAACTTCTCCTTATCCCCCAAGTAAGAGAAGTTATTCCATCAACAATCATAGGGTAAATGTACAAGGGAAATTATTCTAATGGTGGACCAATAGATGAAATCTGGATAAATTCTTATCCATTCTGAGTTTCAATGATCGTTTTCACTTTTTTTCATGTGTGAGTCTTTATAGAGCAGTTTAATTGCATCATATCTTAATTCCTAAGGAAAAGAGCATCTTCGAATACAAAAAGCCTCACTCCAGTCTTGGATGTTGTCTCTTTCCCCTCCACTGGGCATTACTTGGTTTTGCCTGACTTTCTGGTTTTTGCCAGTCTAATTGGGGGTGTGTGTGTTAAGAAATAAAACAAAAAATGTCAGATATGATAAGTGCATGACACAAGAAAAGAAAGAAAGGCAGGAAACAGAGGCATAAAGTGTGCCAGGGGTAGGGTAGAGCTGGCCCCAGATTAAATTAATCAGGATTGAAGTTTTGCCAGTCAAGAAGAGGGAAGACCCATAGATTTCCCAAAAATATATAAGGGAAATGATTTTAATGATAGAACAAGAGATGAAACCTGGATAAAATTGTACATATTTTCATTTGTTTTATGGACTATTTGGATTTCTCTGTGAAATACCATTTTATTTTTTCTTGCCTGAAGGTTTAAAGGTTTAAAGTTTTGTTTTAAATATTAAATCTGTAATCATTCTGGGATTAATTTTATATAGATGTATGGTGGGAATCCAGTTTCCTTATGGATAACCAATTATTAAGTAGTCCGTGCTTTCCCCAGTGATTGCAGTGCCAGCCCTGTTGTATATAAAGTTTCCATACAAAAGGGGATCTGTTTCTAGGCTATTCATTCTACTCCCATTGGTCCACTTGTCTAATCCTATGCCTATATCATACTGCCTTAATTACTGTAGCTTTTTAAAAAGTGTTTTTACCTGTTATCTTTCACCATTTCCTCTTTGATCAGTTTATAGGATGATGAGTATGATCCAGTCAAATGGGGAAAGTCTTGACTACTCTTGATTTTTCCTCCTCAGTATAAAAGTTTAGAACGATCTTGTCAAGTTCCAACAAAGAACCTTGCTGAATTTTTATTAGAACTTCACTGAATCAGTATATTAATATGAAGATAAATAGATAACTGAATATTACAATAATACTATCTGTATATCTCTATTCATGAACATGGTATGTTTCTCAATTTATTTAGGTTTTCTTTTATGTCTTTCAGTAGAATTTAATAGTTTCTCCATAACTATTTTATCTTTGGTTAGACTTACTTTCGATATCTTTGCTTTGTGGCTAATTAATTTTAAATTATATTCTGTTTGCTGGCATTTAGAAATGCAATTGATTTTGTATTTTGACTTTTGTAACCAAATATCTTGTCAGACTTCCTAATTCTCACATTCTATGTGTGGATTCTTTGGGGTTTTCTGTATAGATAGTCATCTGTAAATATCGAAATATTTATTCTATTCCAATGTTGTCTTTTTATTGCTTTATTGTATGAACCACAACTTCTAATACAAATCTTTAACAAGAAACGGTGATAAATAGGCACCTTTTTCGTATAGCAAAGATGCTAAACTGTTTCATTGACTTAAGAATTCTCTCTTTCCTGCTTCTTGGTCTAATGACACATATTTTAACCATTTAACCTATGGATAATTTTAGTTAGTCTCTGGGTTATGTTAGCTGTGTTATAAAAGATTGTTTCATGGTGCTAATCACTAGGTGAGCACTGGAACTAACAAAGATGTAAAAATAGCAGGTACCCTCAAAAGAGGCCCCAGTGGCAAACATGGTGCCTTAGAGTCATCGGGAGTTTATTCAAATGGCAGATTCTCAGATGTTCCCCCCAGCAAGTCTGACTCAAATGCCTACCCCTGCCCCTGGGGTCTTGCACTTGTCACTGCCCTTTTTGTTACTGTTTGTTGTTTTCTTTTTTTTAAATCCTGTTCTTCATTTAGGGATCTCTTGATTCTCTCTAGAATATTAATGCTAGTTGTTTCTAAAGTTTTCTTTTTTCTCCATACAGTCCTTTTCTTCTTCTTTAACCTAGCTCCTTTTTTCTGTTTGTTCTGTGTCGGTTTTTCCTAGTAGGTGCTTGCTTCTGATTTCTGGTGATCCTCAGCTGCCTGGCTTGTGAGTGGAGCCATAGAAAAGCTGATGGGAGCTTTGTGTACTTAGATAGGCTTTGTCAACAAGGGCTTCGTTGTAGGGTAATACGGGTAAACCCTTCAGGACCGCCATTGGTCCTTGTTGTGAGCTCTTTTCTCTTGGGCTAGTCAGCTTTCCCAGAGAAGACTCTTTCAGTCTCCTGTCTTGGAGAGTATAATAGGCCTGGCTGCCATTGTTCTGATCGCCAAATAGGGGAAGTATGCAAACTTCCACTTAATTCGCCCTGTGTCAGCACAGTACCCACTTCTCATACCCTCTGTCGGGAGGGGGTCAGAGGGCTGAATGCACTGCCAGACTCGAAACCACTCTTTCTGTTTCTATGCCCACATGCATCCCCACTTCCAGAAGTTCCTAGAGCCTAAATTTGAGCCTTTTGATGGTTGCTTCATAGCTTTCCATCACTGCCTTAGCATTCAGCTTTCTTGGGACGGCTAAATCAGCTCCTGCTTGTTTACCTACTTTCCAAAATGTTGTTGCTCTTTTTTCCTTTCCTGTTATCTTAGGCTGTTTTTTGCGGGAAAAAAAAAATCTCATTAATACTATTTTTTAAAATTAATTTATCTTAAATGAAACAAAGATGGATATTTTTAATGATAAAAGGTATAATTCACAAAGAAGATAGACATCATACAGCATTAGACACTTTCATTAATACTGTTTTAATAGAGTTTCAGGAGAGACTGAAGTGCATACTTTAATTCAGTTTACCATCTTTAACTTGACATTATTACTATTACTTGTGACTAGAAGGTTAGCACCCTATCCTTTTTCATATTTTTCTCAGTGTGTAGATTTGATGTTCTGAAGCTGCGGTATAATTTTCTCTCTAAATATGAGATAAACAATTCACTTCAGCGTTCTGGCTTATTTTAGGCCTCATTTCTAAGAAAATAAGAGCTTAGTCACAGGTTAACAAAATGAAGTCTCTCCAGGTGACAGTTTAAAAAAGTCAGTAGGCAGCAAAGCTGATGGCTTGGCAGGCCGGGGAGGTGGGGCCTTGTTGCGTGTGGCACTTCCCACAGCAGGACAGGCAGGGATGGAAAGGGGTAAGAGCCAGTTCCTCCTGCCACCAAGAGCAGATTGTCTCAAACATTTAAAGTGGACATGTGTACCCAGTGTTGAGTAGTTCTGGAGGGAACACAGAGGAACCCTTTGTGGAAGTAGTTTCTCACCAAACCAGTCCTCCCTTCTGAGCCTGGGTTTTCCGTGCTCGGCACCTCCACCATGGCCGCCTTAGCCCGAGTCCCCTGTGGGCTCACCTGGACTTTGGTAATCGCTTCCTCAGTGGTCTCCCCATTTCACCATCTCACCATGTGGAAGAGACGCTCATTCCTCTGCCCGGGAATGACGAGGGAAGCAGGAGTTGGCCAGGTAGATCCTGGGTGGCACGACAGTCCAGGAAGGGGTACAGTGTGGAAAAGACAGAAGCCTGAGTGATGTTGAGCATGGTAAGCAAATAGCCAGTGGGTTGATCTGCAGCCTCAGTTGCCTTTGGGCCACTGTGGGGCAGAGGTCTGCAGACATGGCAGGGTGACAGGCTTTGAGGGTCCAGCCTAGAATGCAGCCTACCCAGGAAGCTTCTTCCAAGTAGTATGTCAGCTCAGGTGTTGTGAATTTTAATGATGGTCTGTTAGTACTTTATTGAGGATGCACACATGCATACACACTTTGATAACAGATTTTTAAAGATGCTGACAAATGAATCCCTGTGATTCGGAAGGCATCCTGCCCTCTAGTCAAAAGGTAGGCCTGTCTTACATGATAGGATCTATTATATTATCATCTGTACCCCTATTTGAAATGAGATTTGTACAAAGTGTTTATTGCTTGAATTTCCAAAGAACATTATTATAGCGCCCTCCCCTCCCTTCCTCTTTTTAACCTTCACCTGATAAAATGCAGTGATTGAGGCATAAAATATATGGCCTGTGCCTTAGGAATTGTCATGGACTTTGTGAAGAGTCAAACTGAACTGATGGCACAAAGAGGGATTTTTCTCTTTTGTCATCTAAGTCAGTGTCCTTTAATCTGTTTAAATCTAGAATCCCTTAGAAAATCTGAAGAAAGCTGTGGTCCCTCTCCTTGCAAGAACTGCAATACACATGCCTCCAAATTTTCTACAAAATTTTGGAGAATTCAGAGTCATGGGCCCTGGAAGGTCTGCCATGGGCCCCACTTAAAAACCTCTGTTCTTAGTGAAGGCTGAAAACCCAGCCACAGCCATCTGGTAGGGGACTCAACAGGCCTCACATCTATAATCCTGAGCCAAGTGATGAGTCCAGCCCTGGGAGCTCCCCTTTTACTGATTAGACATGTAATGAGCCCCACCTCTTCTGGCATCTCCTTGCTCAGGTACAAGACCTATCACATTTCACAGTGCATGTGCACAACAGAAAGTTAGCAGTAGCAGCCACCTGGAGGTTCTGAGAATCTTCTTCCTCCTGCTAATGTTTCTGGATGGCTTTCTCATGATAGAGACTTGCTACTAGCGTCCTTCAAATATGGAGGGCAGCACCTCTCTAGAAGCCTCCTGGAGCCAAATAAACAGGGAATTTCCACCTGCCCTGCTCCATGATTGGCTGTTGCATATTGTGTGAGTATAAGAAGAAACAGAACTTTTAAAACTGACCTTAACACATTTATATAAAAGCCATCCTAGGTTTCAGGAGTATGAGTGGAAAAGAAATGTTTAGAATAGAACCTTCTTATCTACAAGGAGTGGTGATGAATGGAATAAAAAAAAAAACAAGAGTACCCATGTTGGAAGACTAAAAATGGAAATTCAATTTCCTCCCAGAAATGGGCCTTGCATTGTGTCACTGGGGACAATGGAAATAGAAGCCAGAAGTCATAGTTTATTTTAAGAATGTTGTAAAACATTTGTCCCCCATTAGCTGATTGTGTTACGCAGCACTGGGGACGTCCTGGAACTCCACTTGTGCTCTGACCTCTCCCTCCACCGCCGTATACCACCAGCCCTCAGGGAACACAGTCCTTCCTGGCTGTTGCCATATATATATGTTCTTATTCCAATCTGATCCTCTCTCATCCCCGAAATAATCAGCACGAACAGAATGAAGCAGATGGCACAAGCCTTCTTTGGCATACGGGCAGATCTGTATCACTCACTCAGTATTTTTAGAATCAAGGGGATTGAAAATTATGTCCTGAGATGTTTTGGGGGAAGACTTACTCTCTTTCCAGGGTGACAGGTGCTGAAATATTACCATATTTAAGACTCAAATTCAGTCTGTATGTCAGATCACAGGGCAGACTGATGATCATTGGGACCATCCCTTTGTTAGTTCTGTGTTTAGGATTGTTGGCAGTTGGCCAAATAATAGAAAGTTCATCACAAGTCTGTTTTAAGGGTGTGGCCAGAGCTCATCAGGTTTCAAGGAAAGATTGGAATCGGCAGCAGCCAGCCAATACTGATCAAGTACATGGTGATGGGAGATGTTGTATTATCCACACAGCTTATTTTTTAAAAATAGCTGGGCTTTGATCCTCAGCCACAATGAATTTATAATCTGCTGAGAAAGGCTATGTTTATAGAAGTTTGTGATTATATCATGAAAACAGTGCAAATATTTATATTTGAAGATCCATATTAATGAAATACACAATTATGGTGAATGAAATGTTATAACTACTAGTGAATTTGAATACATCATTTAATAAAAAGCCTTCCTGAAGAAACTAAGGAATGCTTACTGTCATAAAGTAATTGAGTTCAACATTTGAGGACCAATTTTGCACGTGGGGTTAGACTGGGTGTATTTAACACAGAGACCTAAAACTCAAAAAGAAGAAAAGTCTTGGGCAAAGACATTAATGCAGTAAGTTAAATAAGTGTAAAAATATTTATGTGACTTAATGTTATGTTGTTCTCTGCAGGTTTAATGGGGAAAGAGTTAGAGGAAATGTCTCACGTTTAAATACAGTATAGTCATGTCTAAAATGTCTTGATTGTATACCCACCGTCTTTGAAGGCCCGAGGGAAATGTAGTGACATCTATAACTTGTTGGACTTTTGAATCTAGGGAAGTGACTGGAAAGTGGATTTGGGAAGCTTTAGTCAATGCTAATGGGCAGATACTTTTTCTTTAATTGAAAAAATCTGATTTTTCCTTTGTATTCTTGGTGGTATCTGTTGAGAAACAAAGACCTCGGGCCAGTTTTTACTTGCAACTTCATATGTCCTGTGTGTGTTGAGCACGTGTATCATCCAGGCTTCTGGTTCCTCCAACTATGAGTAACGGATGATAAAGTATATGCAGGGAGAGAACGTGTCTCTTTTCCATTACATCCATAGCTGAGTGGTTCAAACTGTGTGCCAGTTTGCAGCTGATGGTTTCTACTTTTAATCCCAGTGTTCATAAATACTACCATATATTTGTATGGTGTGTTTTTAGATTACAGAGTGCTTTCAAGATTAATCTTGTTTCAGTTGGTTGTCCCCACTGGCTCATTTACATGCATCAAGTAAATATTACAAATGAGGAAACTGAAACTTAGGCGCTAACAAATGGATGAGCTGGAATTTGAACCAGGGAATCTGTCTACTATATTCATAAAACAAATGACTGGAGCTGGATATACACTTGCTGTGCTTCAGGGAAATGCATGAGGGCGAATCAGAGCCTAGTTGTGTCTGGAGGAAAGTGTTAGCCTTACCTTCACCTCTTGTGGCTCCTGTGTTTTCCAGCACAGCAGCCACTAGCTTTGTGTGGCTACTTAAATGACAATGTCAGTTTCTCAGCATCACATTTTGAGTGTTCAGTAGCCATTCATTTCCATCACAGAAAGTTCTGTTGGACACTGGTCATTTCTCATAAATGCAGGAGTTGGGGAGAATCAATTTAGAGTATATATGCAGGGGGTTAGTGTAGATGAGAAAACATAAAATCTCACCACCAGACCAGCTCCTTCTCTTGAGTGACTAATGCTATTTTGAGTTCAGCTATAAAGAGAACAAGAAAAAAAATGAATTTCAAGCTTCATATTGTGTATACATTTTAATCCCTTAAAATAGACCTGGAAAACACAGCAATCTCAAGTGAATGAGTATATTTAATGATGATGATAAATTCTGTGCCTTTTATGGCTGGGCCAGTATTATGGCCAGACTCAGGCTGGATGGAGAAGTAGGACACACCATGAATCCTGGCAGCAGAAACTCGGCCACACAGGATAGAATTCCTGGAAGGAATTACCCTGTCTGTGGCCAGGGTGCTTGGGATGCCTGGAGGCTGGGCCACGGGGTGAACTGGCGCACAGTGAGGGAATGGGGAGTTGGAGGAGAGGGGCTTGGACGGGGCCGGGACAGGGGCTCAGTTCAGATCATCCTTGGTCCCAGAGGAGTCTCTGTGTGCTGCCATCAGAAAGGAGGCTTGGTGCCAAGATGCTGGCTGAGAACGCCGGTGTCCCCAGCTTTGGATCAGTGCTTGAAGCTTCAGGTCAAAGTGCGCACGTCAGCTCTGAAGGTTCCGAGCAGGTGGGGCAGGACAGTGAGGGGCATCTGCCCGGTGCCGGCTCCTTGTGAACTCTGACCAGACATGAAAACATCTGAGCTAGTTGATGAGGAACACGAAAAGTTTCCTGCAGTTTTGCCTCTTAAAAAAGGAATGTGTGTTTGTCTATGTGCATGTGCTAGTTGCTAATATAAAGATGCCTGAACTATTACTATAGTAAAACTTCATCTAGCTAGACTCCAGCTTTCTGATCTGAAAATAGCTTCAGAGGTAAGTAAAAATTAACTGAACAGTAAAGAGCAGCTCTAAAAGAGTTGGCAATAAATGAGTGACTGCAGGGACTAGACGCCTCGAAGGTCTACCGAGATTGGTCAGATTCACACACATGCTTTGTTCACTTGACAAAGTTCAGAAAAGGCTGGCCTGTGTGCAGACGTTACTCCAGTGTGTTTAATGTAAGCAGACAGTATGCTGGTTTTTTTTTTTTTTTAAGTATCAGCACTTGAAAGGTTAACATCTGTTGCATGAAAATTCTCTTTCGTTAGAATAGCACCGGGGTTCTAGGTAGCCAGGCTTTTCCTGTGTTGTTGTTGATGCTGTGTTCATGATGCTGTTTTGGACTCTTAAGGCTGCCAAGTGATGGGTCTGTTGGCAGAAAAAGAAAAGCCTGGTCTTGGGTGATCTGCCTGGGTTGCAAGGATGGTAAGAACTGGGATTGCAGACAGGCTAAGGTGGCAAGCCCATCTCCTAGGAGTGGCCTTCCAGCAGGTAGCTCCCCCACCTCCGCACCCCTGCTGGGTGGGGCTGGGGAATGAGGAAGTGTTCCCACAGACTAAAGGGAAAAAGAGGAGTGGACGGTTTCCTGGAAGATGGTGCCTGCATACCAGAATGTGCTGAGCTGTGCCCCAGCCGTCATCACTCTTGTCTTTGTGTGAATCTCGTCTCCCCTTCAAAGGCAACACCTCAGTGAATGAAACTAGCTTTATTCCCACTTTGTTTACGTCGTAGACTTGAGTCCTTCTGCACGGTAACCTCACAAACAAATCAACTTAGATATATACAAATGATTTCGTCTCATCCCCTGGAAGTTTAAACAGGTGTGATAAACAACTTATGTTCTGCCAACACTGAGTGACGAGGAATAGCCAATGGTTTGAATAAGCGAGGATGCTTCTCTTTTCTGTACCAATAAGACACTCAAGCACACTGGGGGTGTGTGCGTGTGTTTTATTTTCCCCCTTTGAATTGGCAGACTGAACTTCACACTGACCTGAAATCATGGCTTGAAGTAGATGATACCAAGTCTGTGGAAATAGCTGTCTCTATCACAAGGGAAAGTGTGCTTCATCCGCCATCAGAACACTGTGCAGTTGACTCCTGCCACTTTGAAGAAGCACAGACAGGTGCATCCATATGCAGAAGGACCTGTTAAAGCACAGGGGAAGATGGAGAGGTGTGCCACATTAGAGCCATTTAAAGGAACACGTTGAGTCCAGGTAGTCGATGCTGAACGGGTGGACGAGAAGCATGGTTTGCCGACGGCTAATGCGCAGAAACTGTTCCTCTTCTCTCCACAGTCTGGTGACCCAGGACGTGCCCCAGCTCTAGTGATGCAGTCTGCCTTTCTGCTCGGGAACATCATCTGTGCCTCAGACTTGCTCCTCTCAGCCTGAGACCGCGTGGAAACTGGGATGTAGGATGCAGGAAGCAGAGATAGTGGTAACCCAGAGGCCCATGTCTGGGTAGATCCAGGTCGGGGACCACAACGCTGCCTCCCCCTGGGCCTGGCGGTCGGCTGCTGGGGCTCTGCTGATGTGCTCAGCACAGTCCTGTCCTTCTATTTGCACTTAAATGGCACAGAGTTTGGTCAGCGCATCTGAAAAGGAAAGTGTGAGAGACAAAACCCATGGCTACCTACCCCTGTCAGTTATGTGGCAAGACGCTCCTCACCCTGGAGAAGTTCACTGTCCACAGTTATTCCCACTCCAGGGAGCGACCTTACAAGTGCTTGCAGCCAGACTGTGGCAAAGCCTTCATTTCCAGATATAAATTGATGAGGTGAGAGGCTTCAGAAAAGGTATGTGCTCCTCCACATACCTTTCAAAGGCTTTGCTAGCCCTCAAACCGGACGCTGCAGGGGAAGGCGGATGCCCGTTAGCCTTTAAGGCTGTATCTCCAGTGATTACTATAGTTTTTATACGACAGTTGTGCTCTGCAGTGTTCAGTTCACTTTTTCAACAAGTATGTCTTGTGTTCCTACAATAAGCCAGGCCTAAGAACGGAAAGATGAGAAGACCTATGGCCGGGGAGATAGTCATGAAACACCATTAAAATGTAATCCAAGGGCTTTAATCACAGAGCTGTGGAAGTGGTGAAGTTGTTCTCCACTGCTTGGTGAGACCTGGGCAGGCTCGTCAGAGTGGCAGTCTGTAGCTGTGATAAGAATGAATGACTGGGAGGCGGACAGAGAGGAGGTTCTGGGAAAGCCCTGAGCCTTGGCCTGGAAGCACATGTGGACAGAGGGGCGTGCTGGAAGAGGATTCGGAGTGAGACCCAACCTGGAGGCAAGAGGGTAGCCGCTCAGAACAGGCCATGTCTACCGTCCTAAAAGGCTTGTTTTCTTCTGAGGAGTGTAGGAACTGAACAACATGATTTGATCAGGATGTTAGAAAGATGGCTCTGGCAGTAATTTGGAGAAGAGGGAAGAGGCAAGTAGACTGATGTACAATCTGTTGTAACAGTCCAGATATGAAATATGGAGAGCCTCTCCAGGCCCCAAGAGTGAGGATGGAGGGGAGGGATTCAACAAAGAGTAAAAACTACTTTGCGGAGATAGGCCCTTTTTTAAAAACAGTAACATTTAGTCTGAATTATTTCTTGATCGTCTTACTTCCGTGAGAGAAATGGTATATGAGATGTAGTGTCTGCCTATAAAGGATTTTTATATCATAGAAAGACAGTACTCAAAATATACTCATAATGAGTATGTTGCACGGTAGGCTGATTGACAGTGAATGCTGTGCGTGTGCTTTGTATACCATACACTCAGAGCTATACACACAGAGCTCCCATGAACGCATGCCTGTCTGGATACCTGGTTAAGGGAAATGCATCTTTGGCCTCTAGTCTTCATGTAACGAACTGTAACTTTCAGACCAGCAGATAAGTGCATAAGTGAGGGTGAGAACTGAGTGAGAGACAACTTCCATCTGAGTAAGCTATGAGCACGGGCCACCTTATGATCAAATTTGGGAGTGCTCCTGGAGGAAGGCACTGGGGAGAGTTAGAGAAATAAGTTATGTTCCTGGCCCTTATGAGTAGCCCTGTTATAGATCATTGATAAGCTGATTTGTTCAAATAAGCCTACGAATGCTTAAAATTCAAATGTGTTCTGTACATCGGCCAATCTCTAGTTGCCATACATATAAGTATTGAGTGCCTACTCTATGCACCAGTTTTGTTGCAAAGGTTTCCTGTTTTGCAGCACGCTTCTTATGTGTACACAGTAATTATCCTTACCCGAACACCAAAGGCAGGGTTAGCTGCAGTTAAGCCACAGTGAGGATACTATAACTGTGGGTAAAGACTAAAATACATATAGGAGATAAATATTTGGAACAGACAGTGGCGCCGACAGATTACTGGAATGACAGGAATTAGGTGGGATTACAATGGTAAACCGCACTGAAGATGTCTTAAGCAATATTTAGGAGCTGGTAGTTCTGTGCAAGGGAGACAACTTATTCAGCTAAGGGTGTGAAGAGAGGCAAAAAAGCGAAGCAGTGTACTTTCTGCAAGGATGGCCTTCTCTGCCATAGCCACCAGCATGTCTTGCCTCTCTGGCCTGAAGCGGTGCTCTAATAAAGGGAGGGAAGAGGGCAGGATGCCTTTTTTATTTTTTAAAGGGTAGCATTCCATCCTGTGTCTCAGTTGCCACATAAAAGTTCCATTTCATAAGCAAAGGTTGAAGAAGAAAGTAACTGACTTGCTTAACTAGAAAAGAGCACATGGGACCTAAAATAGTGAAGGATGAAAGCAGTTAGACAGCCAAAGGCAGGAACAGACGATTTGGCAAGGCAGATGGAAGTCCCAGGGCCAGCAGTTAACCCCGGAAACATTCTAAGCTCATTGACGTGGCCCAGGTGACACCCAAAGATGGTGGTGGTTTGGAAGCTACAGGACAGACCGGAAGTGGTGGTTTCCTGGGCTGTGAGGTGAGAAGTTAGGGAGGGCAGCAAGACGTGGCAGTCATTCTAGCTCTAAGGTGATCATGTTCTAGACTGGGATTGTTGCGTGACCAAGTGAGGAGTAAATTACATGGAGAAGAACTGGATGCCAGGCAAAGGAAAAAGTGAAAAACAAAAAAACAGGGGTTGGAAGCTCGTGGGATGTGATGTGACAAGTGGTGTTACTGCTCAAGTGTGACTTGTGTCCCCCTGAACCTTTCTCACAGGACAAGAGCAGGACAGGAAATAGCAGGTCCAGAGCCTCTCACCTGGCATTGATCTATACATGGCTGATAAATGAGATCTGATCAGATAAAAATCCTCCACAGAGGCAAAAGGAGAGAGGGGCAAGATCAATCACAGAGCTTTAGGTTCCTGAACACTAGTGATGGCCCAGAGAGAAAATTGTTTAAATGCCAAGTTTGTTATTTGCCCTCTAGCCAGCTCGAGAAACCCTTTCTGCAACCTGTGAATGTATTTAAATACATCTGGAACTCAGAGAGACCAGCATCACCTCAGACCCCAAATACCTATTGCGCTAGCCCCTGTTGCTCAGCATTGTTTGTGCGCAGTCAGTGTCTGGTTCCCTCTTGGTGTCCATGAGCAGCAGCTTGGTGCTTCTAGAGAAAGTCCTTCTGAGTTTTGCCAGTGAAATTACCAGTGACCTTTAGGAAGTGAGTTGGAAGCGTCTAAGAGGGAGGAGACGGGGTTCATGCATCTGACATGAGAGCTCACTGGAAGGTATTTAACAGCAGAAACTTAAGACCTCACTGTAACGTTCTCCTGGGAAGCATGAGGGTGAAGCTCAGAGAACACGTGGTGGGGTTGCCATTCTGGGTCCATAATACATAATAGACACTTTCTCTGACGTTAAGGATAGTCTTTTTAGCATTATGTCTAAGGCCTGAACTTTCTATCAGGATAAAGCAGAGATTGTACTAGAAACAGTAACAGTGGGGTGGGGTGGGGGGCCCGCTGTAGAGTTCTGTGTAGAAGGCAAATTGGATCATTTTTGGAAATTCAGAAATTTTAAAGAGTATAGAATAGTCATTTAAACCCCCTCCTGAGAACTATTTCTTCGTGATCATATATTTTAAAATACTTGTATATACTTGTGTTTAGAAATCTGTGTATAGATTAGGAAATAAGTTAATGCATGTTCTTTACAGGTGTGACGGCTGCATCGCATCAAGTAGTACTTTTTCTTTTATTATAAAGTTTATGTGTAGAAATCTGGAAAACATAGAAAAGTATTTTAACAACTAAAATCTATATACCACCACCTGGAGAAAACTACTAACATGTTAATATTGTTTCTATATGTTTCTTTGGCCCTTAAAAAACTGTGTCTGTTGTGAATTTTTTTCTGTCTGTCCCTAGGCACATGGCTACACATTCACCCCTGAAATCTCACCAGTGTGCTTATTGTGAGAAGACTTTCAACCGGAAAGACCACCTGAAGAACCACCTCCAAACGCACGACCCCAACAAAATGGCCTTTGGGTGCGAGGAGTGTGGGAAGAAGTACAACACCCTGCTGGGCTACAAGAGGCACCTGGCCCTCCACGCGGCCAGCAGTGGCGACCTCACCTGTGGGGTCTGCGCCCTGGAGCTGGGGAGCACTGAGGTGCTGCTCGACCACCTCAAAGCCCACGCCGAAGAGAAGCCCTCGACTGGAGCCAAGGAGAAGAAGCACCAGTGCGACCACTGCGAGAGATGCTTCTACACCCGGAAGGATGTGCGGCGCCACCTGGTGGTTCACACAGGCTGCAAGGACTTCCTGTGTCAGTTCTGTGCCCAGAGATTCGGGCGCAAAGACCACCTCACGCGTCACACCAAGAAGACCCACCCACAGGAGCTGATGAAGGAGAGCCTGCAGGCTGGAGACCTTCTGAATACTCTCCACGCGCTCTCTCCCCAGTTCCAATTGAAGGCTGCCCCACTGTCTCCTTTTCCTATAGGGGCCCCTGGGCAGAATGGGCTTGCAGGTAGCTTGCCAGCTGAGGTACACACCCTCAATGCTTTGGAGCAGTCCACCCAGCCTATACCAGTGCTGTCAGAGCTCCTGGCCCCGCTCCACCCCATGGCCAGTCCCAGCTCTCCCCCGGCACCCCTCCAGAATCACAAGTACAACACTGGTTCTACCTCATACCCACCACTGGCAGGCCTGCCCCTCAAAACAGATACTAAAGGATTTTGCAGTACCAATTTGCTTGAGGACTTGCCTCTGCAAGAGCCTCAGTCACCTCACAAGCTCAATGCAGGTTTTGACCTGGCTAAGGGAGGTGCAGGTAAAGTAAACCTGCCCAAAGAGCTAGCTGCAGATGCTGTGAACATATTACCTGCCTCTCTGGACCTCTCCCCTCTGTTGGGCTTCTGGCAGCTGCCCCCTCCTGCTACCCAGAATGCCTTTGGGAGTAGTGGTCTCGCCCTGGGGGCTGGGGAAGCTCTGCCGCATAGGCTGGGCTGTCTGGGGCAGCAGCCCCAAGACCCCTCACTAGCCATGAGCACTATGAGCCTGGGCCAGCTCCCCCTCCCGCCCATCCCCCACGTTTTCCCAGCTGGCACTGGTTCGGCTATCCTGCCTCATTTCCACCATGCATTCAGATGAATGGCTTTTGTTTTTTTAAGCATACTTTTCTTACTCTGAAAGATATTTTGAGAAGCATTTTACACATCAGCTATGATAATACAAGGAAAGATTTAGGAAGCAGGACTGGAATATGGCTTATTCAGTGATGACTGGCTTGAGAGGAGAGAGTTCTCAAACTGCATGTATTGTGCCAATCTGTCCTGAGTGTTCATGCTTTGTACCAAATTTAATAAGCAAGTATTCTTCAATGGAACTGCAACCATTATCATAACCAACATCCATAGAGGGCTGCTATATATTAGTGTAGCTATATATTGGTGTTTGTCAACTTAATCGTAAGCCATGATCATAATAATGTTAGCTAAGTAACTTTATGTGGCACTGCCTAGTAAGGGAACTATGGAAAGGTTTGGATTTTTCCAAAATGGGAGGCTTTTTAACATAAAGTAATCTTTATATCGCATATTATCACTAGGCTGCGTATTTCTTTTCAGGGATTTTTCTATCTATCTTCAGGGTTGGATGTAGTTTAGTTACTATTGCCATAGCCAACCTGTAGTTTTACAGAAACAATTTCTTGTGGAATAATAGACGTCTTCGTTTTAAAGCATTTTAAATGTAGTTTGAATATTTTCCACAGGATGCTACAATGTGAGTTATCACTTCATTTATCTTAAAGACTAAACTGTCAGTTATATCTGACAGAAAAAAAAAAATCACTGTGTAACCAGGTTAAGTGGTAAAATAATCCAGGCGTCAGTCAAAATAAGCATTTTACTGACTTTAATATTGATTATATTTTTAACAGGAATTTAAGAATATTACTGGAATTTAAAAGTATATATATATCTATCTATTAAGCAAGATTTCTTTTGCTCTGCTCTGTCTGGCTTAAAATACTACTCTGCTTAAGTATTTTTAATCACCAATAAGTAAACGCATTTTAAAATTCATCATTTAAGTCAATATTAGTTTTATTCACAAAATATAGCATTTTACAATGTAACTATAATCTATCTCTGGAATTTGGTATCTAATGAGTTTTTAAACTGTAAAACCTAACCTCCTTTTTTTAAAGCTCCTCTGTCTTTTGTGTTTAGAGGCTTTCAATATGAAGATATATCTTACATATAATAAATAAAGTACACATTCAGCAAATGACTTGATTCATTTTTATATACAACCACATCCCGACTCTCCACACAGATGGAAAACATTTCCAGCTCCTCAGTCTGCTCCGTCATGCCCCCTCCTGGTCATCACATCCCCTACAGAAACAACTATTCAGAAACTATCTTTTTAAAACAATAATTTTGTTTACGGTTGAAGCTTGTATGCTTTATTAAATTCACAGAGCAAAAAGCTTATTTCTAAACTTACTGTATGACATTGTGAATTCTTCCAGAATGCTGTGTAATTTATTTCTGATGTATAGGTCAGAATACTAGCTTCTGAAGTTTCATCTATACTGGGCTACCATGATCCAGTTTTACAGCGGTGTTTACCATTAGTTTCCAGTACAAATTATAAATTATTTCTTATTTGGATGTCTTCAAAAAGTATGGCCCATAATACTGTTTATTTTTGCTTGTTTGACCTCCAAATAGGGTGGGGGTGGGTAGAGAAAGGGGAAACTTGAGTTCATTTGTCCCGTTAAAGCAGCATATTAGCCAAATGTGAGAAACCATGGCTCAACACAGTCCTTAGGAGTGAGCTGGTGACCATAAAAGAAACGATACAACGGAACACACGTTACCTGGTCAGTAGGACTCCACCACTCTGGGATGTATAAGCTCCCATGTCCACTCTTAACTCTCACTTAGGGAAGGCAGGCTCTCAGAGCAAGTGGAGAGGGGTGGAGAGGGGCAGAAAGGCAGCTCACCCTGGCTAAAGCTTCCATTTTCCACTTTTAGAAGCTTCCACAAACACTTTTACATGTCTTCAGTCAGTTCCAGAACACATACCTGATTTACCTGAGCATAAAACATAGCAATTGGTCCCCAAAATATAGATTGTAATACTTTCAGATGTTGTGTTTGCTATACCTGGAGGCTGGTACTCTTATTTAGACAAAAAAATGGCTTATTCCTAAATAAAGTTCCCTGACCTTAATAAAATTCTCTGATTAAAAAGCATGAATTAAGTATAAATAACTCTACCAAAAAAGTGTGCCAACCCTTAGGATGATCAAGAGAAAAAAATAGTTGAGACACCACCTCCCAACAGAGCTACATGAACTGAAAGTGTAATGAACAGTTGACTTCCAAGTTGGCCATGATAAGTAGATGGACTGAGTTCACTTAGAGGATTCTTTCTGTAGGGTGGGAAGGTTATGGTAACCTGTTCCTTTCACTGTAGTGTTCTCCCAAGACACTGGTGTATTTGAGACAATTCTACACGGCATATAGATGGACATTTAAAATAGGAGTAGCTACTAATGACAGTTTAATGTTCATTAGAAGCAAACATCAAAGTTTATCCAAGCTGAGATTTCATGCCTATTATGTAGAATAAACTAGGTTAAAAAAAAAGATTTTCCTAAGAAGTAATAAAGACTGTTTCACCAAATGTTTCTAATATCAAAGCAACATTTTCTTTAAAAAGACTAAAAAGTGTCCACTTTAAAAAAGGCTTAACACATACATATGGAATCTAGAAAAATGGTACAGATGAACCTATTTGCAAAGCAGAAATAGGGATTCAGACAGACAGAACAAATGTATGGACACCAAGCGGGGGAAGGGGGATGGTGGGATGGGATGAACTGGGAGATTGGGATCGACATATATACCCTACTGCACATAAAATGGGCTTCCCCGATGGCTCAGCTGGTAAAGAATCCACCCGCAATGCAGGAGACACAGGAGATGCCGGCTCAATCCCTGGGTCAGGAAGATCCCCTGGAAGAGGAAATGGCAGCCCACTCCAGTATTCTTGCCTGGAGGATCCCACGGACAGAGGAGCCTGGCGGGCTACAGTCCAGAGGGTCAAACACGACCGAGCCACTGAGCATATGTGTATAAAACAGGTAACTAATCAGAACCTACTGTACAGCACAAGGGAAAAAAGCTTCAAGTGAATCTTCAAATCAAGCGTTATCATACAGGTTGATGCGTTGTTTAATGATTTGAGGGGAAAAATTTGAAAGGAGTAGATAAGAAAATTTGAATGTAGTTTTTACTTGTTCTACATGATGTCTCCAAAGAAATCGCAGGCGTGTAAACAGATGCCTCCAGTTCCCTCACCTTAGGTGGAGTTCCTGGGTATACCATCCAAGTGTGAAGACGGTTAGGGAGCCAGGCTGAAAGCAGAAAGAGAAGGCACTTACTTTGGAACTTGGTTGTTTCCACATTGAGAATGTTAAGTAATACAGGCCTCTTTTAATTGTCCATTGTTTTTAACAATTCACAATATCAAGAATTCTCCAGCTTCTTAGCAGTGTCTATTCAGTGACTATTCAGTGTCAGTCTCAGGGACCTGTCTTTGTTTAGAAAAAGGGACAGGGCAGTAACCTTCCTGGTCAAAATGAAGAATCATTTCCCTTTCCTGTTAAATCCAAGAAACAAAATGAAAAATTATTCCTGCTTCCTGTCAAATCCGAGAAGCAAAAACTGAACATCATTTCAAACTATATGTTTAACAAAAGAGCAAGTTTCAAGAGCATACATTTTATTAACCCAAATCAGGATTTGCCCAAATTCCTCTTTGGCCTGCTGTGGATTCATTCTCTTAAAGGCTCATAAACTGTCTTGCCCATTAGATGACTGGCAACACGTAGAAGTTAAAATTTTTTTTTCCTTACCTGACCTCTAGGAGTTAATCTTTTTTAGAAGATTTAGTAAATCCTTGTCTGAGTTTTGCTCCAGAAGCAGGGTCCACTGCTGATCCTTTGCAGACATAAACAGATTTGTTATTACGTAAAAGCAAACATTAGCAACAACAGAAAAAAGGGATGATTATGAAATTCTCACACTAGACTCAAAAGTCTCTATTCCTTTTTGTTTTGGAGCTATAGACAAGTTCTCAGTCCCTATCCTAGGCCAGATAATAAGGCAAACAGAATCTGTGTTAGAAGCCCTCTGTCTTCTACCCTTAAGCCTTCACTTACCCATGGATGGGCCCGTAGGCCCACCACCTCAATGACCGCCCCCAATTTATACAAATTGACCCTCAACACCTGATCCTCACTATAGCCCCAGATTTCAAAATGTACCCAGAGAATGTTCCACATCTTCACAAAATTCTTTGCTTGCTCTCGTGCTAGAAAGGGTTTGATAAACCTCATGGAAGCATGAGAGGCCTTCCCTCCCAGCGGTTATATACACAGTGATGGACTCATTTCCCAAACGGGACTCTTTTCCTCTGTGTTCAGCAGCAGTGCTAGGAATGGAGATATAGGAATCTATGGGCATAACATGCCACAGTTTGTGCTGGACCACATGGGATGGAACAGGATTCTCCGAGAAATCATTAAAAAGGAAAAAAGAATAGTACTCTCTGTCCTAGAAGCCTCTTTTCTAATCAGTGTTTTACAAAGGAAGAATGACCAAACCACCCCCAGGAAACTGTGAATCAATATCAAAGGACACAGGACAGAACTCAGTGATCATATTACCCAAAGATTTGCAAGCTTTGTTTTTTCCAAGGAATCAGTTACTGACCCTTCAATACTCATTACTTTCGTTACACAATTAAGTTAGGTAAGGAAGGGAATATTCTTGCCTGAAAAATCCCATGGACAGTGGAGCCTGGCAGGCAACCGTCCATGGGGTCACAAAGAGTAGAACACGACTGAACAACTGAGCACGCAAGCACAAGAAGGGGAGGCTAGTACAGGCAGGATGCTTAACGTGATCAAATCCACTGGCTCCAGAAACCAAAGCAGAAACCAGAACTAAAGCTTCATGGTGGTCTTAGTCTCTCTGTATAAAGGTGCTGGAGAAGCTGCTGCCCAGAGGTACCTTCCCTATAAATCTGTCACTCCTATATCAAATCCCTTGAGAAAATAGCCATGTAGATATTTGCTGACTAGGTTATAAACTCAGTTCTCATCTGAACATTAGAATCTTTGTGAGAAAAAAGAGCCATATCCTTTTCTAAAATAATTTCCTAAACATATATCTACTAAGTAATATACATATTTCTCCAGGGGATCTTCTTGACTCAGGGATCGAACCTGGGTCTCCTGCATTGCAGGCAGATTCTTTACCGTCTGTGCCACCAGGGAAGCCTAATATACTAGTATATGTTGTTCAGTCTCCCAGTCGTGTCCAGCTCTTTGTGACCCCCATGGACTGCAGCATACCAGGCCTCCCTGTCCCTCACTATCTCCTGAAGTTTGTGCAAGTTTATGCCCGTTGCATTGGTGATGCCATCCAGCCATCTCATCCTCTGATTCCCTTTTCTCCTTCTGCCCTCAATCTTCCCCAGCATCAGGGACTCTTCCAATGAGTCAGGTGTTCACATCAGATGACCAAAATACTGGAGCTTCAGCATCAGTCCTTCCAATGAGTATTCTGGGTTGATTTTCCTTAAAACTGACTGGTTTGAGTTCTGTGCTGTCCAAGGGACTTTCAAGAGGCTTCTCCAGTACCACAGTTCAAAAGCATCAGTTCTTTGGCATTCTGCCTTCTTTACGGTCCAACTCAATTGTGAGATACTAGTATATAATATGTACTAAATAATATATATTTATATAATTATCTCCTTAATGTTTTTTGGCCCAGTTTTCCCAAAGTAGATGAAGATTTGCTTGGCTCTACCATTTTCTGTTCAAACTCCTTATGCAAGTTGCTTCCCCTCTCTGTGCTTTCCTCACCTGCAAACCGGGGTATTGAATAGCATGTCTGCTGCTCTGTGTTATGGTGAGGATTAAATAAGGATTAATGAAGATTCATATTTAGAAGAGCATACAATTAAGCATGGGCTACTGTCCATGAAGAAGGGAAATAGTCGGTACAGCAAAAAGCAGAGACAACCTATCTATTCAACATCAAGAAAATAGACAAGTTATATTGTCTTTTTGTGATATCATGTGTATCTTTGAAAACATATGATATTATGTTTTTAAAGAAACTCTTTGCCATAGGGAAATGTTCAAAGTTTGTGGGGAAAAAAATCAAGATGTGTACATGGATCATGTGACTATGATCCTAATTTTAGATCAAAAGAAAACAAAAGAGGCAGCGAATAAAGAGAAAAAGTGAAAAGAGGTATCAATATTAACGGTAAACATGTCAGGGTATGGAATTATTGATGATTTTTATTCTCTTCATACTTTCTCTCCATTTTCTAAGATCTTCTACAGTAAGCATTAATTTCTCCCATGGCAACTTTTTTAAAAATGTCCTTTCTCAAGAGACATTTTGGCAGGCTAACTTAAAGTCTATAGAACCAAAAAGTTCCTAGGTCATCATAAGAGCATTTCAGACACATGTGTCCAGGGCAGTGACACCAGCAACGGCATTAATCACACATAGTCTGGACACCTTGCTAAGCATTTATGGCCCTCCTTGCTCTAGTGCCAGCCTTCCATTCTAACTTTAATCCCAGTTCTTTTCCACGCTTGGGCCAAATGCACCATTTTTTTTTTTCTCCCCAGGTTATGTGTTGTGTTATTTTCATATCTCTGTTGCTTCCGC
This sequence comes from Capricornis sumatraensis, assembly GCF_032405125.1. Lineage (NCBI taxonomy): Eukaryota > Metazoa > Chordata > Mammalia > Artiodactyla > Bovidae > Capricornis > Capricornis sumatraensis. The sequence continues at coordinate 68,729,715 of NC_091081.1, read as the reverse complement.
AACTTTTCTCCATTGGTTAAAATCTAGCTCATCCCCAAAGCCTCCACCTCTATGAAATTTTCTCTCTCTGACCATTACCTCCTCCATAAAACCTCCTGGGAAAAGTAGATCTCTTTCTTGTAATCCCTTAAGACTTTTATATCCCACTGTTAAACATTAGATATAATGATTACTGACTTAGGATTGTGCCTAACACACATCTTCCCTCACTGTGAATTTAAAACAAAACGTTATACATGGGAGATTCTAAATGTTTGTTTTACTCAAGAGAGTCAAAGAATGAAAGCCTGGGTTTTAGAGGGCTAACTACCAGCTAGATGAAAGACAATAATAGGATTTACATGGAAGGTAAGTGACATTGAGTGGCCTAAACGATGGATTGTCAATCTAAAGATAGCTAGACCACCACCAACAGTTTTTTAAAGATCCTCTTATTACAAATAGATTAGTACTGACCAGATCAAAAACAATGGCCAGTAGATGAGAATCTGATTCATACATTGGCCTATTTACATTAGTAAAAAGTACTCAGGCTTTTCTCCAAGCCATAAACAGTTTTGAAAATTCACCTCCCCTCAATATACTTCTGCTTTCTCTCCAGAATGGCTTCAAATGAAATGTGACTAATTTAAAACCACATTAACCTTGGTGATTTTATTTTTAAATGTTAACAGGTGAGGCCACAGATAAGAATAGAAACTAAAATTGAAAAAGCATCTTGAACCAGAAATAAAAGAAAAAGCTATCTCTTAAAGCTAATTAATATGACTATCCATATTTCAGTAATTTAAGTGAGAAATTATAGACTCAAGATACCCACTTTGTCCAATATATTTCATTCAAAAACTATTTACTGAGCATTTCATAAATGCCACAAACAATTCTAACAAGTAGAGATGTGTGTGTGCTAAGTCACTTTAGCTGTGTCTAACTCTTTGCGACCCCATGGACTGTAGCCCGCCAGCCTCCTCTGTCCATGAGATTCTCCAGGCAAGAATACTGGAGTGGGTTACCATGCCCTCCTCCAGGGAATCTTCCCAATCCAGGGATTGAACCAAGTAGACAGGTTCCTGCCTCCTTGACACTTACATCCCCTTTTCTGGCATAGTGGGTGGGAGAGAAAGAAAATAAATATGTATTGAATATATTAGATGATGGTAACTGCTATTTTGGGAAACTACAAAAAGAATTATAGTGGGCTTGATTACTTTGAAACACAGAGGTTGGGCAGGTGCGGGGCCCACTGAGAAGACACTGCTAAGAGCTGGAGGGAGGAAAGGAGATAGCAGGGTAGATCACTGAGGGATATTTTGGTTTTCAGCAGAGGGGGTGGCCAGCGCAAAGGCCCTGAGCCAGGAGTGAGCAGGAGCAAGAGAGGCTGCTCCAGTCGGATGGAGAGGAGACAGTGGACAGGGCGGTCAGCTGGTGGCACAGAACCTCGTATGGGCTGGGTTGGATTCTGCCTTTTACTTAACATCACGGTGATCTACAAACCACTGTTGATGACTTAACAACAAATATGATATACTTTGCTTAGATCTGCTGGCCTGCTCATCTATTTCCTAGTGTATCAGAACAGTGTCTGTGTATCGTCCTGCTCATCACCACACATTGGGACATAGGACTGCTGCCCTGATTCAGGACCTTTCCACTTGTACCTTGCTGCTGCTGTTACTATGGAGTTCAAGGAAGGAAACTCTTTTCCTCTTTCAATACTAGGCCTATCTTCCCTCATTCCCAGTCTCTTTCCTGGTTTACTAAACCGGGGAGTGAAGGTCCTAGACTCTGAGGCTGTACTTGCATTTGACTTGGCACACTGTCAGAGTTGTCTAATCCCAATGAATTAAGAAATAGTCTCTCTTGACAAACAAACTCAAAAGGATGTTTTTCACTGAAAGGGAAGCATTATAATATATTCTTTGAAAACATAAGAAGAAACTATAATATAAAGAAATTGTCTTTTTTCAAGGACACTAGTCATTTTACTTTAGAAAAAAAAAGCTTGTTAGTGGAAGTTTTACCAAAGAATACATAAATGATTTCAATTATTTTTTTCCTTAGTAAAAACTATAACCTACCTCATGGTTAAGTTTCTACAGATTAAAAAAAAAACAAAACAACTAGTGGTTTGAGTTTAGATGGCTATGAATTTTTAAAATATCAATTCAATTTTTCTCCCATGATAAGCAACTCAGGAGGAATTTAAAAACTAGTGATAAAGATTTCTGGTGCTGTTACCTTATGGACTATGAGACTGACACTTCTTATTCTTGTTCTGATAATACCTGCAGAATTAGGCTCCTGACCAGAGGTGCCAATATGGTCATGATTTCATTCATTGCCTTCACAGTGATGCTGACCATAAAGAAGAATGTTCATTACTAGCAATGCAGCTCAATGAAGAGGAAAAACACAAGAGATATCTAAGCCAGCTCTGCTGTCTACCAGTTGTGTGTCTTAAACAACTCACCCTCTCTGAGCCTCAGTTCCGATTCCATAGGTTAAAACATTTGGAGGATTATTGTGAAGATTAAAAGAAATGAGTCAAGCATTATAAGTACTAAAATGGTGGGCATTCCTTTTTCCTACTTCAAGACATTATTTCATTCTAGGAAGAAAATTCTTCCCCATTTTCTTCTTTTCCAGCCTTATTGTGATCTAATTGAATATAATGTGCAAGTTTAGGGTGTACAATGTGATGATTTATCACATGTATGTATTGCAAAATGATTACCACAGCAAGATTTGTTAACACACTCATCACCTTACATAGTTACTTTTGTGTATGTGTGTGTGTGTGTGTGTGTCTGTGTGGTGAGAATATTTAAGGTTTATCCTCTCAGCAACTTTTAAGTACTGTAAACAGTACTGTTAACTATAGTCACCCTGCTGAATGTTAGATTCCCCGAACTCATTCATCTTATTACTGGAAGTTTGTACCCTTTGACCAACATCTCCCCATTTCTCCCACCCTACCCTCCACCCCTGGCAACCACCACTCTACTCTGTTTTTTTGAGTTTGACATTTTAAGGTTCCACACATGGCTTCCCAAGTGGTGCACTGGTAAAGAGTCCACCTGCCAGTGCAGGAGATGCAAGAGATTCAGGTTTGATCCCTGGGTTGGGAAGATGTCCTGGGGAAGGGAATGGCAACCTACTTCAGTATTCTTGCCTGGAAAATTCCACAGAGGACATAGTGGGTTACAGTCCATGGGATGGCAAAGAATTGGACGTGACTGAGCATGAAGCTCAACATTCAGAAAACTAAGATCATGGCATCTGGTCCCATCACTTCATGGCAAATAGATGGGGAAACAGTGGAAACAGTGTCAGACTTTATTTTTTCGGGCTCCAAAATCACTGCAGATGGTGACTGCAGCTGTGAAATTAAAAGACGTTTACTTCTTGGAAGAAAAGTTATGACCAACCTAGATAGCATATTCAAAAGCAGAGACATTACTTTGCTAACAAAGGTCCATCTAGTCAAGGCTATGGTTTTTCCAGTGGTCATGTATGGATGTGAGAATTGGACTGTGAAGAAAGCTGAGTGCCGAAGAATTGATGCTTTTGAACTGTGGTGTTGGAGAAGACTCTTGAGAGTCCCTTGGACTGCAAAGAGATCCAACCAGTCCATTCTAAAGGAGATCAGTCCTGGGATTTCTTTGGAAGGACTGATGCTAAAGCTGAAACACCAGTACTTTGGCCACCTCATGCGAAGAGTTGACTTATTGGAAAAGACTCTGATGCTGGGAGGCATTGGGGGCAGGAAGAAAAGGGGACGACAGAGGATGAGATGGCTGGATGGCATCACCGACTCGATGGACGTGCGTTTGAGTGAATTCCAGGAGATGGTGTTGGACAGGGAAGCCTGGCGAGCTGTGATTCATGGGGTTGCAAAGAGTCGGACACGACTGAGCGACTGAACTGAGCATGCACATAACCGAGATCATACAGTATTTGTCCTCCTTCTGACTTATTTCACCTCAAGGTTTATCCATGAAGTTGAAAATGGAAGGACTGCCTTCTCTTTTTATTGCTGAATAATATTCCATTGTGTATATATACCCCGTCTTTATCCATTCATCCATCAGTGAATATGAAGGGTGTTTCTGTATCTTGGCTATTTGAAACATGCTGTAATGAACATGGAAGTACAGATATCCCTCTGAGACCACAAGTTCATTTTCTTCCCTTATTTTCAACACAAAACCTGACATATTGCCATCTCCCATCCTTAATCTCTTCTTAATTTTACCAGACCTGGGAACAACAGTTCTAGCCCCAGCTATTGTCATCAGATCTGATTTTGTATACTGTCAAGAGTTGTCTAATCTTGGTAAATTAGGAAATATCCTTTCTTGCCAAATAAGCTCTAAACCTCAAACAAACTCACATATCTTTATATCCCAAAGCAACTTTGGATGTCATAGCTTTTGCTGACTGCCAGCAAATCCCAGAGCCAACAGTGGTCTCCTCGGACCCCGTCATTCGATAGCTGAGATGCTCATTCCAACTCACCTGGCCTGGTTGGCGCTGCACTGGCCTCCAGGGCCCTGTTCTGTAGCAGAGCTCCCACAGCACTGGTTACAGTCAGTTCCTTTTTTGGACTCATTTGCGCTCTACCCTGGAGAGGGAGATGGAGGGAGAGGGAGATGGAGGGAGAGGGAGACCAGCGGGGAGGTGGGGGGGTTGGGGAGGAGAACGGAAGAGCTCTGTCAGCTCGAGAAGCATACAGGAGGTAATGTGGTCTCCCATGCACCAGCAGCAGGGTGGAGTCATGTCCAGGACCTCGGACCCCCAAGGGAGGGGGACCCACACACCCTGCACCTCAGTAACCTGGCTCCTGTCCTTCCTGCTGCGGCTCAAAACCATGTCTGGGTTTTGGAGCTTTCGTTCCACAATCAAGCCCTTTGGGGGAGTGGTGATGTGTTAATCCTGTTCGATCGGTTGTGTGGAGACATAAGAAATCACTTAATGTCAATAAGGATAGTTATGGAGCATTTGGGCTTTTCATTACACTCGAAGATGATTTTGTTTTTAAATACATGCACAGAGAAGAAAAACAGACACTGGCAGGCACCAAATGTTTTAAACATGGAATTCCAACATCCCCGCGCCACTCCCCACCCTACTGAGTGGCGGTAGCAGAAGAGTTGTATTAACACGGAAGAAGGACCGAAAGGTTCCTTGGGAGTTCCTTTGTGCCCTCCCTTTTACCTTGCCACAGATCCCTCCACATTTCCATGGCAACTCCGGTACAAAGATAACCTGTTCCTCCAAGTGAGAATCCTCACTTGGGCAGGGCCTGCTGCGAGGTGATGGCATGCAGCTCATCCCCAGGCAAACAAAGAAAGCTATTTTCAGAGAATCCATCCTGGTCTCTTTTGGTTAAGGGTATAACACATTTTTAAAAGCTGATTATGTTTAAAATAGAAACACACTTCAGCTGTGCTGTTAACAGCCCTTCCAAACTGAGACAACACGTCCCTTTTTGTTCTCCCTCTGAATAAGCTCCACTATGAGGCAGGGCCCCAGAGTGGCGAAGCTGGCATGGGGGAAACAGCACTGCTGTTCAGATACACTCTACAGTGAGTTTACTCAGAAAGCAAGCAATTCAGAAAGCAAGCAATTTTTCTTCTGTGTTCCCAATCACCACTTCGCTCTGGAAGACAAGGAGAGGAACCAGGCCAAGTTGCTGGTTACGCTCGGGACAGCCAGCTGGCCTTCTTCAGGAATAAAAAGCACTTCCGTCCGCTGCTTCCCCCTCTGCTCCCCTTGGCCCCACGAACACTGACTCACTTCGTGGACTGCTTAGAAGCGTTCGAAGAAACAGAATGCACCCTTTACTGCTTTAGGAAGTCTAGGTAGAGTTGTACTTTTCCCCCTCACCAAAATTAAGCTGAATTCAGATGGGCCAGATGGTAAAGAATCTGCCTGCAGCGTGGGAGACCCGGGTTCGATCCCTGAATTGAGAAGATCCCGTGGAGAAGGGAATGGCAACTCACTGCAGTGTTCTTGTCTGGAGAATCCCATGGACAGAGGAGCCTGGTGGGCTACCGTCCATGGGGTTGCAGATAACCGGACACAACTGAGCAGCTAACATTTTCACTCTCATAAGTCCAAAGCAGTCATATTTCCCCCCAAACTGTGGTGCCTGCCCCACTCGAGAGGACTGTCAGAGAGGGGAAGGGGAGTCAGGGACAGTGTTGAGAGGGTAAAGGTAGGGGGGCCTGTGTGGTACTGCTGTTACTTGTGATCCCCCTAACAGCTCAGCCAGACACAGGCTAAAGTGAGTCTCAAAGAATTCAAGAACTTGTTGAAACTATCCTACAGATAGCACATTATAAAACTGAAGGTCAAACCCTGACTACTGATTGTAGAATCCAAGTTCTTCTGACTTCCCATGTTATTTCAGGTGTGAAGACTGAATCTCTGCAACTACAGTTATCATGGGCTCCTTGTCTGCCCCACCGAAATGACTGCCTCCCCACTGCTGCCTTCTGTCTTCTTTCATTTAGATGTGTGGTGTTATCTGCTCTGGAGCTAAAAGCCTCTTTGCCAACCCTGATACTCTTTCACTTTATATTCCAATCAGCTTCTCAGTTCCAACAATCATCTCTTAAATCCACACCCTCCACACAAACACCCCCCCCCCACACACACACATCCCCACATTAGTCCTCTGACTCTGGGCCCTCATTTTCTTTTTCGGTTGGCGTGGCTCTAACTGGTCTCTCACTAGTCCATCTTGAACACTGACCACCAGGGTGATCTTTCTGAGACGCCAATTCCATGTCACTCAAGTCTGCATTATGCAACCAGTCTACACTGCATGTAGAATGACGTGTGAGGCTAGTGATGGACAACGGGACAGAAAGGCTGAGTTTTGCAGAGAGAAGATGAAGCAGCAGAGGAGTAGGAAGAAGAGACAGAAGGAAAGACGGACAGGACTTCTGGGGTTCCTGGAGACTTTCAATCCTGCTTCCAGGCCCTCAGGTTGGTCGGCCTCAGAGTTAAGGCATCTATCCACTTAATCCCTTTTCCTCCTCTCTGAGCCCACTTGGCTTAAAGCCCTCCTGACTCTGATGCTCACCTGGCCTGTCCCAGCCCCTGTCACTTGCCCACAGGCTCTCTGTCCTTCAGCTCTACATGGGGGGCTCCTCAGGTCACGGGCTGGACATTTAGTGCATAATGTCCTTTCCAACTTCAAATTTAAACCAGTAAACTCATTTGATATTTTGGGTAAAGTATTTGCTCCTCCTTGAAGCTTTCCATGAATCCCAGTGGCCTCTGCCTCCACTGTGCTCCTGTACATGCCAACCACTACATCTTCCTACTGCATGGCTTCCAAGGGTGCCACCTCCTCTGAATCACAAATCCTTGATCAACCAGTACCCGACGCAGCAGCAGGTACAGCGTAGATATTCAGTAACTGTCTGAATATATGTGACCTCCACTGTACATGTGGAGGTCAGAATCCAGAGTCTGTAGGGTGTGCTATTGTTAGCGAGGGTCCCATTCCTATGACACATTGGATATCATGGAAATCTTTCTAAACAATCTTCTACTGTTAAGTATTCAGACCCACTTAATCTTTTCTTTGGTATCTCTAACTGTCTTGAAGAGATCTCTAGTCTTTCCCATTCTATTGTTTTCCTCTGTTTCACTGCACTATTCACTTAAGAAGGCTTTCTTTTTTTTTTAATTAATTTATTTTAATTGGAGGCTAATTACTTTACAATATTGTAGTGGTTTTTGCCATACATTGACATGAATCAGCCATGGGTGTACATGTTTCCCCATCCTCAACACCCCTCCCACCTTCCTCCCCATCCCATCCCTCAGGGTCATCCCAGTGCACCAGCCCTGAGCACCATGTCTCATGCATCGAACCTGGACTGGCGATCTATTTCACATATGATAATATACATGTTTCAATGCTATTCTCTCAGATCATCCCACCCTCGCCTTCTCCCACAGAGTCCAAAAGTCTGTTCTTAACATCTGTGTCTCTTTTACTGTCTCGCATACAGGGTTTTTGTTACCATCTTTCTAAATTCCCTACATATGCGTGAATATACTGTATTGGTGTTTTTCTTTCTGACTTACTTCACTCTGTATAATAGGCTCCAGTTTCACCCACCTCATTAGAACTGATTCAGATGTATTCTTTTTAATGGCTGAGTAATATTCCATTGTGTATATGTACCACAGCTTTCTTATCCACTTGTTTGCTGATGGACATCTAGGTTGCTTCCATGTCCTGGCTATTGTAAACAGTGCTGCGATGAACATTGGGGTACACGTGTCTCTTTCAATTCTGGTTTCCTCGGTGTGTATGCCCAGCAGTGGGATTGTTGGGTCGTATGGCAGCTCTATTTCCAGTTTTTTAAGGAATCTCCACACTGTTCTCCATAGTGGGTGTACTAGTCTGCATTCCCACCAACAGTGTAAGAGGGTTCCCTTTTCTCCACACCCTCTCCAGCATTTATTGTTTGTAAACTTTTTGATAACAGCCATTTAAGAAGGCTTTCTTATTTCTCCTTGCTATTCTTTAGCAGGAAATTAAAAGACACTTGCTCCTTGGAAGAAAAGCTATGACACATCTAGACAGTGTATTAAAAAGCAGAGATATCACTTTGCCAACAAAGATCTGTATAGTCAAAGCTATGGCTTTTCCAGTAGTCATATACAGATGTGAGAGTTGGACCATAAAGAAGGCTGAGTGCCAAAGAATTGATGCTTTCAAATTGTGGTGCTGGAGAAGACTCTTGAGAGTCTCTTGGACAGCAAGGAGATCAAACCAGTCAATCCTAAAGGAAATCAACCCTAAGTATTCATTGGAAGGACTGATGCTGAAGCTCCAATATTTTGGCCACCTGATATGAAGAGCTGACTTGTTGGAAAAGACCCTGATGCTGGGAAAGATTGAAGGCGGGAGAGGAAGGGGAAGGCAGAGGATGAGATGGTTGGATGACATCCCTGACTCAATGGACATGAGTTTGAGCAAACTCTGGGAGACAGTGAAAGGCAACGAAGCCTAGAGTACTGTAGTCTATGGAAGTTGCAAAGAGTCAGACATGATTTAGTGCCTGAACAATATAACAATCTCTTCTTGGTATCTAAGGCATGTTTATGAAACTAACAGTTTTCATAGTATACTGTAAGCTGTGTCTCCAGTACCTTTGATGTGTATGGAGCTGTTTGCTGTTTCCAGTTGTTTTTATAAACATATTGTCTTCTTGCATTCAATCTTTCCCAGCATCAGGGTCTTTTCCAATTTATAATAGCTGTTTTACTTATTTACTTTACACTGATGATTCTGTGGCTTTGAACAGGCCGAAGACCCTTCTCCATAGAGCAAACACAAACCTGTAGAACAGGCTCCTTGTGACAGTTTCCTCCACTTATGCCAGTTTCACTTCAGGTTCCAAATACTATTGGGGGTGGTTAAAGCTGATGATAATCACCATTGGTTAGAGTCTTACCATAACAGTATAGAAGCAACACTTAGATATCTAAGTCTTCAATCTAAGAACCTTCAGACCCTGTAGAGATTTTTTTCTACAACATCCAACAGTGCTGTTTAGCTGGAAAGTATTGCTCAAAAGTAGCCAAGTCCCATGAAGATGGGCTGTCCTGATCCTTACAGTTCTCAGGACAGGTGATTTAGGTTCCCTTGCAAATTCTACCTGCTTTCCCCAGGCAGACAAGGGCACAGGAGCCAACACCTGGGGTGAGAGACTTACCTGTGCTCTGGATGCCAATCTGGCTGCTGTCTGGGCTGGATCAAAGACTTGGCGAGACTCTTGATCCTTGCAGAAATTAATATGTCGACTGGCTGTGGTTTCATTAAATCTCCTCTTACAATATGGACACTGAATATAATCTGAAAGTAAAGATAATGAAAAGGCAACATTTCAAAAACAACTCTGGAAGGGAGGGACTATATAGAATATGAACTCTGCTCCAACGTGAAAGAGTGAGGTACCAAACTCTGGTTTGAGACAGCCTGTTCCAGACGGGGAGACATGCAAGGACTCGGATAAAGGACAAGGTGGAGGAAAATTTTTCTACCTATATACTTATTTCAGTTATGAGTGTTCCCTTAAAATGTTTACATGCTATGCTTTTTTAGAAAATAGATTAATTATATTTGTGGTACTGATGAAATTTGGCATTGATGACTGAGAAAGTGAGTCGCTCAGTTGTGTCCAATTCTTTGGGACTCCATGGACTGGAATTCTCCAGACCAGAATATTGGAGTGGGTAGCCTGTCCATTCTCCAGGTGATCTTCCCAACCCAGGGATCGAACCCAAGTCTCCCCCATTGCAGGCGGATTCTTTACCAACTGAGCCAGCAGAAAAGCCCAAATGACTAGGGGAAGGGAGTGGAATTTGAAGCCAACATCACTCTCCTTCAGCAGTAACTACATTTTCCTACTGAATTCCTAAGTGAAGAGACATTCATATGTTCAGAAAGGGGGTAAAGAAAAGGGAACAGGTGAGGGTTCCAAAAGACAAACAGGAAATAAGGGATGCTAGGACTCCAGCTTCCAGTGTCAGAATTTCTCTGGCAGCTGCTAGGGCCTGGAATCCTCTGAGGTTCTGGGCTGTACTCGGTCGTCTCAGTCAGTCCAATCAGCAATTACTAGACAGTGGGAGGGGCTTCCCCACTGACTCAGTGGTAAAGAATCTGCATGCAATGTAGGAGACACGGGTTCGATTCTTGAAAACCTGGAGAAGGAAATGACAACCCACTCCAGTATTCTTGCCAGGATAATTGCATGGACAGAGGGGCCTGGCGGGCTACAGTCCATGGGGTTGCAGAGTCACACACAACTGAACGACTGAGCATGCGCACACACAGACAGCGGGAGAAAGGAGAAGTGCGAAAGATCCCCAGTCTTCTCAGATCAGGGAGATGACCACACGTTCTGAAGCCAACTGGTAGCCTCTTCCTTCTAAGGTGGGTGGTGGGGGTTGTGTTGTTTTGTTTTAGGCACCTTGAAGGGATGACAAAGTGGATATTCAAGAGGTAGGATAATAACTATCTCTCTTCCCTGGAAGGATATGAGATAGCACCATCTTAAGCTCTGCATAGAAGTTTGGTTTAGTGTATAGTCAAAACCCTTACATTTGTGAATAGATATTTAAAGTAGTGATATGTTCAAAGCTAAAGATTTTTTTGAAGGCATCTTTTTAAGCAGTTTGGAGAGTTTTCTTTTTCAATAGATCATTTCCTAAAATGAATACTCATAAAATGAAATAATTTGAATATATAAGAAATTGAAATAAAAGAAATAGTTAACACTTAACTTTTACTTCATACTTTGGCAGCTGTTGTTCAGTTGCTAAGTCATGTTCAACTTTTTGTGACCCCACGGACTGCAGCATGCCAGGCTTCCCTGTTCTTTACTGTCTCCTTGAGTATGTTCAAATTTATCTCCACTGAGTCAGTGATGCCATCCAACCATCTCATTCTCTGTTGCTCCTTTCTCCTCCTGTCCTCAATCTTTCCCAGCATTAGGGTCTTTTCCAGTGAGCTGGCTCTTTGCATTAGGTGACCAAACGGAGATTTAGCTTCAGCATCAGTCCTTCCAGTGAATATTCAGGACTGATTTCCTTTAGGATTGACTGGTTTGATCTCCTTGCTGTCCAATGGACTTTCAAGAGTCTTCTCTAGCACCACAATTCAAACGCATCAGTTCTTTAGCACTCGCCTTCTTTATGGTCCAACTCTCACATCTGTATATGAGTACTGGAAAAACCATAGCTTTGACTATACAGACCTCTGTTGGCAAAGTGATGTCTCTGCTTTTTAATACAGTATCAGGTTTGTCATAGCTTTTCTTCTAAGGAGTAAGTGTCTTTTAATTTCATGGCTGCATTCATCATCTGCAATGATTTTGGAGCCCAAGAAAATAAGATCTGTCACTCTTTCCACTTTTTCTCCATCTATTTGCCATGAAGTGATGGGACTGGATGTTATGATCTTAGTTTTTTGAATGTTGAGTTTTAAGCTAGCTCTTTTTTTTTTTGGGGGGGGGTGGCTTTATTCCTCAGTGTATGTCATGTAAGGGTTAAGTCAGCTTTTTCATGCTCCTCCTTCACCCTTATTGAGAGGATCTTTGGTTCTTCTTTACTTTCTGCCATTAGGGTGGTATCATCTGCATTATCTGAGGTTGTTGATATTTCTTTCAACAATCTTGATTCCAGCTTGTGATTTATCCAGCCTGGTATTTCATACTCTGCACAGAAGTGAATAAGCAGGGTGACAATATACAGCCTTGATGTACTCCTTTCCCAATCTGGAACCAGTCTGTTGTTCTATGTCTGATTCTAAATGTTTCTTATTAACCTGCATACAGGTTTCTCAGGAGGCAGATAAGGTGGTCTGGTATTTCTATCTCTTGGAGAATTTTCCACAGTTTTTGTGATCCACACAGTCAAAGGCTTTAGCATAGTCAATGAAGCAGATGTTTTTCTGCATTTCCCTTGCTTTTTCTATGATTCAATGGATGTTGGCAATTTGATCTCTGGTTCCTCTGCCTTTTCTAAATTCAGTTTGTACATCTGGAATTTCTTGGTTCACATACTTTTGAAGCCTAGCTTGAAGGATTTTGAGCATTACCTTGCTAGCATGTGAAATGAATACGATTATACGGTAGTTTGAATATTCCTTGGCATTTCCTTTCTTTGGAATGAAAACTGACCTTTTCCCATCCTGTGGCCACTGTTGAGTTTTCCAAATTTGCTGGTATACTGAGGGCAGCACTTTAACAGCATTATCTCTTAGGATTTGAAATAGCTCAGCTGGAATTTCATCACCTCCACTAGCTTTGTTTATAGTAATGCTTCCTAAATCCCACTTGACTTCACACTCCAGGATGTCTGGCTCTAGGTGAGTGACCACATTATTGTGGTTATCCAGATCATTAAGACCTTTTTTGTACAGTTCTTCTGTGCATTCTTACCACCTCTTCTTAATCGCTTCTGCTTCCATTAGATCCTACCATTTCTGTCCTTTATTGGGCCTATCTTTGCATGAAATATTCCCTTATTGTTGTTCAGTCGCTCCATCATGTCTGACTGCAACCCCATGGACGGCAGCCTGCCAGGCTTCCCTGTCCATCACCATCTCCCTGAGTTTGCTAAAACTCATGTCCATTGAGTTGATGATGCCATCCAACCATCTCACCCTCTGCTGCCCTGTTCTCCTTTTGCCTTCAGTCTTTCCCAGCATCAGGGTCTTTTCCCAATGAGTTGGCTGTTCACATCAGGTGGACAAAGTACTGGAACTTCAGCTTCAGCATGACTCCTTCCAGTGAATATTCAGGGTTGATTTCCTTTGGAATTGACTGGTTTGAACTGCTTGCTTTCCAGTAGTAGTAGTGTTAGTCACTCAGTCATGTCCGACTTTTTTTGACCCCACAGACTGTATAGCTCGCCGCCATTCTCTTCTCCAAGGGATCTTCCTGACCCAGGGATCGAACCCGGGTCTCCTGCATGGCAGGCAGATTCTTTATCGTCTGAGCTACAGAGCTTTCGCTTTCAAAAGTCTTCTCCAGCACCACAGTTCGAAGGCATCAATTCTTTGGCACTCAGCCTTTTTTACGGTCCACTCTCACATCCATACACGACTACTAGAAAAACCATAGCTTTGACTATATGGACCTTTCATTATTAATTCCATACTTACTCCAAGTAACTTCAGGATACAATGTCTCTGTAATCACGGGCTAAGCATTCTAACACAGAAACAAAAATTTTCCCATGGTGACAAATTCCTTGAGCAAAATAAAAGACAGCATTGGGAAATGGTGAAGGCTCTGCAGCCTGTCTGACTGGTTTTGAGCCCCAGCTCTTCACCTGTTACGTGTGTACACTTGGGCACGTTACTTAACCTCTTTAAGCTTCAATTTCCCCAGCACCTACATATCACCTATTTCATTGAGGTGTTGTGAAAGTTACCTATGATAATCCACAGTGGGGCGTGGCACAGTGGGCGAGTGGAACATGCTCTTACTATAAGGAAACAGGCCCAGCCGGCTTGTGTTCCAAATATCAAACAAGGGAGAAACTGCTTATGAAAAGTAGAATAGAAAGTGCCATTAACATGCAGAACTCACTTACGGTAGTGTAGAAAACCATCTAGGACTGAGTTCATGGTTCAGTGGTTATCTCTGTAACTGCGAAGTTACAATTTATATGGTTTATATCATAGATACTGCTACCATAAGCGAGACAGTTTGGTCAAAAGCAATGATTACGGCAGTGACCATGTTGCTTCCTTAATCTGACTTGTCATTCAATCCATTGCACCTTTCTAGGGATTTGGTACTCACTATATCCCACTGTGGAGACAACCAAGCTGAAGTGTATTTTCCTGCTGACAAAAATCTCAGAGATGGCTAGAGGACTAGGAAGACAATTACCACTTTGTGGAATAAGCTCCGAAAGGAGGAAGCTCTAGGTCCTCCAGGAGACCACAGGAGGAACCTGAAGCCCAGCCTTAAGAGGGCAAAGGAAGGGACTTCTCTGGTGGTCCAGTGGTTAAGAATCCGTGCTCCCAATGCAGTGGGCCCGGGCTCAAGCCCTGGTCAGAGAACTAGATCCCACATGCCACAACTAAGACCCAGCAACCCAGCACAGCCAAATAAATTTTAAAAAATTAAAACAAAAAAAAAAAGTGAGCAGAGGAAGATCAAACACACTGAGAATGGAAGAGGTTTTTTTCCTGCAACAATAGTTTGAACACAGCATGACTGAGCTACACATTCTACCCTCATCTCAATCCAGTCTCCTCTTCCTCTGCCAATAATGTCATAAAATCATGATGTGCTGTTTCAACAGATAATGATTTTTAAAGTCTTACTCCAGATCTCATGAAAGATTAAAGTGGAAAATTAAGCATCATTTGAAAATGCAAGTATTTTGTTGAATACCCGTGTATCAACATGTAGCCCTGTCAAACGGTGAGCAAATATCCCAGGACTCACTGAAAATCCCAATTGTAAATATTCTTATCACTGCCCCATAAGCTGTCACATAATGTTGGAAAGTTGAATGACTGCAAACTCACTTAAGTCATAAGAATTAGAATATATGCATGTCAAAAAACTGGGCTACAAAATAGGGAATCATGCTGGGGAAAAAAAAAGGAAATTACTTCCAAACTCATATACACTAGACCATATGATTAATAACTCTAGTTATGTCTGTATAAATTTTCTAAGTATTTAAGCTGGAGGATATATGGGCTAATATAAAATCCCTGTGCAATCAAAATAATTGGATCATAATGAAAATGTGCTATTGGAGGTAATCATTTTGCTTGGTGCATAAAATTATAATAAGGGCATGGGGAAGAATTTAATTATAAAACTATATTTTAGCATAAAAATTTAAAGGGCAGGAAAATAAACTGTACACTTGGTGAGGCCTTACAAAGGGAATTATTTATTTTAAAGAAACAATAATCCCCACATTTTAAATCCAACGTGGAAATTAGAGAGAAATTCACACAGTGGGACATCTGACATGCTTTTACTATTCAACTACAGAACTAGAAGTAGCCATCAACCCTGCAGCTTCTGCTATAAAATGAAGCAGTTCTCATAAAAGATGCTTTTATTATACAAAGCTTGTTGCCAGTCTTATCAAAATTACAGCCATAGATCTTTCTATGGAACATCTTAAGACAACAGACTATTCCAAGTCATATTTTCTTTAGCACCTAGCAAAAGTGTAGCAGTTATTAAGAGTATTTTCTGGTATTGAGGTTCTGATGATTTTTTGGATGGTTTTTATAGTATTACACTGTGACTTTACTTCTAATTTAATTATTTATTTACTTTTTGCTGTGCTGTGTGGCTTGCACAATCTTAGTACTCCAATCAGGGAACGAACCCCTGGTAGCAAAATTGTGGAGTTCTAACCAGTGGACTGCCAAGGGAATTTTCTTTTTTCTTTACTTTTAAAAGTAAACTTTGAGGAATAATTTACATACAATAAAATGCACCTATTTGAGTTCTGACAAATACATTCAATTGTGTAACCAACCCAATTAAAATATGGAACAAGTTTATTACTTCCTAAAGTCCCCTCATGCCCGTTTCAGTCAATATTCTCCCAAACACAGACTCCTATTTTCCTGTCACTAAAGATGAGTGTTACCCCTTGTATATCTTACTATAACAGAGCATCCACGGTGCTACATGTATAGTTACACCTTCTTCTTACTGTTCAGTTGTATTCCATTTTGTAGATATTCCACAATTTGCTTATCCATCTACTTGCTGCTGGTCATTTTCCGTTGCTCCTAGTTTATGCTATTTAAAGGAAGCTGCTATGACAATTAATGTGTAAGTCTGTTTCAAGGACATGTTTTCCATTTTTTGCATAGTTAGGAATGGAATTGCTGTATAGGTAACTGTATGTTTAACTTAAGAAAATACCAGTGCAAAGTGACTATACTATTTTAGACTCCCAGTAGCAGCATATGAGAGTTCCAGCTGTTCTATATCTTAGCCCTAACTTGTATTGTCAGTCTTCAATTTTAGCCATTCAAGTGGGTGTATACTGGTATCTGATTGTGGTTTTAATTTACATGTCCCTGTTAAAAATGATGTTGAGTATCTTTTCATGTGCTTATTGACCATTATTTTGTGACATTCTGTTCAAATACATCTCTTGCCTTTTCCTTATTGGGTTGTTGTCTTATTACTAAGTCATAAAACTTCTTTAAATATTCCTGATATTTGACCTCCCTCAGATACATGTGTTATAAATATTTCCTCTTGCCCTATACCTCACCTTTGCATTCTCCTAATGGTGTCTCTCACAACTAAAGTTTTTAATGTTGCCAAAGCCCAGTTTATCAATTTCCTTTAAAAAAAAAATTGTTACTGTATCTTGTATCCAGCTTAAAAAATCTTTGCTGACTCTTAGATCAAAGTTGTTTGTTATTTCTAGAAATCTTAGAGTTACAGCACTTATGTTAGGTCAATGATTCATTTTGAATTTTTGTGTACATATATGAAGGAGATCAGCCCTGGGATTTCTTTGCAAGGAATGATGCTAAAGCTGAAACTCCGGTACTTTGACCACCTCATGCGAAGAGTTGACTCACTGGAAAAGACTGTGATGCTGGGAGGGATTGGGGGCAGGAGGAGAAGGGGACGACAGAGGATGAGATGGCCAGATGGCATCACTGACTCGATGGATGTGAGTCTGAGTGAACTCCGGGAGTTGGTGATGGACAGGGTGGCCTGGTGTGCTGCGATTCATGGGGTCGCAAAGAGTTGGACACGACTGAGCGACTGAACTGAAGGATCAAAATTCAATTTTGCCATTTTGATATCCAGTTGTCTCAGCATGAATTGTTAATAAGACTCTCTTTTCCCACTCTGAACTACTTTTGTTAAAAGTCAATTAACAAATTGATTGGAGGGAGGTCTACATTTAGATTCTCTTTTCTGTTCAGTTGATATTCTAATACCAAGTTGTCATGATTACTGTAGTATTATTTTAAGTCTTGACATCAGATAGGTAAGTCCTCGATTTTATTCTTTTTTCAAAACTATCCTGGCTTTGAATTTCTGTGCAATTTTAATATCAGCTGGTCAATTCCCATTGGCAAGAAAACTCACAGGGATCTTCACTGGAATTACATTTTGTCCACAGACCAATCTGGGGATAACTGACTTCGTAACACAATACATGAGTCTTCCAAACCACAAAAATGGTAAATATCTCTATTTATTTTGGTCCTCTGGTTTTCATTTTACAAGTCTTACACATATTTTGTTAAATATATACATAAATATTTCATGTTTTTTACATGAGTGTAATGTCATTTTTCATATTTTTTTCAACTGTTTATGCCTAGTATCTGGAGAAGGAAATGGCAACCCACTCCAGTGTTCTTGCCTGGAGAATTCCATGGACGGAGGAGCCTGGTGGGCTGTGGTCCATGGGGTTGCAAAGAGTTGGACACGACTGAGCAACTAACCCACCCATGCCTGCTGGTGCTGCTAAGTCACTTCAGTTGTGTCTGACTCTGTGTGACCTCATAGACGGCAGCCCACCAGGCTCCCCTGTCCCTGGGATTCTCAAGGCAAGAACACTGGAGTGGCTTGCCATTTCCTTCTCCAATGCCTAGTATACAGAAATACAGCTCACCTGTGTATACTGACTTTATATCCTGAAAGCCTGTTAAATTAACTTGTAATTTCAGCAGCATTTTTTGTAGTTTTGTAAGATTTTCTATATTTACTCCTTCATGATCATGCTGTCTGTAAATAAGGAGAGTTTTACTTCTTCCTCTCCAACCTTTAAATTTACGTGTGTGTGTATAAAATATGTAACTTTTTTCTTATTACATTGGGTACTATGTCTAGGATAGTGCTGAACAGAAGTGGTCAGAAAGGATATACTTGCTTCTGCTCTGAACTCAGTGGGAAAGTGTTCAGCTTTTCAACTTTAAGTTGATGTTAGCTATAGATTTTTCAGAGATGTCCTTTATTAAGGAAGTTCCCTTCTATTTCTACCTTTCTAAGAGCTTTTTTCTTTTAAAAACATGTGTAGTTATTGTTTTTTGTACAGGTTTTTCCTGTATCTACTGAGATGATCATACACTTGAAAAAAATATTTTGTTAATATGATGAATTACATTTACTATTTTCTTCCTTATACTTAATTTAAGTGTAATTTGTTCTTCTTTTTCTAACTTTTTAAAGAGGAAGTTTAAAGCAATTGACTTAAACCTTTTCCCCCTTTTCTAATGCAAGCATTTAAAGCTACAAACTTTCCTTTAAGCACTGCTTTAGCTGAATCCCACAAATTTTGGTATGTTTTCATTACCATTCAGTTCAAAATATTTTCTAATTTTTCTTGTAATTTCTTCTTAGATACATGAGGTATTTAGAAATTATTTATTAATTTCCAAATATTCAAGAATTTTCTTGATATATTTTCATCATTAATTTCTAATTTAATTCTACTGTACTCAAATAACATAGTCTGTATGATTTCAATCCTTTCAGATTTATTGAGATCTACTTTGTGGTCCTGCACATGGTCTATCTTGGTTGAATGTTCCATGTTGTCAGTTCAGTTCAGTTGCTCAGTCGTGTCCGACTCTTTGTGACCCCATGAATCACAGCATGCCAGGCCTCCCTGTCCATCACCAACTCCCGGAGTTCACTCAGACTCACGTTCATCGAATTAGTGATGCCATCCAGCCATCTCATCCTCTGTTGTCCCCTTCTCCTCCTGCCCCCAATCCCTCCCAGCATCACAGTCTTTTCCAGTGAGTCAACTCTTCGCATGAGGTGGCCAAAGTACTGGAGTTTCATGTGTACTTGATAACAATTATATTCTGCTGTCACTGTGTATCACATTATAGCTACATGTGTCAATTAGATCAAAATGATACAAGCTCAGGAGCAGCTGTCCCTCAGGGAAGGTGTAGCCTCTCTAGACCTACCTGGCTCACCTCCCCATCTTGTTACCTCCTGGCTTGCTTATTTGTGTCTTTAAAGTGTTTCTTGTGGAAAGCGTACAATTGGACTCTGCTTTAGTATTCAGTTTGACAATCTCTGCGTTTTATCTTATGTGTTCAGGTAATCTTTATAGGCAACTATCTTCAATAACCTCAGATATGCAGATGACACCACCCTTATGGCAGAAAGTGAAGAGGAACTAAAAAGCCTCTTGATGAAAGTGAAAGAGGAGAGTGAAAAAGTTGGCTTAAAGCTCAACATTCAGAAAACGAAGATCATGGCATCTGGTCCCATCACTTCATGGGAAATAGATGGGGAAACAGTGGAAACAGTGTCAGACTTTATTTTTTTGGGCTCCAAAATCACTGCAGATGGTGACTGCAGCTGTGAAATTAAAAGACGCTTACTCCTTGGAAGGAAAGTTATGACCAACCTAGATAGCATATTCAAAAGCAGAGACATTACTTTACTAACAAAGGTCCGTCTAGTCAAGGCTATGGTTTTTCCAGTGGTCATATATGGATATGAGAGTTAGACTGTGAAGAAAGCTGAGCACCGAAGAATTGATGCTTTTGAACTGTGGTGTTGGAGAAGACTCTTGAGAGTCCCTTGGACTGCAAGGAGATCCAACCAGTCCATTCTAAAGGAGATCAGTCCTGGGTGTTCTTTGGAAGCACTGATGCTAAAGCTGAAACTCCAATACTTTGGCCACCTCATGCGAAGAGTTGATTTACTGGAAAAGACCCTGATGCTGGGAGGGATTGGGGGCAGGAGGAGAAGGGGACGACAGAGGATGAGATGGCTGGATGGCATCACCGACTTGATGGACGTGGGTTTGAGTGAACTCCGGGAGTTGGTGATGGACAGGGAGGCCTGGCATGCTGCAATTCATGCGGTTGCAAAGAGTCGGACACAACTGAGTGACTGGAACTGAACTGAACTGAATCATGCCTCTAGTCCTAATCTCCAATTTACAAAGACAGGAGGTGTAGAACAAGTTAAATGTTGATATGGCTTAACTGAAAGCCGCTCAGTCGTGTCCAGCTCTTTGCGAGCCCATGGACTGCACAGTCCATGAAATTCTTCAGGCCAGAATACTGGAATGGGTAGCTGTTCCCTTCTCCAGGTGATCTTCCCACCCCAGGGATCAAACCCAGGTCTCCTGCATTGCAGGTGGATTCTTTACCAGAGAAGCCCAGCAGCAGACAAATCCAGTACATGAAACGTTCTATAAAATAACTGGGCTGGCAGGGGTGTTGTGCAGGATTAAAAGAGACTAAAGAGACAACAAAAGACAATGCACAGATCTTGACTGAATCCTGGATTGTGGCTGAGTGGTGAGGAGAGAGCTTCAAAGGACATTCTTAACATACCTGGGAAAATATGATGTATTAATACTTAGTGCAATAATAGCATTGTAGTTACAGAGGAAATGTACTTAAGAAATGCATGCTGAAATAGTTATAAAGTGTTATGATGTTTGAAGCTTACTTTTAAATCTTTCTGTCCCCCTCACAGAAAAAAAGGGAAAGAGACAGAAAATATGACAATGTCAAAACTGTCAAACTTAATGGAAGGTATATGAGTGATCATTGTATTAATTCCGTCCACTTTTCTGTAATTTGAAAATGTTCAAAATAAAAAGCTTAGTGTAAAAACACTGTGGGCCACTAAACTGTACAATTTAAAATGGTGATTTTTATATTATGAAATTTGATCTCAAAAAAATAAAGAGCTGTGGGTATTTGATACTATGGAGTTATTACAGAACTGCTTAAACTGCTCTGCCTAGCTCCGTTATCATCAACCTGGACGTGAACAGCATCCCCCGTAGTTCTGTAGCGCCATAACTTTGGGTAGAGTGGTGATCTCATGTTAAAGTTAGGAGCAAACACAGAATCTTTATACAGAGGTGAAAAAATAGGATAAGATAATTTTTACGGTAAAATTACTTTTATATAATTTACTTGCTAATGTTTAAAATTTTAGAGTATACAGGAGGAAGCAAGGCATAATGACTAGGCCGAAAAATCAAGCATAGCCTCAACTGGCTGAGTAAAATGTCAAAAGCAAACCAAACTGTCCACACACCTGGGTTGACGGTCGGAGGGGGTGGAGGTGGGAGAGGCCGGCCTTCTTTAATGGCTAGTGTACACTGCTTTGCTGACTGCATCGCATTAATGAAGTCTTCATGATGTTGTCTCCAGTTAGATTTTCTCACGGGTTGTGGCTATAAAAAGAAATTAAACCAACATATACTAATCTAGGCTATATATCTCACTGTTATAATCTCTTTTTTTAAGCTGGGATTTGAATTTACAAGAAACACAACTGTGAAATTTGGAGAAAAAAGAGAAATTTGCTTTCCAAATACACTAAAAGAGGTTTGGAAAACACAGTAATAAAATTTTCAAGTCACAGTAGTGAGGGAAAATACAAAACAACAATCACAAAAAACAAAGAAATTACAAAACTTTAAAGGAAGACTTAAATGTAACCTTAAAAGTGACTGTCTTCCAAGTTAATTGCTGGATTTAATGCTACTCTAATGAAAATATAAACGAGATTTGTTTTCTGCCACATCTGGAAAGTATCTGAAATACATTTGGAAATCTAAGTGAGCATGATTAAAAAGAAAACAGTAAAGGTGGATTATACTTACATGACATTACATTGCCCTATCAAGCAAAAATGAAAGCAGAGAGCCAGAAAGAGGCTTTCATGTACTGAAGGACATAATCAAGAACAGCAAGGAAGATACCGATAGTACCTTGGACTGAGGCTCCTTCCCCACAGTGGGAATGTCAGTGCCCTGCAATCTTTGTTTTAAGGAATTGAAAGGTTTACGTTTTTTGTTGAAGAGTTTTCTACAAATTGGTCCGTGTCTTTCCTAGAAAAGAAGGAGTGGGGATTAAAATTTTTAACATGTACAATCACAGAATTCGTAATGGCTCAGTGTACTCAAGCAGCCCCCACTGCAGGGACTGGGTTGCACCTTCAGAGCCAAGTTCATTCTCTAACTCTCAAATCACAGCAGAGCAAATCCATCTGGCTCTCTTCACCCATGTTACACATAACTAGATATTGTGTTTGGGCAAGGTCAACAAAAGGCCTCTACAGCTAAAGAAACTGACTTAAAATTTAGTCTTACATATTTAACTTTACCACTTGGGCTCAGTAAATAGTTCCAAGCATTAAACAATATTGAAAAGACTCACTTTCTAGTTTAAATTGAAATAAATTATCTCTGATATTCGGCTAGGTACTCACTGAAGCCAAGGAAATTTTCTTTACTTCTTCTATTCTGTTTTCTGCCTTCACTGTTTCTAAGTTCCAAAAGCAAGTCATCCAGGAATTGAGTCCCAACAACCTTGTTTTTCCATCCTTTTGAAGTAATTCTCTGCATACAAAAGTATGCAAAGTAAGAGGAAACTTAGCTTCTTATACAAGTGGAAACTTTTCAGAAAAACTCTTACCACTCAACATTTCAAAATTGAATTTAACTGGGTTGCTTTTCTACATACAGCAAATCAAACCACTTAACTCCTGAAAAAAATGAGTGGAGAGGTTTCAAAGAAATATTTGAGAACATCTGCAAGAAACAACTGGGACAACCATACGACAAATGAAAAATAGATCAATTCCATTTAAGTTATGAAGACATTTTCCCTTAGTGTGTCCAAACATTTTTCATGAAGTCATTTATTTTAGAGCAAACCTAAGCTTATAATATTAAACTTTAAAATATAGAATACACAGAAGAACTGTACAAAAAAGATCTTCATGACCAAGATAATCACGATGTGATCACTCACCTAGAGCCAGACATCCTGGAATGTGAAGTCAAGTGGGCCTTAGAAAGCATCACTATGAACAAAGCTAGTGGAGGTGATGGAATTCCAGTTGAGCTGTTTCAAATCCTGAAAGATGATGCTGTGAAAGTGCTGCACTCAATATGCCAGCACATTTGGAAAACTCAGCAGTGAACACAGGACTGGAAAAGGTCAGTTTTCATTCCAATCCCAAAGAAAGGCAATGCCAAAGAATGCTCAAACTACCGCACAATTGCACTCATCTCACATGCTAGTAAAGTAATGCTCAAAATTCTCCAAGCCAGACTTCAGCAGTATGTGAACCGTGAACTTCCAGATGTTCAAGCTGGTTTTAGAAAAGGCAGAGGAACCAGAGATCAAATTGCCAACATCCGCTGGATCATGGAAAAAGCAGGAGAGTTCCAGAAAAACATCTATTTCTGCTTTATTGACTATGCCAAAGCCTTTGATTGTGTGGATCACAAGAAACTGTGGAAAATTCTGAGAGATGGGAATGTCAGACCACCTGACCTACCTCTTGAGAAACCTATATGCAGGTCAGGAAGCAACAGTTAGAACTGGACATGGACAATAGACTGGTTCCAAATAGGAAAAGGAGTACGTCAAGGCTATATATTGTCACCCTGCTTATTTAACTTCTATGCAGAGTACATCATGAGAAACGCTGGACTGGAAGAAGCACAAGCTGGAATCAAGACTGCTGGGAGAAATATCAATAACCTCAGATATGCAGATGACACCACCCTTATGGCAGAAAGTGAAGAGGAACTAAAAAGCCTCTTGATGAAAGTGAAAAAGTTGGCTTAAAGCTCAACATTCAGAAAACAAAGATCATGGCATCTGGTCCCATCACTTCATGGGAAATAGATGGGGAAACAGTGGAAACAGTGTCAGACTTTATTTTTTGGGGGCTCCAAAATCACTGCTGATGGTGACTGCAGCCATGAAATTAAAAGACGCTTACTCCTTGGAAGGAAAGTTATGACCAACCTAGATAGCATATTCAAAAGCAGAGACATTACTTTACTAACAAAGGTCTGTCTAGTCGAGGCTGTGGTTTTCCCAGTGGTCATGTATGGATGTGAGAGTAGGACTGTGAAGAAAGCTGAGTGCCGAGGAATTGATGCTTTTGAACTGTGGTGTTGGAGAAGACTCTTGAGAGTCCCTGGGACTGCAAGGAGATCCAACCAGTCCATTCTAAAGGAGATCAGTCCTGGGTGTTCTTTGGAAGGACTGATGCCAAAACTGAAACTCCAATACTTTGGCCACCTCATGTGAAGAGTTGACTCACTGGAAAAGACCCTGATGCTGGAAGGGATTGGGGACAGAAGAAGGGGATGACAGGGGATGAGATGGCTGGATGGCATCACCAACTTGATGGATGCGAGTTTGAGTGAATTCCAGGAGTTGGTGATGGACAAGGAGGCCTGGCGTGCTGCAATTCATGGGGTCACAAAGAGTCAGGCACGACTGAGTGACTGAACTGAACTGAATTGATTACAATACTTACAAGACCATTGGCAGAGAAAACAACTCCAGCCAGTAGACCTGTAAAAACTCAGCATTTCTGGTACAAAAACCAGGGAAGCAGCACATAGAGCTTTGCCTGTGTTGTTTGTAGTTGTGATTTAGTCACTAAGCCATGTCTTACTCTTTTGCAACCCCATGGACAGTAGTCCACCAGGCTCCTCTGTCCATGGGATTTCCCAGGCAAGAATACTGCCTGTGTACTATCTTTATAAAGTTACTGTACCACTAAAGGATTATGCCAATCTTTGCCTTCCACTCTAAGTGCTCTTCCTTCATGGTCATGGAACTCATAGCAGCTATTACTTAGTTACTTTGTTCAGACCCAAAAAATACAGGATCCATGAAAATCACTGCACCCGGTGATGAACAAGCCATACCATTTTAAAACTGAAGGGGAGAAGAGAAAGACCAGATCACTGGATCAAATGCTCTTTGTAGCCTAGAAATAGGTCAACGAAGTAAAACTCAAGAGGACTCAAGAATACTTAGCATTTAGTCATCTCTTTTCAAAGTTACCTCCCTAGGTCTCAAATCCAGTCTCATGGGGTGCAGTCTTGGGTTAGCAAAGGCAGCTCCCTAGGGGATTATTGGGCCACAATAGGCCCTGTGAGTTCCCCTTCTAGATCCAGGAAACTCTAGCTGCAGTTAACTAGAACAGATATTCTATTTTTAAATTCCCCAGAGAAATAAAACCTACAACCTCATTTGGTAGTCTTTCACCCCAAATGTAGTCAGGATTATACTCCAAATTCTTTAAGTTTGAAAACAAGTCTCTTTGATCTAAATGTCCCAGCTAATAGTTCATTATCTACTTAGTTTTTTTTTTTTTTTAATAAATTTTCTTGGGAACTCCTTCATAATATGGGACGTTTGTTTCCCTAATTTTGAAATAAATCAAGCCTTTATTCAACTTTATGGGCATCAATCAGGGGAGTTGACATGCAGTTAGCTTAAATCTAATTAACAATTAGGTCCTGGAAGAGGACTAACACCCATTTTGTTCAAATTACATAAAATCCCTGAAACTGGAGAGTTCTGTCTTTATACGTGGCAAAGCAGGAAACAGAGGGAGGTTAAAGGACTTGTCAGAATTAGTGACAAATTTGAGGCTAAAAGCCAAGTTTCCAGATGCTCCAAGTTCAATGTTCATTCCTCTTGACTAGCTAATTTCCCTGGTGCTTTGGCCTTAAAATTTGAATTTTTGATGCTTATAGAAAAGGTGAAAGAGCCAAAACCTCTCAAGAGACGATCAGCTGTGCCAAGACACTTTTATCTGGCTTCCTTTCAGTAAGAGGACCAGATTTAAAAAGCTCTCTTTCGAAGGGGGCAGCATCAACCTACCTAAGTGTCCTCGGGGCCTGCCAGCCATAGGTTATGTACTTTTCTCTCCTTGCTTTCCCTCCACATCTGTCTTTAATCTTTGCCACTGCGGCCTCCTCACTAACTTGACAGTTCATTTAACTCCAATGAAACACATCTACAAAATGTCTTTATGTTTACCAGAACATCTGCTGCAAAGCGTCTTCCACAGACTTCACAGGGAAATAATTCCTGATTGCCATCTGTATAGGATCCAAAGCACATTATGTTAGTTTCGTGGAATTGCCTGCCCAAGAAGAAATGACTAAGTGGAGGAGACCTCAATAGCTTGATATCCTCACTCTCCCCCATCACCCAGTGACTTCCTTCTCTTAGGAAGATCCTTTGTAAAACTCACCCATGTTTTCCTAACATAGACTTCTCACTTCACTAAACAGATAAGTTCCATATGCTCAGGCAACCAGAGTACAATTATTTAATATATCATTAAACTAATGTCTGAAGAAAGCTATCCGGCACTAAGTACAAAGCTGATTTGTTGTTGTTTAGTGCTAGGTCACGTCCGACTCTTTTGTGACCCCATGGACTGTAGCCCGCCAGGCTCCTCTGTTCATAGAATTTCCCAGGGAAGAATACTGGAGCGGGTTGCCATTTCTTTCTTCAGGGGACTGAATGCATGCCTCCCTGCTTGGCAAGCGGATTCTTTACCACTGAGCCACCAAAGAACCCACCTGCCAGTGTAGAGGTGGGTTTGATCCCTGAGTTGGGAAGATCCCCTGGAGGAGGAAATGGCAACCCACTCCAGTATTCTTGCCTGGGAAAATCCCATGGACAGAGGAGCCTGGCAGGCTACAGTCCACGGGGTCACAAAAGAGTCAGACATGACTACGTGACTAAACAACAAACAAAGCTGACACTCTAGTATTAAGCCACAAATAATCCAATGGTAACATCTTTTAAGATTGCTACTAGAATGTAAGATCATGTGTGTGCTAAATGAAGGTGTGCCAATTTATCATGGGCTGTATGAAATGGGTTGCCTAGTCACTGAATTTAAGGTAAACTTTCCTGAGAAGCTGAAACTTCAAAACTTTGGCCACCTGATGCAAAGAACTGACTCATTGGAAAAGACCCTGATGCTGGGAAAGATTGAAGGCAGGAGGAGAAGGGAACGACAGAGGATGAGATGGTTGGATGGCATCACTGACTCAATGGACATGGGTTTGAGCAAGCTCTGGGAGTTGCTGATGGACAGAGAAGCCTGGTGTGCTGCAGTCCATGGGGTCACAAAGAGTCAGACAAGACTGAGAGACTGAACTTTTTCCTGAGAATGGCTTTCTCAACAAATCTCTTTGCTAGGAAACTACCTGAGAGAAAGGAAGTAGGAGGATGAAATGGACCAAATAGAACCAGTGGGCTTTGCTCCAAACTAGGAAAGACAAAGCCATTACAATGAAGAAGCAGGTGAGAATGATGAACATCACCCAAAGTGTGGTGCTTCTGAGTCCGATCTCTTCACGGGGCCTGTGAAGAAGACTCACTGAAAACATTTTATATGTAGTAGAGAATAAGTGAAGAACTACAGTAATAATATACTCACTACTTGCTATTATTTTTCTAAAAAATATTCAATTGTTATAGTGTTTTCAAAATTAAATGAAGAATAAACTCAAAATATCTAAAAAAAAAGAAAAAAGAAAAATACAAAACTCTGCCCACTCTGTCCCAGTGTCTCAAAGTGCCTGACCCACAATAAGGTTCTCAATAATTACTTGTTGGATGTATGGTTAAATTAGAATTGAATTTCTACCATAGGACCAATTATTCATTCAATAAATAAACACCTGTTATATGCAACTCTGTGGGGATATTGAGAAAAACTATACATGGGTCCAGCATAGAAAAGGAGAGAAGGTATGCCCATAAATTACTTTAAATCAAGTTGGAAAAGCAAACCATTGTGGAAAAAAGTTTTGTTTCATATTACTGCCTTTCAGTTCATCTGGAGTTGAGAATAAAGATTTAAAAAGCAGGGACTTCCCTGGTGGCCCAGCAGTTAAGACTCTGTGCTCCCAATGCAGGGGGCTCAGGTTCGATCCCAGGTCAAGGAACTAAGATCAATTTAAAAAAAGGTCCTGCATGCCTCAATTAAGACCTGGTGAAGCCAAATCAATAAATTCATATAACATGAATAAGTATGTAAAATATAAAGATCATAAAAAAGCAGTTTGATCATGGGGAATATTTTATATTAGACTAACCATCCAGCTAAACTCTATTATACAAGTAAGGGGAGCAATTGAGGACGTTGAGCAGGAAGAACCTGGATGGCACTGTAGAAGATTCATGTGACAAACCTGAGGAGCAATGAACAGATAGCGGTGGAGATGGAAAGTGGGATTTTAATTAAAAAGCCAACGGTGTAGACCTGAAATGGAAAGGAAAGAGGAAATGAGAGACACTGTGGCCAGAGAATCAATAAGATGATGACTGGATTCGGGGGATACTAGGAGGTGACAGAGGAGCCTGTGAGCTGCAGTCCATGGGGTCGCTAAGAGTCGGACACGACTGAGCGACTTCACTTTCACTTTTCACTTTCATGCATTGGAGAAGGAAATGGCAACCCACTCCAGAGTTCTTGCCTGGAGAATCCCAGGGACGGGGGAGCCTGGTGGGCTGCTGTCTATGGGGTCGCACAGAGTCGGACACGACTGAAGCAACTTAGCAGCAGCAGCAGCAGGAGGTGACAGAGAGAAGAATGCTCAGGGACTGAAAAGACAATAGGACTATGGAGAGAAAGAAATAATTCAAAAAGAAGGGACATCTTGTAAGAAAAATGACCTCAGCTTTGGAAATACTGAGTCTGAGATAGAGTCATCCAGCCAGCAGGATGGAAATGAGGGAGGTCAGGGCTAGAGACACAGATGTAGGCTTTGTTTGGAGAGTGATGTAAAGGCATGATATTGCCAGGGAAGAGGTCATGGAAAGAGAAGTACAGGGATGATCCCTAGGGAACTCCATATTTAAGGGCCAAGAAGATGATGATGATAAGCCAGAAGGAGAAAGCAGGAGAGAACAGGGTCATGGAAACCATGGGAAGACAGTTTGAGAAAGGAAGTCTTGATTAACAGGAATCAGATGGTAGCTCATTACAGACACTGTTGATTTAAATGATTTCTTCTCACATCTGCCAGATGGTATTGTATTAGAACACAGGTCATCCATTGCAGCATACAGAAATACCATTCTTCCTCTGTTCTTTTGGCCTTCTAACTGTAAAAACTAGGTCATAACTTCCTTTCTTCAGCAAGGATGTCCCATTCCTCCACATACTTACCCATTAATAAAAACTATTCATCCTAATTATAAAATTTTTTCTAAAACACTAAGGAAGGATGCTTTACTTTTATGAATATTACAGTAACATTCATAGGGTGATTTCCTGCTCCCCAAATACTTTTTCTACATAACCTCATTTAATCCTCACAACAATCCTATGAGATAGGGTTGTTCCTTTTTCTTTTTTTTTTTTCCTTAAGAGATAAGAAAATGAAGGTTCAAGATTAGGTGACTTCTTGAGGACAACAGATAGTAAGTGTTAACAGTGAGACTCAAACTTGAGTCTCTGTCTCCACAAGTATTAAGACTATTTACTCAACCATCGCCATAAATACACTGTATCAGTACTAACCTGCAAAGTAAATGGATGGAAGTCCCTATCAATGGCCTTTGGTTTGAATCAGTTGAGTTTTGAGTCCAGTGAGTTTGAAATAATGACAAACACAATATGATTCAACTGAACTCCTAAAACAGATGGACCACCACGTTCTGAAACACATTCAACTTGTAAGCTTGACAACAAGGAGAAAAGGAAACACGGAGAACCAAACATGGAGATCAATAGAACCTTAGAAGAATCCTTGGAAACAACCAAGATGCCCTTCAATATGTGAATCGTTAAACAAGCTGTGATACATTCATACCCTGGAACACTGCTGAGCAACAGAAAGGAACTGATATACTGCCAACATCCACTGGATCATAGAAAAAAGGGGCTTCCAGAAAAACAACTGCTTCTGCTTCACTGACTACATTAAAGCCTTTGACTGTGTGGATCACAACAAACTGTGGAAAATTTAAGAGATGGGAATACCAGACCACCTGACCTGCCTCCCGAGAAACCTATATGCAGGTAAAGAAGCAACAGTTAGAACTGGACATGGAACAACAGGCTGGTTCCAAACAGGAAAAGGAGTATGTCAAGGCAGTATATTGGCACCCTGCTTATTTAACTTCTATGCAGAGTACATCTTGCTGGGCTGGATGGATCACAAGCTGGAATCAAGATCGCTAGGAGAAATACCAACAACTTCAGATATGTGATGATATTACTCTAACAGCAGAAAGCAAAGAGGAACAAAAGAGCTTCTTGATGAGGGTAAAGAGGACAGTGAAAAAGCTGGCTTAAAACTCAACATTCAAAAAACCAAGATCATGGCACCTGGTCCCAACATTTCATAGCAAATAGATGGGAAAAAGTGGAAACTGTGGCAGACTTTTTCTTGGGCTCCAGAATCACTGTGGACAGAGACCTCAGCCACAAAATTAAAAGATGCTTGCTCCTTGGAAAAAGAGCTATGACAAACCTAGACAGTGCATTAAAAAGCAGAGACATCACTTTGCTGGCAAAGGACAGGAGAGTCAAAGCTATGGTTCTTCCAGTAGTCATGTATGGATGTGAGAGTTGGACCATAAAGGCTGATGGCTAAAGAATTGATACTTTCAAATGGTGGTGCTGGAGAAGGCTCTTCAGAGTCCCTTGGACAGCAAGGAAATCAAACCAGTCAATCCTAAAGGAAATCAACCCTGAATATTCACTGGAGGGACTGATGCTGAAGCTCTGATACTTTGGCCACTTGATGGGAAGAGCTGCCTCATTGAAAGAGACTCTGATGCTGGGAAAGATTGAGGGCAGGAGGAGAAGAGGGTGACAGAGGATGAGATGTTTGGATGGCAACACCGACTCAGTGGATATGAGTCTAAGCAAACTCCAGGAGATAGTGAAGGATAGGGAAGCCTGGCATGCTACAGACCATAAGGTCGCAAAGAATTGGACACAATTTAAGAGACTGAACAACTACTGATACATAAAACAACCTGATTCAATCTCACTGCTGAGTGAAAAGTTGTTCTCAAAAGGTCACATATGACTCCATTTGTAAAATATTCTCGAAATGACAGAAGTAGAGATGGAAGAGATTAGTGATTGCCAAGAGGTAGGGATGGTCAGTGAGGGAGGTGGAATGAGGAAGACCTTTGGGTGATGGGCTAGTTCTCCTTTACTGTGGTGTTGATGCATATAGTAACATGGCATGGAATTACACTTATCTTAGCTGAGAAGTGATGGCATGGAACTACAAACACTCACTGTACCAATGTATACTTTCTGGATTTAACATCTGTAGTTAAGATGTAACTTGGTGGAAACTAGATAAAGAGTGCAGGAATCTCCACAATTTTTTATGAATTGCATCAAAATTAAAAGTTTAAATACCTTTGGGCTGGCAACTCATGGCCATTGGGCCCAATCTGAGGCTGCATGATCTTATAAATAAAGTTTTAATAGTACCCAGTCAGCCCCATTTGTTTATGTATCTGTTGCTATTTTCAAACTACAGAGGTAGAGTTGCGTAGTAGTTGTAACAGAGACCAAATAGTCTGCAGTTATAAATACTTTTTGGCCTTTACAGAAGTAGGTTGCTAATGAGTGAATGAAAATGTAGTAATTAAAAATGATTTGTGGGAGAATAATAAGAAAATTTTAAGATGCATTTTATTCCTGTATTTACAAATAGACTGGAAGGATATATATACATATATATATGGTACACATACAACACATAATTACCCAGAGTGTGAAGAAAAAAGGTGAAACTTGAGTTTCCTAAATTTTTAATTTTTCTATATATATTATGCATTGCTGTTTAAAAGAAAGAATGACATTTAAAAAACTTTTGATAGAAAAGATTCTAAAACAATGACATTAACTTACCTATTTCTAACTTTATCCTAACTGGAGTCTCAGGAGACTATTAAAGTGGCTATTGTTTTTATACATTGGTTCACAATCTTAAGACAATTTTTAAAATGAGGAAAGTGATCTGGAAGCAATCAACAGTTTTGTCTAGCATGTTAACAATGATAAATAAGCATTACAAAATCTCAGTTCAAAAATTTTGTAAGAAACCTGGAGAGGATTATGGCTGCAGTGAAGTTGGAAAAAATTCTACTTGAGAGTAGACATTCTCTTTCTGAGCTGGAAGTTAAGAATGCTTTGTAGAGACACTTATCAATCCACATTACTTATATTGCACCTTATAAAGACATTGCAAAGAAGGAAAATTATTTAGTTGTCAGTGAATCAAAAACTCTTGAGTCCTTTGCAGTCTAGAACATGCAAATATGAGCAATACAGACATCTTTCTGGGCCCTACAGCAAAGGGGCTGGCATACTAGCCAAAACTTATCTCAGGAACATGAGTTATAAAATAAAGGAATTGAGACTAAGGAAATTAGGATGGCAGAGAATACCCCATTTTCTTTCTGCTTTCTCCCCAAATCCTATGGTAAAGGGACTGAGAAACATGGAGAACCCTGAGGACAGGGAGGAATGAGGACAAAAAAAAAAAACAAAAAAAACAACTGGAATCTGGAAAGCTGAGGACATGGTAACCAACTTGGAGGACATAAAACTACATCAAAATCCACTTCCCAAGCTGATGGCAGAAAACAACAACAACTGAGAACCATCCAGATTTACACACAGAATCCTTCAAAATCATAGAAACTTTCAAAGCAGGACATACCTCTGACACAGGGACAGGATACATGAGGAAGAAGAGATTGCAAAAATATGGAGAATCAGGGAGAAAGTCTTCTAAAAAGAGGTAGAGATTCCTAGACTCTTCTCCCTTCCTCCCACAGCCGCTGCGTGATTGCCTTTCTCCAACTCTAGCAGAAGACTACTCTTCAGAAAGGATAAGATGGAAGGTCTGTGTACGAGTCAACATGAGGTACAGCTGAAGGCATGGATAGGTAGACACCACTCATATACACGTAGTTGATTCTCAATATTTGTGCTAGTAACATTCCATATATCCCTGCCAAGCACTAAATGGGCAAATACTGACATTACTCCTGGGGGAAATACAAAGTTAAGCTCCTGTGAGCCTCTGGGTCACATTTTATCCTCCTTCTTTGTATTTGTTAAAAGACACCTTAAATATAGTTGATTCAACAACATTGAACTCATAGCCAACCACATACCTCAAGCTGGCATGAAGATTATCTAACATATTTTAGATATGTAGCCCTGCAACACTATGCGTGGGAGCCTTTTAAACAGTGAAACCATCAAGAAAAAGTACATCATTATGAAAAGCATGGCATGAAGTAGACCATAAAGTGTTCACTTGTTTACAGTAGGACAGCTGAAACAAGCAGGCAGAGCGTCACATCGTGCTACCCTACCTGGGAGTGTGGGTGTTAGATGACTCAACTTTTAAACTGCTATGTACATGGCTGTGAACGGCCGTGAAAGCACCTTTGACTACTGATTTAAGGTTATAAATTTTATTGAGTAGGTCAATTTGCAAAGAGGAACTCCATGGTTAATGAGGACTAATTGCATATGTGACATATGTGTGCATAATCTAGTGATTAATCTCATTTAC
This sequence comes from Capricornis sumatraensis, assembly GCF_032405125.1. NCBI lineage: Eukaryota > Metazoa > Chordata > Mammalia > Artiodactyla > Bovidae > Capricornis > Capricornis sumatraensis. The sequence continues at coordinate 68,695,791 of NC_091081.1, read as the reverse complement.
AGTGATGCTGAAAGCAGAAAATATCCCACACCCACCTTCCTCTACTTGGCTCACAGAACTCTGCCTGCCAGACCCTTACTCTCAAGGCAGAATGCAAGCTTGCCTGAGAATATAATTATTCCATGGAGAAAGAGCTAAAGATACTGACACTGGGAAGATTCAGGAAACAGCTCACCCCAGACCACCCTACAATAAAAGCTCAAAATCATCTGATGCTACCCATCCATTCAGTCTCCAGTGTTTTCTTCCTCCAATCTTAACTGTGAACAACAGACAAGAATTTCCAAAGATATGAGGGAAGTCTCCAGCATGTAAGCCCATAGCAAACGCTATAAAGGAGAATTCAAGCTCTTAGAAATTAAAAGCCTTACATGAGAAATATTCAACAGCAGGTTGGCAGGCAGAATTAGTGGAGTCTCCCTAAAAGTAGAGTAAAATGACATAGAAATACTGAAACATAAGCAAATTACAGTAACTCTCCAGAAGGTCCTACTCCAAAATAGAAATTCAGGAGAGAAAGGAGAAAATACAAGGAAGAAAATAAAAATAATTTTAAACTATTTCCAGAAGTGAAAGGACATCAGTCTCCTAAGATACAGCACAAATGAAAACAGATCTGTACCAGTAAGTATTACTGTAAAATTTTATAACACTGGAGACAGATTCTATTGACTTAGAAAAAAGTTAACTTACAAAGTATCAGGAGTCAGAATGGCTTCAGATTCACAAACAATAAAAATGAAAATAAGCAGGGAAAAATTTTCTAAACTTCTGATGGAAAATAACCTGCAATCTAGAGTTTCATACCCATACAATCTACCAATCAGATATGGGGGTAGAACACATTTCCACACAAGTAAGCCTTCAAAGACTACATCCTATGTTCTCTGCCTCAAGAATTACTGGAGGATATATACTCCACATGGTGAGTAAAAGATACAGCAAACAGGCATTCAACACAAGGGGGAGAGAAGGATGACAGGACGACAGCTGGGCCCCAGAACTAGAGAAGCAACCAGCTCAGACTGGAGGAGAGTGACTAAGACACAGATATGCTGAAGGTAGTCAGAACCTAGATATTCACAGCCTTTGTAATCTAAGGATACTATTTCCTATATTTATCCGGCTCTCATTCTGTTCTGTACTTGGTTTACTTGACCAAATCCCAGAAAAGTGCCTACTTGCTCTTCATATTGATGTCTAGATCAGCTGAGGAGACTCATCTCACTCCACAGGAAGGCTCTGCACTCATCTCTTCAGAGACGGAGAGAGGTCATGCTAAGTGGAGAAGCAGAAAACATAAAACGACTAAGCAGACAGCCGCTAAGCCTATTTTGGCAGGAGATCCAGGATGCTCCAACTGTGGTGACTTGTGTTCCCAGGACTCACTCATCACCCAGTTCAGACATCTACACATGGGGTTCCTTAAAACTCTAGGAGCTGAAGACTCAGACTATTCAGCTATCTTCTCAAGGATGCCTTGATCAAAGAGTCACTGACCTAGACTTGTGCTTCTCAGGTGTTCAAACCTAAACAAGATATTGTGTTCATAGGGATACCATGCAGATGTCGATTAATATAAAAGTCTAGATTGTAAGAGTTACCAAAGGGAAGAATAAATTGAATAAAAACACACAGGTGGTTTCTGTGTTCTATTTCTTAACTTGAATAACTCGTTCTACTTAACCTGAATAACTGGAATGTTTATTATACATTCTCCTGTAAGTTTTACAAGTAAAAATCAAGGCCATTAGAATCTTTACCTTCTTCTGACCTTTAACTGGAACAAGTAAGCTGAATAAAATATACTAATGGCAACACACAAGAAGGAATATAAAAGTATTGATAATTCAAAGTTACTGACAATCTTTATAAAGTTCTGTAGTGGTCACCTGAAGTGATCTGATGACATCACAATGGATGTGTGGATATGTCACAGGTGGCATAAATTATAACAGCTCTCGATACTTTGACTTGTAAAATAAGTTCTAAAGTATCCAAAAAAGTGACTTTATACCAATTACAGACAGTGTTTAAACAAAATAGGCCCTTAAAATACAGCAGGCAAATTCTTAAGTAATTTTTACCCACTATCTGGGATGCCTGAGGCCTTCTTTCTGGCTAAGACTGAATCTAGGTCCTTTTACATTTAAGGAATTCTTTTCTGAAATATCTGTCCAAATAGCCATTCATTTTATCTTACTTACTAATCACTTACTGAATGCCAAGCTCTGTTCTAGACACTGGAGATAACTTTGTAAAGAAAAATACTCTGCCCTCAGTGTGTTCTAGTGAGAGACTGAAAAGATAACATCTCAGATGCCAAAAGATGTTACAGAAAACATAACGAAAGAAAGGAACATAAAGAATGCAGAGAAAGGTTTGAGCTATTATGAAAAACATGGTCAGGGAAAAGTTTATGGGGTAGGTGACAACTGAGCATCACCCTTAAGGAAGATTTATTTACAGTTAAGGGCACTTCAGAGGGAACAGCAAGTACCAAGATTCTCATTTCAAGTGATACTTATCGCACAATGACTTGACATTGCTGGTCATATTTTGTTGCACACACCCTGCCCCCTTGGACAATGCTGTCCTTGAAGGTGAAACTCCCTTATTACTTAGGACACCATATATTTAAACACAGAGCTGAAGTTTCCAACCACTGTTTATACATGACTCACATCATAAATATTCCAAAAAGTTATGAACTTATGTTCCTGATTAAAATCAAGATCTTTATATTTGGAAGATAATCTGCCCAAATCACAATGTTTCTCAGGAAGACTAATGGCTTTTAGTCACATTCTCCTAACTGCAAAATATATAACATGTTGACTTAAAACCATTTGAGTCAGGTGTGGTAAAATTAGAAGGTCCACAGATGAAGTGTGAACACCACCAAGTCAAAGTAACATTCCACATCTTGTTAAGATTCTTGTGGTTTAAAAAACCTCCAAATGAGATAGCTACCAAAATATATGGTCATCTCTTTAGGCTTTAGTACATTCCCAAAACAAATATAAATCATCATCTGGCCCTTTGCTTCTACAGGTTGGCATTTAAATTCATGCTCTCCAGTTTTCTACTTCTGTAACAACAAGCTCTTCAGCCAATTTTTTTTTGTATCAATGTCAGTAGAGCACCTAATGCTACTGTTTTCCACAACTCTTTTTAAATTCTACAGTAATTACTTAAGATTTAGAATACATAACATACAGAGAAAGGTAACACCTATCAGCTTAGGAAAAGCCACAATCAAATTACAGATGAAGGCACTTCCTAATAATTTAGATATCAAATATAGCTTACCTGCTAAGAATGGTTGGGCCCCAGCCATTCTGTACCCTGCTCAGACCAACAGTGTCCAGATTTTTTTTTTCAGAACAGTCCAGTTAACAAAGCATTAGTCACAGACACATGAACAAGGATCACTAACAACTTGTCTGTTGCAAGAAAGTCACACTTACCAAATAATTAACAATTGTGATGGTATCATTGCTTGAGCCTTGAAAAAGTTAAAAAAAAAATCTCACCAAAAGACCGGGAGTTTTTTCAACTATGTATTTTAATCAGTATGAATGGTTCCAAGCATTAAATAATACTGAAAAGACAAGCTCTCTAGTTTGAACTTAAGTAAATATTTCTGATTTTGAGCCAGGTACTCACTGAAGCCAAGGAAGTTTTCTTGATTATTTCTTGTTTCCTGTCTTCACTGTTCCTAAATTCCAAAAACAAGTCAGCCAGTAACTGAGTCCCAATGACCTTGATATTGTTTTACCACCCTTTTGAAATAACCCTTTGCATACAGCAATGGGAAATTTAGCTTCCAACCAGTGGAACCTTCTCAAGGAAGCTCTTCTTGCCACTATTGTTTCAAATTTGAATTTTTAACTGGGTTACTTTTCAACATACAGGAAATCAAACCACTTAAGTCTTGAAAAGGAGTGGAAAGCTTTCAAAGAAATATTTGAGAACATCTGCAAAAGGCAACTGGGACAACTGTACAAATAAATGAAGAATAAATCAATTTCATTTAAGCTACGAAGATATTTTTCCTTTAATTTATCCAAACATTTCATGTCCACTGTTATTTATTTAAGCAAATTTAAGCCCATATTAAATTTTAAAATATTACCATATTTACAAGACAGTTGGCAGAGAAAACCTGATGATATAAATACAAATACTGTACTGTTTTTTGTTTTTTAAAAAATACCTGCCAATAAAAATGGCAGACTGAACAGTTTTCTCTCTTTGAAGATCCTCGTTCATTTTTTAATGTTTAAGTCCCTAATGGGGAAAGCACCTTATCTTAAATGTTCCACTATCATAGCTTTAGACCCTCAACATTCTTCTTCAAGTTCAGCAGCTCTTTTTCCTGCCTTCTTTTCTCCAGTTTGAAGGCTAATTTGTTAGCTTTCTTCTCCACTCTCCGTTCCTGTGCAAGAAAATGTTCATGTTACTCAGATCTTCACACTGATGTAGACTAACTTTACAAAAGAAACTCCCCGTGAGCATACCTGCGCCGCCCCAGCTCTTTCTGAATCTCACATCTGAGACTAGTTTACCTTGCGCTCTTCTTTGATAGCTTGCTTTCGTGCTCTTTTGTCCTCCTTGCTTTCACTTTTAGAACGTGGTTGGGTTGACATCTTAGGGAGATCACTGTTATTAATCATCTGCATTCGTTCAACTTGCTTTGCTGTGAGTCCTTTCTTAGGTAAGACATTGAGAGGTATTCCTGTTTTAGAAGATAGTTGGATTTGTTTGGGCTGAAAGAAAGATAAAACGGAAATCGGGCTCTTTTCCACTCCTACTAAAAAACAGCTCACTAATGGCACATTTTGTTGCTTTTCACAATGGTGTTGAAAGCCACAAAGAGGTAAAGCCCTGAGAAAATAATCTGTACACTCCAGTTCCTACACTGCATACTTCAAATAGCTCAGAACACTATGCCTTACCTTTGGTTGATATTTGATAAGCTGTGGATGGTTATATAAATTTGAGTATGTACCTTAAAAAAAAAAACACACACAAAAATCATGTATTAACAAGTCCACTTTCAGTTCAGCGAAAACATTACTGAGTTCCTCCTATATTCTTTAGTGTTTTCACAGTTCAAAATAACAATTGTGTCTGCTACATTTTTAAATATTTCGATTTGCAACTAAGAAACTCCAGTACTTTGGCCACCTCATGCAAAAAGTTGACTCATTGGAAAAGACTCTGATGCTGGGAGGGATTGGGGGCAGGAGGAGAAGGGGACGACAGAGGATGAGATGGCTGGATGGCATCACTGACTCGATGGACGTGAGTCTGAGTGAACTCCGGGAGTTGGTGATGGACAGGGAGGCCTGGCGTGCTGTGATTCATGGGGTCGCAAAGAGTCGGACACAACTGAGCGACTGACTGAACTGAACTGAAATGAACATTCACTGAAAGGACTGATGCTGAAGCTCCAAATCTTTGGCCACCTGATGTGAAGAGCCAATTCACTAGAAAAGATCCTGATGCTGGGAAACACTGAGGACAGGAGTTTGAGCAAACTGCGAGAGAGAGTGAGGGTTCAGGGAAACCTGGTGTGCTGCAGTTCCATGGGGTCGCAAAAGAGTCAGACACCACTTACTGACTGAACAAAAACAAACTGAAATATTTTCCCAAAATATGTACTTTTCCAAAAAGTCAATGTATTCAGTACTTTAAAATTATTACCGTACTTTCAGCAGTAAAACAGATACTTAAGATACTTACTACAAATAGATTCACAATCCCACTTTTCTTTGGCTTCTTCAAGAACTACAGTAACGATCTCTTCCTCCTCAGACCCATCTAGCTCATTCACTGGCAGGTCCTGATCCTCGAAGGGTTCAAGAGTATTCAGTTTTACACAACTTTCGGTTGAGTTTTCCAAAATGAAGATAGAGGAGGGGAAAAAAATACCACTTATTATTACACTATATGTTACTGAAACTGCACTAAAGAGCTAAGGAAACAACAGCCTTTTTTCACATTCACAAACTCATCTGCCCCATCTGTTACTTCCTGTCACAATTAGCTCTATCCAGCCTTGCCTTTCCCCTGTCATTCTGCTGACAGGAAGGAAAAACCTATCTGTATCTTTACACAGTTTTAGCACATTAAACAAGATGGAAGTTTTCCTATATAACATTATCTTTTTCAAAGCCTTGAAAAGCATTAGCCCATCTGTCTCATCAAAGTATTCAAGTAACTCAAAAAATGTAACCCTTGTCCTGCACTGGGATCTACATATGATAGTCATCAGGCAACACAGACCTTTTGAGCAGATGTAAACACCTCATTAGTTTCTCTCAGAGAAATCACCTTGATGTGGGTGATGATTTACCAAACGTTCAGCTAGAAAGTTATGCTAATCAGGTTGAAGAGACAAACTCTGATCTACTTCTCAGAACACCTTTTCATGAAGATGAAGAGTATATATACTGAGAAGTCAGAATGATTCTTCAGCCGAAGAGACTAGAAGCACCATGTCCTCCAAGTGTATGTGACCTTGTACTTTAATCCTGTTATTCCATCATGACTCAGGTCAAAGCTACAGAAAGTGGCTCTCAGTGTTTCCACTTACTGTTATATTCGGCTTCAGGACTCTTAATAGCAAAATACGAGCGAAAGGTTAGGGAAAATGTATTAATTTCAAAATACGGATTCTGACTGAGTAATTTTTGAGATTTTGCTGTGTGATTACAGACTTTATTTGAAAATGAAAACAAGCAAGAAGTCAAAGAAAAGTCACCATACTTCTCTGCCTTCTCTTTATAGTAGTCATTCAAAACTTCCTCTAAGCGATTGCTGTCTACTTGAATGGAACCTTCCAATTCAGCATTATCCAGAGCTCCAATTTCATCATCATCATATTGCTCATAAAACTTGAATGTAAAGAGAAAACATAACATGAAAAGTGAATGTAAAGACTATAGCATTTAAATGTTAATTTTACATTTTACTCCTGTACAGTATTTAAGCACTACCATGAGATCAACTAATCAAGTATTAGGAGAGATTTAGCACCATAATAATATGATGTGGAAGACATTCTACTCAGCATTCTAAAACTGACATCAAGACTGAAAATAGGCTTTCATTTAACATGAAAATGACCACTGATAAAAAAACACC